>NW_016107426.1:5640431-5648103 GCF_001604975.1 Cebus imitator | reverse complement strand
TTTCTTTATTTTTAATTTTTTTTTTTGAGACAGAGTCTCGCTCTATCACCCAGGCTGGGTGCAGTGGCATGATTTTGGCTCACTGCAACCTCTACCTCCTAGGTTCAAGCAATTCTCCGGCATCAGCCTCCCAGGTAACTGGGATGACAGACGTGCCACCATACCTAGCTCATTCTTGTATTTTTAGTAGAAATGGGATTTCACCATGTTGGCCAGGCCGGCCATAAACTCCTGACCTCAGGTGATGGACTGCCTCAGCTTCCCAAAGTGCTGGGATTACAGGCGTGCCACCATACCTGGCTCATTTTTGTATTTTTAGTAAAGACAGGGTTTCACCATGTTGGCCGAGCTGGCCACAAACTCCTGACCTCAAGTGATCTGCCCATCTTGGCCTCCCAAAGTGCTGGGATTACAGGCGTGAACAGCCCTTACTGCAGGTTTGATTGTTCTTGTCTAGGAACGTGGGCAATGGCCTTTTGAAGGCCAGAAAGTCCATCTCTCTGTATATAAATGGGGAAATTCAGTCCCAGAGAGGAAGTGGGATTTCACAGTCAGAGCTAATCCTACTTCAGTGTCCCAATGCTCATGAAGGGCACCACCCACCATCCTGCTTGTTAAAAGAACTGGAAACCAAGGACGCATCCTTGATATGCACCATTACCAGCCCCACCACCCCATCCAATCTGTCCCCAGTCTGCCCCTCCTGTGTCCTCTCCATTTCCTCAGTCACCCACTAGAGCAGACTGTCATGGCCTCTGCTTCACCGCCTCACCATGCTCAATCATCTGCCATTGACCCCAGCCCCAACCATCCTCAAAAAACACAGGTGCAACGACTTTACAGTGATTTTGCCCCCCATTTAAGACTCTTCAAAGGCCCTAGCAATAAAGCCCAAATTCTGATGTCCAGCAGGCCCTGCCTGGCCTTCAAAGTCATCATGGTCCATTCCTCACCCCCATTCTCTTTGTTCAAGCCACACTGACCACCTTTCCATCCTTCAAATACACCATGTTCCCTTCCACCCCAGAGCTTTTTCAAGATTGCCATTTCCCTCTCTGGAAAGTTCTCATCCTGCTGTTCGCTCAATTCGCTTACAGGTTTTGGTTTCTGTTCTTCAAGGAAGTCTTGTCTGACCTCCAGCACTGGGTGAGGCTCCTGTGCTTCAAGCTTTCAGAGCAAAGCTTCTTGCCCGGAGAACATTCATTTTGTGTAGAATGATATGCTTATTAGCGTGAAAGGGTGAACAGAGTCTGTTTCCCTAGGCAATAGGATGAAGTTGGCTTGGTTTCATGGTTATTTCCCAGGACCTAACATAGTTCCAGATACCAGGTATATTAGTCTATTCTCAGAAAGACATCACTGATACTGGGTAATTTATTTAAAAAACAAAAAGAGGGTTAATTGACTCACAGTTCCACATAGCTGGGGAGGCCTCACAGTCATGGTGGAAGAGGTGAAAGGCATGTCTTACATGATGGTAGGCAAGAGAGAGTGTGTGCAAGGGTACTCCCCTTTATAAAACCATCAGATCTCATGAGACTTATTCACTATCACGAGAACAGCACAGGAAAGATGATTCAATTACTTGTCACTGGTCACTCATGACACGTGGGAATTGTGGGAGCTACAATTAAAGATGAAATTTTGGTGGGGACACAGCTAAACCACATTACCAGATATGTTTGTTAGTCATTACACAGCTGTATGACTGGAACAGTTGTTAAAATATTGAAATGTTTCTGTATCCACTGACAATTAATCACTGCCCTAAACCTTCCCAGTGCCCCATGGTACCCGAGCTAACACATCCCTTCCTCTGGACATTTTGGACTCCCTATAATCCAGTAATTAAAGAGTTAATATGTGGCACAGCACTCAGATCGTGACAACTAAATGTTTTTAATATCACACTAGCCTGCATACAACAGACACTTTTTTGAGTGCAGTGGCATGATCGCATCTCACTGCAACCTCTACCTCCCTGGTTCAAGCAATTCTCCTGCCTCAGCCTCCTGAGTAGCTGGGACTACAGGCGCCTGCCACCACACCCAGCTAATTTTTGTATTTTTAGTAGAGACGGGGTTTCACCATACTGACCAGGCTGGTCTCGAACTCCTGACCTTGTGATCCACCTGCCTCAGCCTCCCAAAGTGCTGGGACTATAGTCATGAACCATCGTGCCTGGCCACAGCAGATACTTACTAATCATGGGGTGACTGAAAGAATCATGGTAGAGCTAGTGTCTCAGTCCAGATCTCTCAACTCCTTGTTTGTTATCTTTCTGCTTTGTCCTGCTGTTCCCCACCTCAGACCCCAGTTGACAAAAAGGGCTTTCTTGGCAAGCTCCGGAAGGTGACATGGTCCTGTTCACTCATGGGTCCTTCTGAGTATCCCCACTCCCCACTCAAGCCTTCAAGAGCACTAGAGCAGACACAGGACTTTACCTGACTTGCCTGGGCTCTGAAGTCCATGGCATATGGTTGACACCAGGGGCGGAGGCATGCAGGTACCCTTGCCTCACTGTCTGCTGAAATTCTCTAGGGAACCCCCACTTCAGCAGAAGTCATGTGACCCTGGGAACTCCATTCACCATTTCAAAAGAGTATGACCACCTAAATACCAATTCTTCACACCAGGCAGTCTTTCCTCTGAAGAAGCAAAGTAAAAGAAGGAAAATTTTTCTTACATTAAAGAAGATACTTGGGCTGGGTGCAGTGGCTTATACCTGTAATCCTAGAACTCTGGGGGGCCAAGGTGGGAGGATCACTGGAGTCCAGGAGTTTGAAACCAGCCTGGGCAACATGGAGAAACCCTGTCTTTACCAAAAAATAAAAATAAAAAAATTAATTAGCAGGACCTGGTAGTGTGTGCCTATAGTTCCAGTTACTAGGGAGGTTGAGGCAGGAGAATCGCTTAAGCCTGGGAGGTTGAGGCTGCAGTAAGCCATGATTGTGCCACTGCACTCCATCCAGCCTGGGTAACATAGCAAGACCCTGTATCAAAAAAGACAAAAACAAAAAGATATCAATTGTAACCATTTTTTATTCTCAGGTCACCATCATCATGGTGGAGCTCCCTAACTTCTGGGCATTGAAAAGGTGGTACCTTTCTTATTTTAAGTTTCCCTAAAAGCAGAACCTAGGTATAAGTGTTTTATCTGAGAGTTGAGCCAAGAAGCACTAGCGGGAGAAAGGAAGTGAAACCATGAAGTGGGTGCTAATAGAATAATGATCGGGCTACATCTGCAGGCAGCTGGGCTCCATCTCACAACAGACCTGAGAGACTGTGGAGCTCGATTCTGAACTGTCTGTTAGAGGGGCAAGGAAGCTGGGGTAGTTATCCACCAACTCCTATCCATCATTGAGAGGGTCCTTCTAGGGCCTTCGTTCCCTGACGCTTCCAGCTTGCCCTGTGATCTGGCCAAGCACAATCAGGAGCCATTCGAGTATCTGGGAGGTATCTGCTGGGGACCTCATGCAAGGTCAACGGGATATGTATGGAGACACCAACAGCGCCACCTATAGCATTCAAATGGTTTAAAGTGGAAAACTCTTAGAGGCCACCCAAGGAAGCTTCCTTCTGAGCAATGTGGTGAAGTGGGAAGAGCTGGGTCTTTGAAATCCAAGCTTTGAGCTTGAATCTCACTCTGATATTTACTAGCTGGGCCACTGGGTAAGTTTATGTCTCTAAACATCATTTTTTTCATCTGTAAAGATTATACTACAGATTAAGTTAAATGCTGTATATAAAATGGTACTGAACTGGGCACACAGGGAGTGTAGTGCTGGAATATTACCATTGATAATTGACATAATAATTACTATTTACATAAAGTAAATTTTAAGTTTCTCATGATCTAGAAGGCTCACAAAGCTGGGGGTTTAGGAAGGGTAATGTTTGCTCTATTTAAAGGTAAGAGTTGACAAGTTTAACCTTTGACTTTCTTTAATTCATTCACTCATTTCTTTGTTCATTCAACAAATGTTTATTGGGACTCCATCTCCATTACCTTATCAGCAAAAAAAGGGGGTTGTAATCATTGCTTCAACAATTATTTCTCAAGTAGCTTCTAGCATTTACCTTCTTTCAACTTTCAAGTATTCTCTTCAGGAAGACAACTGACTGTAATGAAAAAAAAAATGGTATAATGGTGCTTAAATGCTAATTCTGCCCGCTAAGTACCTATATGGCTTTGAGCAAGTTTCTTATCCATTCTATGTTTCTTCATCTGTAAAATGGGTGTGATACCCATCTCCCAGGGCTGTTGCAAAACTTTAAAGGAACAGCATCCTATAAATCTCTTACAGTGTCAGACACATGACAGGAAGTCAGCATTGTTGGTTCCTTCTTATCATCTCCAGGGTACACGTGGTCCAGTAGCTAAATATTAAGGGGTGTTTATAGGGTAAACATTTCAGATTTCTGGGTAGAGATGAGAATGATACAAGACATGATTGAAGCTGAGCTTATCAGGAACACATTTATGGCTACATAAAAGTACAAGGCCTGCTGAGGGGTGACCCTGAAGTTTGAGTCTTACTCGGCTAGTCTTTCCTCACTCCCAACACAGTGCCTGCACCTAGTAGGGACCTTATCAATATGTGTTGATAAACAAATAAACAGGCTGCTTTTCTGAACAGAACAGCACAACAAAAATATACTTCAAAGAAAACACCATGGGCAAAACCAAGATCTTTGAAGACAAGTACAATAGCATTTCTTTGTTTCATTTTGTTTTTCATTTTGGGGGCTTTGAGACAGGGTCTCAATCTGTCTCTGGGGCTAGAGCACAGTGGCATGATCTTGGCTCACTGCAGCCCCGATCTCCTGGATTCAAGCCATCCTCCCTGCTCAGCCTCCCCAGTAGCTGGGACTACAGGCACGCACCACTGCGCCTGGCTTATTTTTTGTATTTTTTTGTAGAGGCAGGGTTTCCTCATGTTGCCCAGGCTGCTCTTAAACTCCTGGACTCAAGCAATCTGCCTGCCTTGGCTTTCCAAAGTGCTGGGATTGTAGGTGTGAGCCATCGTGCCCAGCTACAGTGGCATTCTTGCTACCCTGTGACAAGCCAGGTGGGTGTCTGATTCAATAATAACCTAGCTAAATGAAATAAAATGTCTCCTAAGACCAAGATCTACCTGCACTGTAAATACAAATCACTTGACTAGTAGGCCCTATTCTGAAAAGAACCATTACATTCCTAATCATTATATATATATATATATATATATATATATATCATTTGGTCTAAAAGATAGAATCCAAAGAAACACAAATGGCAGAAAACAGCAGTGTGTCTTACTACTCAAAGCATGGTCCACTGAACAATATCACATTATGTGAGAGCTTGTGCAGAACGCAGAAGCTCAACCCCTGCCCCAGACCTGCCGGATCAGGATCTGCAGTTTACAAGCCCCCCTAGTTATTCTCAAATACAGTACACATCAACACTGGTTTTGTAACTTAGCTACACATCATCTGGGGAGTTGTTTTTCTGTTTTTGTTCTTGTTTTTGTTTTTGAGACAGGGTCTTTCTCTGTTGCCCAGGCTGGAGTGCAGTGGCATGATCTCTGCTCACTGCAACCTCTGCCTTCCGGGTTTAAGCACTTCTGTCTCAGCCTCCTGAGTAGCTGGGACCACAGGCACCTGCCACCACGCCCAGCTAATTTTTGTATTTTTAGTAGAGATGAGGTTTCACCATGCTGGCCAGGCTGGTCTCAAACTCTTGACCTCAAGTGATCCACCTACCTTGGCCTCCCAAAATGCTGGGATTACAGGCGTGAGCCATCTCACCCAGCCCATCTAGGGAGTTTTTAAAAATATCAATGCCTGGGCTCCACCTCCAAGATGCTAGGTTCTTTGGTCAGGAATGCAGCTTGGACTAAGTTATCATTTAAAAAATAAGAAAGTGATTCGAATCCCTCCAGGGGACTCTAATTTGCAGCCCAGGTCGAGTTCTCTACCTGGACCACCCCCAGGCAGCTAGAGAAAGGACCTATTTTCTCGGGGAGAATTACCTCCCTGAGTTCTCCATGGTACCTTGTATCTGGCCATGAGAAAGCGACTTTCCAGTCACCTGGGGGCCAAGCCCCCACCTACTGAGAGGAGAAAGAGTTAACCCAGAATCCGGCTTCCCACTCCCCGTTCACGTGTGACTGTCCTCGGCTGAGCCCCATTCGCAGCCTTGTAGCTTGGACATCTGGTTCCATTCCTTGGAAATGGCTCCTCTTCTCACTGCTTCCCTCTCCTCAGGGACAGCTTTCCTGATTCCTGCCCAGAAGGATGACCTGGGGGCAGCAAGATCTAGCCCTGGAATGTCCCCACAGCCTCCTCCCAAGTCCAGACTTCCAGGTGGGGTTTTTGAAGTGATTACATCAGCCCGTTCATCAGAAATGTTCCAACCCTCCCAGGAATCTCTTTGGGACAAGTACAAGGTTCTGGCTAATTTTAAACATAATTAAAAGATGTTCTTTCTTTCTTTCAAGGCATGCTCAATTTCCATAGCCCCCCTCCCCGCCCTTGGGATACAGCTCCTCTGAGGTCTGTTTTTTTTTTTTAATTTTTCAGATTTTTTCCCCCGAATGAGAACATTTGCAACAGATTCAAATCCTTTGCTTATTTTACCCAGTTTATCGGCAGATAGTATTTTTACAACGCAGAAAGGTTTTTAATGGGATGTGGAAAATGTCTTTTCCCCTGAAACACTAATAATTTTTAAAAATCCCTTCTTTTATTTTCTTCAAATTGCTTTTTATAACCCATTCAGCATTTTCAGGGACATAATTAAAACATCAAACAGTTTTCCTGCTGGTTATGCTAAAATTTGAATACTTGAAGCAGCCACTATTATTAGATATTAAAATGGACTTGAGTATTTATTAAAAAGATCCTCTTAAGTAACTATTCATTTGGGTTTGCTCTGTTTAATATAAAGACAAACCCCATAATGTAAAAATACCTGTTTCTAATAAAGACCTTAATTGGTAGCAGGAGGATATTTTTTAAAAATATAAAATATGTATTTTGTTCACTATTTTTCCAGCTTAATGTGACTAATTTCCCCATTCAACTTTATCCCTAAGGAAAAATATAGAAAGAAAGGCCATTACCAATACATGAAGCTCAGTAGTTTGCCTTCCTCAGACATAATTGCTATCAAGAAGGCTAGTAGCTGGGTAATTTTGGTTTAAATGAGTACATAGCCCGAAAAAGGATAAATTAACCTTTGCAGGACTGAAATTAGATTCCAGTGAGTGAATGTTCTAGCTCAACACACACTAAGCCCAGGGAAGGGCAAAATGCTGCCTGGGAAGAAAAGCTAGTGAAATGCTAAGCACTCACTCAGTGGTGAGGGGAAAACAGGGTGGCTTACAGGGAGAAAAAGAAGGGGCAGGCCAGGTGCGGTGGTTCACGCCTGTAATCCCAGCACTTTGGGAGGCCAAGCAGGTGGATCACCTAGGGTCAGAAGTTCAAGACCAGTATGGCCAACATAGTGAAACCCCATCTCTACTAAAAATACAAAAATTAGCCAGGCATGGTGGTGTGCACCTGTAGTCCCAGCTACTCATGAGGCTGAGGTTGCAGAATCACTTGAACCCGGGAAGTGGAGGTTGCAGTGAACCAGGACGCACCACTGTACTCCAGCCTGGGCAACAGAGACTCTGTCTCAAAA
>NW_016107426.1:5618996-5640400 GCF_001604975.1 Cebus imitator | reverse complement strand
AAAGAAAAAGAAGGGGCAGAAATGGTGGAAACCACAGTGCTTGTTTCTCTTGCTTTTTCAAGGGTTTGTGGACACTTTCTAGATAAATTATTTTCTCTTTACACAAAAAAGAGAAAAGCCTTCTCAAAGACAAAAGCAGATCAGGTCAATTCATTTGACCCACTGTGATTACCAGCATATGACATGATAGAGCCATGTCTGATACACAAGGAATAGTGGTGTAATGAACATGTAAATGACATGTGAGAATCAGCCCTTGTTTCCAAGCAAATCTAGAATACAAGATGGTATGGGCCAACTATCTTTTGAATGGCATGGAGTAAATTTATGGAGTAAATTCTTTGGGTTTGGGATCCAACAGAACAACAGAAGTCTTCTCAGTGGAGGTAGCATTGCCCTGGACCTTGATAAACAAGTCAACTAAAGAAGCCAAGTCCTGTTAAGTCCTCAGAAATTCCTGCAACACTGGAGGGTCGAAACTCCTGGGATTTCATGCCTTCAATTTTGCCTGCCTGAACTCACACTGTTGAGTTCAATCTTTACCCTTTTTTTTTTTTTTTTTTTTTTTTTTTTTTGAGATGGAATCTTGCTCTGTCACCCAGGCTGGAGTGCAGTGGCACAATCCTATCTCACTGTGACCTCCACCTCCCGGGTTCAAGTGATTCTCCTGCCTCAGCCTCCCAAGCAGCTGGGATTACAGGTGCATGCCACCACACCCAGCTAATTTTGTGTGTGTGTATTTTTAGTAGAGATAGGGTTTGGCCACATTGGCCAGGCTGGTCTCATACTCCTGATCTCAAATGATCTGCCCGCCTCAGCCTCCCAAAGTGCTGGGATTATAGGTGTGAGCCACCGTACCCAGCCAATTATTACTTTCTCTGTGTGATGGAAGAATGATTAGATGATCTGCAAACATTAACTAGATGTCTACCCTGCACCAGAAACTTAAATGCTTTGGAGGAATGAAAAGAGGTAACAAAATTTAGCATCTGCAACCGGCAATCAACTTAAAGTACAGGGTGTGTACCACCACACCAGCCCTGCCATATAAATCTAACAACCATAGGAAATATACAGTAGGTTCCAAATGAGTGCCACAGTTGCTGATGCTGTAGAAAGTGAAGACAAGAGTCACCCTCCAGGTCCTGGCAGCTGAAAAAACTAGCTTAAGAACAGAGACGTAAACTCAAGCTGGTAAAGACACCGAAGACCCTCCTCTAGGTTAAGAATGCTAACAGGGAAACAGGAGGCAGGAAGGAGAGAAAGGCAGATTTCTTGGCTTAGATGTTACTGGCACTTTCAAACCAGAGAGCAGATAGTTTCAAAATGGAGGGAGAGACTTCCCAAGAGAACAATTCCTTCTCCCTTTCTCTGCTTCTTCTGTCCTTTCTAAGCCCATCCCAGCCCCCAGCCCTTATCCAACGCGATGCTGCTGGCCAGCGTTATTTGGGAAAGAACAAGGACTGGGAAAGGCTCCCTTGCCAAATTCTTCTTGATGAAAGCCTTTTCTTTCTCACTTCCATAACCCCCACCCACTTGGAGAGCTGGCCCAAACCTCCAGGACTCAAGGTTAAGGCCCCTGCACCGAAGGTGGGGAGCACAGCTGGGCACATTTCAGCCCCTCCCATGGCCTCTCAAAGGAACCTGATGGATGGTAAACACAGAAGAAGAGGAAGAACTCTACGGAGCCAAAGAATTTTGTTTCACTACCCTTCATTGAAGTGAAAACAGCTCCAAGAGTATTCCCTGGAGTAAGAGACATTTCTCTCACATACGGGGTTCAAAGACACCGTGAGGCGTGTAGCTAGCTGATAGTGTCTGTGTATAATAATGCCTTTATGATGTTGTTTTGTTTCTGGCTTGCCTGTACCTGAATTATCTGAAGACATTGTTTGAGGCTATGAAAAAATATGAATAATATTAGGACTTGAGATCAAAAATCATTTTTTACTTCCATGGCTGTTAGCCACCAATATCTCATGCACAGCTCTCAATTTCCAAAGCAGCAGTGAAATGCTGGAGAGATCAGGTGAGGGTTTTTTTTTTTCTTTTCCTTTTTCTTAGTTTTATTTTTGTTATTATACACTGGTCTTGATTTTTGAAACTGTTTGATGTGGCAAAAGCCAATCATGGGAGGGAAACCACAATTTAAATGTGAGATAAAAAGGAACCAGGCATACGTTAACGAGATGTCCACCCAATGGAACAAACTGTTCACGTCTTCCAGGACGGCCTCATGTGCTCCAGCAACCCAGCATCCCTCGAGAGGAGGCGCTGCCAAGGATCAGGGATCAGCCCTGGCTGGAGATCCAAAGAGGGCTTTCCATGCAAAAAACACACCACTGGCCTACCCTTGGAAATGGCAAACAAGACTCTCTCTTTTTTTTGGAGGGGGGGGTGTCTCTTTTTCTCTTTCATCACTCTGCTCATTCGACCTAGCCTAGTGAAGAACTAAGTTAGAAGCTGAACTTTCTTTTTTTTTCCCCGTTACTCAATCCACAGACAGTGTTCAGCCCACGTTCCAATAAGCATTAAGGGCCAGAGTCACAGCAGACAGGAGTTCCCCTCGGGTTGATCCGCTTTCAGGCACGGGCTCCAGGATCCACTACTGTAACCCTCCAGGATATGCCACGTCTAGCATCTAACGCAGGAACTCTCACATCTGCCATTCATGATTTCCTGACCAGAAGACAGTGCATCTCACTTCTGGCCTGGTTTAACCTCTAACTCGGTCACAAGTTTGCACATGTCACTATGTTTTCTGGGCCTCGATTTCTTGATGCCTTCTCCATTCTCCCACTTCTAAAGGCTCAGAGTCAGAAGGTTATTGATGCCTCTGTCTTCATTAGTAATGGCCACATTACTAACCGGTTTCTGTCTTAGAGTCATGGCCTCCAACCACCCCTACTTTCCATCCTGGCTGCCCTTGCCTGGGTTCAGACACTCATCACCCCTTGCCTTGACACTGCCAAGGGCTCCTAACCCATCTCTCATCTCCAGTTTCTCCCCGCTTCCTTCCTTCACTCCAGCCTCATATCACTTTCAGATTCATCTCCATCAATACTTCTCTCATTCTGTCCTGAACCTGTTCAAAGCCCATCAGTGGCTCCCCAAGACCTCTCAGTAAAGGTAATACCATGCTTCTCTCAGCCTGTCCCGGTCCTCTACAAGCTGCCTCAGCCTATGTTTTTGTCCTTATTGCCCACTGCTCCCCTAAAAGCACCAACTTGCCAGCCAAACAGCACAACTTGCTTTTCCCATGCACCCTATGCCTTCTGCTCCCACCCACTCACTCACTGAGTTCTCTTTCTGGAGTGCCATCTACCCACCACTTCCACCTGTACCCTGATCTCTGCATAGAAAAAGCTTTTCTATTTGCCTTATGTATAAGAAGGCTAAGCAAAACATTATTCATAATTGTGAAAAAATAGAAACAAATGGAATGTCCCATTGGAAAATAGTTATTGGACAAGCATGCATGACTTTATAAATCATGTCTTTGAAGAATGTTTAATGATATGTGAAACCCCATTATTCTGCTAAGTGAGTAGACTTCAAAAGTATTTAGTATAAGCCCAATTTTGTGAAATACATATGTACATGTGCGGGGATGTATGTGTGTGTGTGTGTGTGTGTGTGTGTGGGTCGGTGTGTGTGTGTGTGTTTGTGTGTGTGTGTACAATAAGAGTCTGGAGGACTACATCAAAATGTTAGTTGTGTTTTCTCTCTGATTGCTGGGATTATTTTAACTTTCTTCTGTATATCTGCTATAATGAACATGTATTGTTTTTATTATTTAAAAACACCAGAAATAAAACAGTGAATAGCAAGATGCAATGCCTGTGGTCCCAGCTGCTTGGGAGGCTGAGGTGGGAGGATCACTTGAGTCCAGGAGTTCAAGGCTGCCCTAAGCAACACAGAAAGATTTCATTTTTAAAAAAATAAGTGAGCTGTAATCCCAGCACTTTGGGAGGCCGAGGCGGGTGGATCGCGAGGTCAAGAGATCGAGACCATCCTCGTCAACATGGTGAAACCCCGTCTCTACTAAAAATACAAAAAATTAGCTGGGCATGGTGGCGCATGCCTGTAATCCCAGCTACTCAGGAGGCTGAGGCAGGAGAATTGCCTGAACCCAGGAGGCGGAGGTTGCGGTGAGCCGAGATCGCGCCATTGCACTCCAGCCTGGGTAACAAGAGCGAAACTCCGACTCAAAAAAATAAATAAATAAATAAGTGAGCAAATAGACAATAAAAATCCTCTCATTGTTTAGGGGTCACCTCAAAGTTTATTCTTTCTGTTTTGATGCTGCAATTCATGCCCCCAACCACTGACTTCTACCAAATGGATGTAACTTTCTCTTTGTTTGAGCGTCTACCATGGCACGTGCTTTGTATTTGAGCTACTGTGTACATCTTTATCCCTCCATCTCAACTCTGGGAGTCTGGGAGCAAGGGTTCCGAATCATGACTGCCTCCCCACTCAGCAGAGCACACAGCTGAGTGTGCTCCATGAGTGTTTTCTGCTTGAATTGGCCACATTCAGGCTCTATGCCTAAAAGAGTCACTGGAGAGTCTAAACATCTACATGAACCATCCTAGGCATCTCAGTGCATCTTGTTCTGCAGGGAACTATCCTGGAGAGAAGTAACTCAAAAAACCTTTCTTTCCTTCTTTGGTAAAGAAGAAAATACCAGTGTCAACTTTCTCTTCTTATTAGAAAGTTCAAGAGACACTTGGCAATATTGACTGCAGAATACAAAGACGACATTCAAGGTTTCCTAGAGTACATCTGCCGTAGAAACAAAGAACATCCTCGTTCTTGAAAACGTAAGTAGTAGATGTACAGCCATGACTCATTCCCTTCACCTCCTAAGTCTTGAGCTAGGCAGTGTTGGATGTCACAGACTGAGACGAACATGTCCACCCATCTCACCCTGATCTCTAGTACCAGACTTTTCTAAGAGTTGTCATCAACTTGGACCTCAATCCAAGACCCTGAAGACTCAAAGATCCCCAAGTGCAAGGATGTTCTCTTCCTGCCTCTTGAGGCCTTGCCCACAGGAACATTTCCACAGCCCTTATCATTTCCTTTTCCCTCATCATGCCAGAGAAATGCAATTATTGATGTGTGTAGGAAGTACTAACAGAAATCACCCAGTTAGGTGGTGGTTCAAAAACACAGTGGGGAGTGGGATACATTTCCCACTTTTGAGGAGAACCAGTGAATGGAAGGACAATTTAAGAGTTACCATGAACTGGCCTCCAAATATGCCCACCACGCTCCAAGTCTTCTTCATTTTCAGATCCCACTCAAGTCCCATCCCCATAAGGAAATCCTTTCATACTATCCATCCATCTATAATCACTTCCTTCTCTGAACTCCCACAGCCAATCAATACCCACCTTTTGAAGTTTTCTGAAAAGTATTGACACTGCAAATAAAGCATCCAACACAGGACCAAACATGTAGTAGGTGCTCAGTTATCAACCCTAATAAGACACTATGTAGTATTTATTAGTGTTTATCTCTTCAATCGAATGGGAGCCACTTGAAGATGGGAATCATGTCTTCAGAAGCAAAGCTTAACTATTTATTGTCATTGGGAAATGAATTGTTCTAGATCACAGGAATTTCCTGGGTAGCTGAGAGTTTAATTCTTTGAGCATGGCACACAGATAGTCTCAGAGAAATTGGTTCTGACTATTGTACCACAACACCCCCCAACCTTAAGCCCTGACACATAGCAGAGTCTAGGGGGGTTAAGTCAGTATCTCCAACACTGCCAAGAACTGCAAGGGTTTGTGTGTTTCTTACCACAGAGCAATCCCACACCTCCTTCTTCTTCACTAACCTCTAACTCTCCTCTTCGGGAGTTTGTCCTTTGCTTCCGGTCATCAAATCTAATCCCTTGACAGCCCATGTGAGATTGCTTCTTATCATTGACATTCTTCCTAATTCTCTCTGTGGGTTTCATCCACCTCTTGTCTTCTCTCAAACAATCTTGGCTCTTGTGTGGAAATGTGTGGCCTCATCCTCTCAGGTTGCAGCATCTGGGGTCCTCCCTCTTGGGTCCTCAGGTCCACACTGCCACTTGTCCTTACTCCCCAAGAAGGTTCTCTTTCTCTAGCTTCGGGCCAGTTCTCATGCTGGACCATGATAATAAGCCTCCAGATAATAGAGGTTCTCACTCACCTTCTTAAATGACTGCTACTCTTGGTAGAGAATTAAAGATGTTTGGTATTCCATAAAAAACTGGCTGGTTGATTCTGTGAAGTAGTTACTGAATAAGAAAATTCTCACTGCTCAGGACTATCTTTGGCCTCCACATATAAAGGATCAGTGTCAGCCACAGAAACTTCCCGAAGCCATGCAAGCCTGTGCCGGGTTTTGCAGGGAATAGAAAATTTTAGGTGAGTTGGTTTGATTTCTATAATTTCCTAAAGACATTTGACATCAGAAGCTTCTGGGGCTCCAGACGTCTGGGTCTCTGTGGCATGACCCAGCGTGAGGCAAGATGCCGAGAGAACAGACATTGCTCATTCTGCAGCCCTCTGCAGATAATTAGCACGGCTAAGGAGCAAACAAATTCCTGCCTACTGCTCTGTCTATGTGGCTCTCACGGAGGTCTGGGAGAGAGGGACTTTCTCTTTCTCAATTGAGGCACGTGAAGGTGACTGGGGAGAGAGGCAGGGAAGATGAAAACGCCGACTTGTGAAGCCACACCGCAACATGCTCTGTGAACTTCTGATTTGCAAATGAAATTTCTCCCACAGACAATGCAGGCAGCATCAAGCCCTGATTGAAGACACAACTCATGAAAGTCTCCAAGTCAGATTCAGAAAAACCTCCAGCCACTGAAGGCAGAAGGCAAAGCTGGAAATAATGAACCACATTAACTAAGAAATTGCAAAACCCATCTCTATTAGACAGCTGTGCCGGTCAAAAGAAAACCAGACAGGAGACATCAAGAGGAAACACAGGCTCCCCAGGATAATTGCAATGCAATTAATCCAGGGTGAGTCACCACCCTGGTGAAAGTGGGATCTTGCTGCAGTTAGGAGGGAGAGGGTGCTGGGACCATCCCTTGGTCTGTCAGCAGCAATTCTCCTTCCTCACCATCTGTGGCACCCAAGGAAACTGCCTCAGGAAGTAGGTCACTAAGATGACGTCGCTACAAAAGAACCCAGAAATATCAACACAGAAAGTGCATCTCCTAGACACCTGGAAATGGACTTGAAAGGCTCCTATCCCAGTTCTTAGGCCCACTGGGGCTCCGCCAGCAATTCAACGTGACAGCAAAAGGGCAGGTAAGTGTGAAATGACAGGCAATGAGCGCCTGCAGGGTGCTCAACGCTGGACACGATGCTCTCCTTTCCATAACACTATGAGCTAAGTATTTCTATCCCCATTTTGTAGAGGTGGAAACTGAGCCTCAGAGAGGTTAAATAAAAGCAACCCAGGAGGAAAACACGAGGAAGCAGAGGTCAATGTTGAAGGTGGGGCATGAGAGGAGAGAGAACACTAATTAATCCACAAAAAGTCCCCTACATTCTCCTCACATCTTCCTTGGCCCTTTTCCCCTCTGAATCCTGGACCTGGAGAAAGGCAGAGGTCCCTGTATTCAAGTCACATGCAAGATGAAGCAATGCTTCAGCCCTCTTTAAGCACACAATGCATACACCAAACCAGAGAGAATGGCAATGCTCCTATTATGGAGTGCACCTATCAAAAGGGAAGCGTGATACACAGGCATTCTAAGGAAGATTCTGGAGTTGCAGGTGGTCCCGATGAGGGAGGCAGCCACAAACCATGCTTTGAAAAATGCAATCACAGACCTTTAAATTTCTTGAACCGAAAATGTGCTGGTTGGTGTTAATAAGCATTTCTCCCTCCCACCCAGGAGTACCTGTGGAGGTCTGAGAACTTTCCGGCATGCAGAAGGGCAAAAACAGGCCAATCAAGTGTCCAATGACCACTTCTTTCATGTCAGTGTCCCCATGGGAAATGGTGTTGGAGCTGGCTGGTATCTGCTTTCAACAGCCAATTGTTACATATTTAGAAATTTGCAAACTGGTTGTTAAATCTTAGCATCTTGAAATCTGCTACGGTGGGCACTAATTGCACCACAGTAATTGGCAAACACTAAAAATCAAAGCTTTATACACACACACACACACACACACAGAGAGAGAGAGAGAGAGAGAGAGAGATTGCAAGTGACAGAAAGGCTAATCAAACCATCTTGAGTAAGAAGGGAGGTTTACTTGTCGTCGTAGCTAGAAAATTCATGGGTAGAACTGTTTTTAAAGACAGCTGGATCCAAAAGCTTAATACCATTAAATCTCTGTTTTTTTCTCCATTTTTCAGCTCTTCCTTTCTCTGTGTTGGTTTTAATCTACAGATAGACTTTCTCTGTGTGGCAAGGAAGAAGGTAACTACCTGCCCTCTATCCACATTGACCCAACATGTCAAACTCTAGCGAGAAAAATCATTCTCCTGTTGGCTCTAAAGAAAAGTCCTGAGTGGATTCTGATCAACTTGCAGTCATATGCCCTTCCCTGAACTAATCACTGAGACAAAGGACAAGGAAGACTATAACTGACCAGGAAGGATCATGTGTCCTGCCCTGAAAGAGGGAGGCAGCCATCATGATGGACGATGGAGTGGGGATTAGAAAACCAAGAGCTGGCTGAGTGCAGTGGCTCACACCCGTAATGCCTGCACATTGGGAGGCCAAGGTGGGTGGATCACCTGAGGTCAGGAGTTCGAGACCAGCCTGGCCAATATGGTGAAACCCCATCTCTACTAAAAATATAAAATTAACTAGGCATGGTGGTAGATGCCTGTAATCCCAGCTACTCAGGAGGCTGAGGCAGGAGAATCACTTGAACCTGGGAGGTAGAGGTTACAGTGAGTTGAGATCACGCTGAAGCACTCAAGCCTGGGTGACAGAGCAAAATTCCATCTCAAATAAAATTCACTCATAAAAAACCAAGAGCTAGGGATTGTTATTTGAGCAACCTCTCTGACTTAGTGAGGCAATGGACAGCAAGGCCCTCTGAAATGGAAGGTTTTGCTCAGCCTGTCAGTGCACTGGAGCATGAGAAAGATGGAAGGATTCCGTGGGAATGAGACAATGAAGAAAACCCATGCAGAAGGACTTAATTGTTGTCAACGCAATCATGAGAAAATGGTAAACATAGAGTATCAGAGTCAGAAAGCCCTGGGTAACATTGGCTACCACCACATGACTAGTCATAAGGATTCAGTAAAATCCCTAGGAACACAGCTAAGCAGATGTGAGACATGTTGTGAATGGCCAGTATGTGGTAGCCACCATTGTTATCATTACCTCTATCTATCTGTGTGGAAGATTCCTCAGCTATAAAAGGAAAATAATAACAATAAGACCTACTTTGTAGGATTATGATGAGGTTCTGCAGTGCTGTAGCACAGGACCTGGCCTATCATGGTTATGCCACATAAATGATAACTAGCTCGATCAGGTGGAAATATTATTTTTCAAGACACCCTTGCTCTCGCCTCAGTGTTTTCTTTGGATCATCAAAATACATTCTTGACATTGTTCTTCCTTTCCTCTGAGCACATTAAGATACAGTCAAGGAAATAAGACAATCATTTTGTCTCCAAAAAGAACCTTCTGGAAATGTGTTGCTCCGGCAGTTTTTCCAAAGCAGGTGAGTTTCGTTAAAGGGAAGTCAGGTGTTACCAAATATTTTCTCTCATGCTGACTTCCTGAGAAAATTGTACAAGTTCCTTAAAGGTTAAGAAAAAAATCTTCCATCTCTCTAACTTCAAAAAAGACATTAAGGGAGATATTACTGAGGTACACAAGCTCTTTAGCAGAGTGGATCATATCAACTGCATGTTGCTGCTACTTTTGATATTGCCTCAATGACAGGAGTAGGGGCAGAAGTGGAAGTTCAAACAAACAAACAAAAAAACAACAAAATTCAAAAGAGAAAGATGGGAAAAGCTTTGTCACTCAGAGAATAATAAATGTTTGCAGTGGCCTACTGGGCAAGACTGGTGAGGTAAAGACAGTGAGTTCGTTCAAGTAGCGATTAGATGCTATCCTGGGGGAAACACCATATTGCAAGAGAGAAGCATCAATGTGGTGAATGGCTCTCATGCTCCTAATATTGCCTATGTTCTTTTCATACTCTTAAGGGTCTACAGTCCCAGCAGAATAAGTGAGCACAGAAATTAGGCCCAGCAGTATGCTCTGGGACACTAGGCCAACTGATATAATGCCATTCAGACAGGACCATGATTTGCAATGCTCAGCCATAACAGCCATTTCCTCCCCATTGTTTCTTAGGTCTTAAGAACCAAGAATGATGCCAGGGCAGAAAGTGGAGACGATTACATCCTCAGATCCCCATTACCTATGCTCAGCTCTGCACAATTACGCCAATGAAGCCTGCTACATTCCTGGGTTGGGGAATTCAACATCATATACAAATTGGATATGAGAGTATCCTAAATAAGAAAGGCCATTGGCCAAGTGCCAGAGCTTTCCTTCCCGAAAGTCCATCCTGATCTTTGCCTATCCCAGTTTCAGGGAACTTCATTTCTGTGCCATTTTCCCAACATGAGTAAAAGACAATGTTTTCAGATATTTTCAAAGGCACATTCTTTCTAAAATCCAGGTGTACAGTAGTATTTCACATGTCTACTTTTAAGGTAGTCTAAGTTTTGTGTCAAAGACATAATTTAAGTTTACAATATAGCTTCTTTATTTCAACACTGAGATAAGGCATTAGCAGAGTGCTGTCTCCCAAATCCCACGCCCAAGTCACATTTTAAAAGAATACGCAGGTGCACATAGAGTCTTGAACATAAAGGAAAAGAGACAGTTAAGGATTATTAAATGTTTGAGAGGTGCCAGTCTCAAACATAAGAACTAAAACTAAGCAAGAGAAAAACATGGTGATAGAGCAAGACCCCATAAAAAAAAAAAAAAAAAAGCAAGGAGTATATGAGGAATTCAACACAAGGTGTTGTTTAATGTATGGTTAAATACAAATATCTTTTGTGCATAATGAAATGTATAAAAATTAATCATATTTGGAAAAATCTCAAATCATGCAAGCATGAGAACATGATGCAATAGGGAGGGATGACAATAAAAGCAAGCTAAGATTGTGTATATGTGTGTGTGTGTGTGTGTGTGTGTGTGTGTGTGTATGTGTGTGTGAACTCTAGGCATTAACAGAGAAAAGGATAAATTATGTATGTAAAAGGTATATGGGGGTGGTTTCTGGTAATGAGTAGCTCATGTAAGCTCAACAAAACATGTAAAACAACTATCTGAAGGAAGTGGGGAGGAACCAAAAGCAGACAGAAACTGGAAAGCAATCAACACCTGGAAAAAAGTAGCAACAATGGGTGAGTTTCTCATTTTTATAGCTCTCCACCTGAAGACAGATAGTGACAGGTAGGGCAACTAAAACTTGGATTGAAACCCATAGTTTCACTGGCTCGAAGATCCATGGGACAGAATTTGTCCAGAGCAGCTAAACAATTAGAAAAAAAAAAAAGTCTCAGAAAGGAAAGAGCCAAAGAGGGGCCTCAAGTCTATAAATAAACTATGCTAACTAACTTGAATTATGCTAATGTGAGGAAGACTCCAAGAAGTCCAACTAGGCCAACAACCACAGGGGACCTAGAGTTTGAAATTTGAGTTAATCAAGTTAAAGATTTGCTAAAGCAAAAAATGTCTACGTACTTCAGAAGATTATAACAACATTGAAAGTATTTTAAATGTATCATTTAAAATGTCCGGGATACACACAAAATTACTTGACATGTGAAGAAACAGGAAAATGTGGTTCATACACAAAAGAAAAAACAATAGAGAAAGGCCTTTTGCAAGATGAACCCAATATAAAAATTATCAAAAAAAGGACTTTAAGGCAGCTTTTGTAACTATGCTCAAGGGTGTAATAGAAAATATCCTCATATGGATAAATAAAAGAAATCTCAACTGAGAAATAGAACTATAAGAAAATAATCAAGTAGAAATACTATAGCTAAAAAAACCTAAAGTTTCTCAAAATTAGATTAACATCAGATTGAATACAACAAAAGGAATAGTCAGTTAACTTGAAAATAGAGCAAATAATGTTGGAATCAGAAAAACAAAAAGAGAGTTGAATGAACAAAGATATAGAGATCTGCAGGACACTAACAAATATGTAATATCATGTGATTAAATTCTCAGAAGAAGCAGACAGAAAGAATGGGGCAAGAAAAAATGTGCAGAAATAATGGCCAGGTGTTTTTCCAAATGTGGTGATAAATGTAAGTTTACACCTGCAAGCCCAGCAAATCTCAGGAGGAATAAATATGAAGAAAAATCACACAGGCACATTACAATCAAACTAATAGAAAACGAAGATAAAGAAAAATCAAAAGCAGCCTGAGTTAAATGACACATTAAACAGAAAGAAATAATACAAATTACTCCAGACAGCAGAAAACGTGGAGGCCAAAAGACAGTGGGAAAATATCTTTAAAGTACAGAAAAGAGGAAATTGTCAACCAGAATTCTATATCCAGAAAAATATCTTGTAAGAATAAGGGTAAAATAAATATATCTGATAAACAACTCATCGCCAGCAGACTTGAGTACAAGAAATGCTAAAGGAAATTTGAGGGTAAAGGGAAATTTGGAACTTCGGGAAAGAATGAAGAGCATCAGGAGTAAATACTGGATAACATAAAAGACTATTTTTAAAAATTTCTTTAAAGTACATGCAAAAAATAAAACATTGCATTATAGAAGTTAAAACACAAGTAAATGTAATATATATGACAACTGTCTTAATCTGTTTCTGTTTCTATAAGAAATATCTGAGGCTGGGTAATTTCTAAAGAAAAGAGGTTTATTTGGCCCATGGATCTGCAGTCTGGATAAGAAGCATTGGGGGTGGGGAAGCACCAACATCTACTACTAATGAGGGCCCCAAGCTGCAACTGCTTATGGCAGAAGGCAAAGATGAAACTGGTATGTATAGATATCACATGGTGGGAGAGAAAAGGAAGGTGTCAGACTGTTTTAAACAACTAATTCTCTTGGGAACTAATAGAGCAAGGACTCTCACACATTACCACCAGATGGCATTGAGCCATTCATGAGGGATCTGCACTGATGACCCAAAAACCTCCCACTAGGACCCACCTCCAACACTGGAAATCAAATTTCAACATGAGATTTGGAGGGGTCAAACAAACCAAATGATGGCCACAACTATAGTGTAACGTGTGGAGGCTTAACAGATCTATGCATTTGTAAAATTCTTAAGTTTTATGTGAAGTGGTACAATTTGAAAAGTAGGTAGGTTGTAAAAAGATAGAGAAATATGTTGTAATCCTTATAGCTACCTCTTAAAAAGAACTAATTCAAATATATAATATTTGGAATTCTTAAAATATTCAATAAATCCAAAAGAAGTCCAGAAATGAGCAATAGAGAAACAAAAAGCAGATGAGGTAAACAAATAGAAAAATGATAAAACAAAATTCAGTTATATAATAAATTATATTAAATGTAAGTGGACTACACTCTAATTAAAAGACAGGATCATGAAAATAATAAAAAAGCAAGGCCCAACTACATGCAGTCAATCAGAGACATGCTTTAAATATAAAGACCCAGGTAGTTGAAATAAGATAGAAAATAATGTATTAGGCACATATCAGGCATAATAAGCCTAGAGTTACTATATTATCATGAGATAAAATAGACATCAAGAACAAAAAATTTATCAGCAATAAAGAACACTTCCCAATGTAAAAAGTAGCAATTTATCAGGAAGACAAAACAATGGTAAGTATGGCTTTTTCTGATAGCAGAGCTTTAGAAATCTATAAAGCAAAATAGATTTACACAGTCAAACTTACAATCATGGTTGGAGATTTAACATAGCTTTCTCTCTGCCATTTTATTTATCATTGATAGAAAAACTAGACAGATAATGAGATATAAATTTCTGAGTAACAGTGTCAACCACATTAGCCTAATTGACATTCAAAGAACAGCAGAATACACATCATTTTTAAGGTTACGTGACCTGTTCACCACAATAGACCATATGCCGGAGTTAAAACGAGTTTCAATAAAACTAAAGGACAGAAATCATACAGAGTGTATTATCTGACCACAACTTAACTAGAAATAAAAAACCAAAGAGATCAAGTAAAATTCCCAAATATTTAGAAATTAAATAACATAATTCTAAAAACTTAATGGATCAAAGATATAGTATAATAAAACAGGTAGATATTTGGTCATTGTCCCCAGTTCCTGGCACAGAGCTCCCATAACAGTTGGAATTTACAGTCTTTTGTATTCCAGTGAGATGACTTATGGAAGGGGAGCCCTAGACAGCTTCAGGATGACAGCTGGTCAACAGAAAAGTGGACCTCATGATTTGAGTTAGAAATTTCAGCTCTATTCCCCAACCTCCAGAGCGAGGAGAGGGGCTGGAAGTTGAGTTAAATTACCTATGATGAATGCTTTAATCAATGAAGTCTATGTAAGAGGCCTCCATATAAACCCCTAAATGATAGGGTTTAGAAACAAAGTTCTATGTTTCTCCCATCCCCATCCTGTACCTTGCTGTAAGCATCTCTTCCATTTAGCTGTTCTTGAGTTGTATTCTTTATCATAAACTGGTAAATATAATAAAGTACTTTCCTGAGTTCTGTGAGTTCTAGCAAATTATCAAACCTGGGGCATGAGTCATGGAAACCATTGAATTTGTGACTACAAATTCTCATGAAGAGAAGTTGTGGGCAGCTCGGGGACCGAATTTTTGGCTGGCACCTGAAGTGAGGGCAATCTTGCAGAAATGAGGCCTTGATCTGTGAGGTCTGATCTAACCCTGGTTAGTTAGTATAGTTAGTGTCAGTATAGAATCAAAGTGTATTCTTGGATACCCATTTGGTGTCAGAGAATTGGAAAATTGGTTGCTGCTGAGAAAATACACACATTTGGCATCAGAAAAAACAAAACACGCAAAAGAAAATTAGAAAATATTTTAAGCTGATAATAAATGTATAACGTGAAAAAATGTGGGCTGTCAGTAAAGCAGTGCTATACTAGTTTCCTTTTGCTGCTGTAACAAATTACCACAAACTGAGTATCTTAGTTCCATTTTGTGTTGCTATAGCAGAATACCATAGACTGAGTAATTTATAATATACAGAAATTTATTGGCTCACAGTTCTGGAGGCTGACAAGGCCAAGATTGAGGGACTAGAGCTATACACTTCCCTCTTAGTACTGCTTCGCTGTATCCCATAGGTTTTGAAATACGTTTTCATTGTTATTTGTTTCAAGAAATGTTCCTATTTCCTTCTTAATCACTTCATTGACCACTGTTCATTCAGGAGCATGTATTTGTATAGGTTCCAACATTCCTCTTGTTATTCATTTCTAGTTTTCTATTGTGGCCAGAGAAGATGCTTGATATTATTTCAACTTTTTGAATGTTTTAAGACTTGCTTTGTTGCTACCATGTGGCCTATCCTTGAGAATAATCCATATGCTGAGGAAAAGAGTGCATATTTTGCCACCATTGAATGAAATGTTTTGTAAATATCTATTAGGTCCATTTGTTCTATAGTGCAGATTAACTCTGATGTTTCTTTATTGATTTTCTCTCTTGAAGATCTGTCTAGTGCTGAGGGTCGTGTATTGAAGTCTCCAGCTATTACTGTATTAGGGTCCTTCTCTCTTCAGCCCTAAAAATATTTGCCTTATATATGTGGGTGCTCCAGTGTTGGGTGCATATATATTTAAGATTGTTATATTCTCTTGCTGAATTGACCCCTTTATCATTATATAGGGACTTTGTCTCTTCTTACAATTTTTGTCTTGAAATCTATTTTGTCTAATATAAGTATCGTTACTCCTGCTCTTTTTTTGGTTTCCACTGGCATAGAATATTTTTTCCATCCCTTTATTTTCAGTCTATGTGTGTCTTTATATGTGAAGTGTGTTTCTTGTAGACCACAGGTCATTGGGTCTTGGTTGTTGTTGTTGTTGTTTTAGCCATTCAGTCGCTCTATTTCTTTTGATTGGAGAGTTTAGTCCATTTCCATTCAACGTTACTATTGATAAGTAATGACTTATTCCTGTCATTTTGCTCTTTGTTTTCTGGTTGTTTTGTGGCCGCCTTTTCCTTCTTTCCTTCCTTCATGTCTTCTTTTTAGTGAAGGTGATTTTCTGTGGTAATATGATTTAATTTCTTTTTATTTTTTGTGTATCCATTGTACGCTTTTTGATTTCTGGTTACTATGAGGCTTGGGTTACCTTACAACCCATTACTTTAAGCTGATAATAACACTGCTTGCATAAACAAATAAGCTAATTAATAGGCAAAAAGAAAATAAAAACTATATGCCTTAACTTCTTCCCCCTCACTTTTTACTGTTTCTATGCCTTATTTTACTGTCTATGTCTCAGTAAGTTTTTGTAGTTATTTTTTTGTTGATTCATAATTTAGTCTTTCTACTGAAGATAAGGGTAGTTTATACACCACAGTTACAGTGTTATAATAATCTGTGTTTTCTTGTGTACTTAGTACCACCAGGAAGTTTTGTACCTTTAGATGATTTCTTATTGCTCATTAACATCCTCTTGTTTCTGATTGAAGTACGCCCTTTACCATTTCTTATAGGGTGGGTTTGGTATTTATGAAATCTCTCAGCTTTTGGTTGTCTGGGTAAGTCTTTATTTCTCCTTCATGTTTAAAGGATATTTTTGCCAGATATACTATTACAGGGTAGAATTTTCTGCCTTCAGCACTTTAGTTGTGTATGCTTTGTTTTGTTTGTTTGTTTTTCTCCAGATGGAGTCTTGCTCTGTCAACCAGGCTGGAGTGCAATGGTGTGATCTTGGCTCACTGCAACCTCTGCCTCCTGGGTTCAAGAGATTCTCCTGCCTCAGCTTCCTGAATAGCTGGAATTGCAGGCGTGTGCCACTATTCCTGGCTAGTTTTTTTGTATTTTAAGTAGAGACAGGGTTTCACCATGTTGGCCAGGCTGGTCTTGAACTCCTGACCTCATCATCCCCTCCGCCTCAGCCTCCCAAAGTGCTGGGATTACAGGGCCGCCAGGCTTCCTTTAGCACTTTAAATACATCGTGCCACCCTCTCCTAGCCTGTAAGGTTTCCACTGAAAAGTCTGCTGCCAGACATATTGGAGCTCCATTTTATGTTATTTGTTTTTCTCTTGCTGCTTTTAAGATCCTTTCTCTATTTTAGACCTTTGGGAGTTTGATTATTAAATGCCTTCTTTGAGTGAAATCTCTCATTGTTCTATAACCTTCTTGTACTTGGATATTGATATCTTTCTCTAGGTTTAGGAAGTTATCTGTTATTATCCCTTTGAATAAACTTTCTATTCCTATCTCTTTTTCTACCTCCTCTTTAAGTCCAATAAGGTAAAAGATTTACCCCTTCAAGACTATTTTCTAGATCTTGCAGGCTTCATTCTTTTTTTTTTTCTTTTCTCTTCTCTGACTGTATGTTTTCAACTAGCCTATCTTCAAGCTCACTCATTCTTTCTTCTGCTTGATCAATTCTGCTGTTAAGAGACTCTGATGCATTCTTCAGTATGTAAATTGCATTTGTAACTCCAGAATTCTTGCTTCTTTTAAATTAAATTAAATTTGTTAAATTTATCTGATAGAATTCTGAATTCTTTCTCTGTGTTATCTTGATTTCTGTCCCTTTCTCTTTCTCTTCTCTTTCTAGAACTCAGATAATGTGTAAATGTGTTCACTTAATAGTATCCCACAAGTTACATGGGTTTTCTTTGCTATTTCATTCCTTTTTGCTCCTCTGAATAATTTCAAATGTCCCATCTCCAACTTCACTTATTCTTTCTTCTTTTTGATCAATTCTACTGTTGAAGATTTCTACTGAAGTTTTCAGTTTATTCATTGCATTCTTCAGCTCCAGAATTTCTGTTTGATTCTTTTTTTTATGGTTTCTGTATTGGTTGTTGACTTCTCATTTTGTCCATGTATAGTTTTCCTAATTTCATTTAGTTGACTATCTGTATTCTCCTGTAGCACACTGAGCTTCTTCAAGACAATTATTCTGATTCTTTTTTAGGCAGTTTATAGATCTCCATTTCTTTAGATTAGTCACTGAAGTTTTATTTTGTTCTTTTGGTGATGTCACGTTTTCTTAATTCTTTGTGATTCTTATAGCCTTACGTTGCTTTCTGCACATTTGAAGAAGGAGTCACCTCTCCCAGTCTTTACAGACTGGCCTCAGCAGGGACTGCCCATCACTAGTCAGTCTGGTCAGATATTCTAGGCAAGCCAGCTGGAGGAGTCAGTGGGTGGGCTTGCTGGCAGGATCTCAGATTGGCAGGCTTCCTGTTTTGATCTGTGGGAAACCCTGCTACCAGGGACCACAGACCAGCTCTTGAGATCCATATGCTGGTTGTTGAGAGTCCCTTCTCTTTTTTTACTGTTATTAGCTACCTCAAAGAAATCTAGCCACAGTGGTTTCCTCAGTGCTCTTTTTTGGGCGAGGCACAACTGAAGCAAGCCTCTGAGGAGGCATCAAAAAAGGCTGTGGAAATCAGATACTCACTTTACTTTACTTTTCCCCCATGGGAGAACTTGTAGTCTGAAGGGATCTCTTGCTGTGTTGTGCTTGCTTGGGAAAGGGATGATACAGGTAAAAGTGAAATTGTTCTTGCCCTTTTTAGTACATCTGTTCTTTCTGTGCTCCACCACCATGCTAGAACCTCCAAAATGGATTCTTGCACTCTCATAGAGAAATTTGTTCATGAATGTTTAATAAATCTGAGTTTCTATGGGGAAAAATGAGGCTGGGACTGCCTATTACACCATCTTGTTGACATCATTATCTGGTAGCCCTAGAAAATCTGAATAGTCCCACATCTGTAAAAGAAATTTAATGCATTAAGAAAACAAAAGCAAAAGTTTTTCTCACAAAAACAAAACAAAAATGCCTCCAGGCTCAGATTATTTTAGAATAAAGCCTATTAAATATTTAGAGAAGAAATAATATCAACCTCACATAAAGTTGCTCAGGCAACAGAGGAGAAGGAAACACTTCCCAATTAATTTTATGAGGTCAACATTACCTTGATACTTGACAAGCACATTAAGGAAAAAAATGCAGTTTCAAACCAATATCCCTCATGAAAAGAGATACCAAAAATCTTTAACAAAATGTTAGCAAATTCCCCACCCCCCAGGAATGCAAGTTTGTGAAGTGTTCATACATATATGCGTGTTTCTGGGCTATCTTGTCCTTGTTAGTTTGCCTATCTCTACATCAATACTGTCTTAACTACTAAGGCTTTATAAAAAGTGTAAATGTCTGGCAAAGCAAATTATGCTCCATTCTTCTTCAGTAACATTGTAGCTAGTCTTGGCCTTTTATTTTCTCATATAAATTTTAGAACAAGATTGTCAAGTTCCTCGGGGGGGGGGGGGGGGGGAAAAAAGCCCTGCTTGGATTTTTATTGAAGTTGTATTGAGCTTATAGATCACCTTGGGAATAAATGTCATTTGTATAATATTGAGCCTTTCTAGCCACAAATATGATATATAGCTCCACTTATTTGGACTTTAATGTCTCTGGATACAACTTATTTTTTTCTTCTTAAATTTCTTGTTAACCCTTGTGAGATTTTTTCCAGTACTGTGTAGATAGATATAATAAATAGATGTAGATTATAGAGATTAGATTGATAGATATTTTATTGGTATTATAGATGATATCTGTATCTGTCAGTGCCTAATCAGGAAAATAGAAATAATTCTGAGAGTTCAAGCAAAGTGAGATTCAGTAGCAGGACTTCAGTGGTTACAATACTGTTAAAAGGGTTGAAGAACTCAAAGAGAAAGAAGGTGTTACCCAGAGATTAGGATACTGGTCATCCCTATAATTCACAAATCTATAACCACACCCTACCTTACTTCTGCCCTGAGCTGCTAGAGCTGCCATTGCTGCCATATGGTGGGAGTCACCTTCATTCCACTGCTGCTGATACTGTAGAGCTTTTGTCACTGATGCTGCTAGATATCACTGCCTCCGAACAGGAGCCACATCCACTGAATGTCAACTGCTGGAGTACATGGTTGCCTGTGTGCCCGCTCTTGATGGAGTCAAGGTAGAATAATTCTCCTTAACTTCCACCATTTAATGTTTCCCAAGTGTTTCCTGTTAACAGAACTTAACCAGAGTCCAGATAGCAGGAAAGTTCAAGAAATGTAGTTTTCAGGCTTCCAGCCCCATAAAAAAACAGAAGAGTGTGTGGAAGGGCAGGAATGTGGCTAAGTACCAATTAGTAATATTTAGCAAAGTAGCTTCTGTTACATTTTCTTAGTAATTCATTTTTAAATATGAGATGAAAATTATTATTATATATTTTTTGAGACAGGATCTCACTCTGTTGCCCAGGCTGGAGAGCAGTTGTACAATCACAGCTCACTGCATTCTCTGCCTCCTGGGCTCAAGCAATCCTCCCACTTCAGCCTCCTAAGTAGCTGAGACCACAGGTGCATGCCACCACACCTGGCTAATTTTTCTTTTCTTTTTTTTTGGAGAGACAGGGTTTCACCATGTTACCCAGGCTGGTCTCAAACTCCTGAACTCAAGTGATCCACCCCCCTCAGCTTCCCAAAGTACTGGGATTACAGGCATGATGCACCATGCCTGTAAGAAAATTAAATGTTTATCAATATTTGAAGAAAGCATTAAAGGGAAAGAAAAGAACCAAATAAATAACAGAAAAAAAATTCTAATGCAAATGTGTTAATGCAGGATACAGAAGAAAAGTTATTTTTTCATAGTCTTTCAAGAAGCCCCTGCACTCAAACACAAAAAAAAAAAAAAAAAAAAAAAAAAAAGAGGAAAGGAAAATACCAGATAAGAAAGATCTCCAAGACTCCAAGAAAGTAAAAATATAATTGTTGATATTAAAATATCAACAGGAAGACTGGGGGCTAAAAAAAAAATTAGAAATTGAGACAGAAAATTAAAAAAAAGAAAATTATTTATTATAAACATGAGAGATAATAGACTTAAATGAAAAAATTCTATTTTTAACCTTAGACTAAAAGAAATCACTGAAAGACAGAATGGAGAAAATGGAAGGACAAAAATATCAAAGAAATAATATAGAAGAATTTTCCAAAATTGAGGTACACAAGTATTCAGATTATAAGAGTACAATGAATGAAAACAAAAATCACACCACAACAAATGAACATAAAACTTTAGAACATTAAGAATAAAGAACAGATTCTTAAAGTAATCTTAGAAGAGCAAAGGCTTGCCTACAGTGGAGGCAGAATCAGATCAAGATCATATTTCTCA
>NW_016107426.1:5606629-5618111 GCF_001604975.1 Cebus imitator | reverse complement strand
AAAAAAAAAAAAAAACAGAGAAACAAGTTGGTAACAACCTAAATAGGAAGTTGATGAACAGATGAATAATGGTACATCTACATTGAGGGCCACATAGCCATTTAAAACACATATGCACTGAC
Organism: Cebus imitator; assembly: GCF_001604975.1. NCBI lineage: Eukaryota > Metazoa > Chordata > Mammalia > Primates > Cebidae > Cebus > Cebus imitator. Next base: position 5,617,989 of record NW_016107426.1, on the reverse strand, counting down.
ATGAAAAATTCCAAGAAATATTATTAAATGAAAAATAGGTTGCTATTTCTAAAAAGGCATAAATACATGGTTACATATACTAATGAGGAAAAATGGACTCTAGGGAGGGGAATAGAACTGGGAATAGGAAAAAAATTGATGAGAACTTTAATACATTGCTCTAGATATTTTAATTGAATATTGTATAAGGTAACATATTTGTGTTTAATTTTAAAATGAATAAACTTCATAAAGTCAATATACTCTTAGGTTACCCACTAGAGAAGAGGGGTCTGCAGCAGAAAAGGTGATGGTCTTAGTCTATGCTGTGTGCTCTAGCACAGTTTAACACTGAATTCTGAGCACCAACCACACTCAAAGAAGGATATGCACAATTGAATCAACTCCAGAAGATAACAAAATGGTGAAAGATCTGGAAAATCACAATAGCTGAGGATCTACTTTTAAATAATAAGAATGTTTAGCCATGAAAAAAGAAAACCATTTAAAAGGACATGATTTTTTTTTAAGAGACATGATAGCTCTCTTGAAATAAGAAATTGATTCTGTGTGGAATTGGACTAATGGGTGGAAGTTACAGAAAGAAAACTTCAGGTTCAGTAAAAAAAAATATTTTTACAAATATACATAGATGTGAAAGCAAGATACATTCTATTACCTAACAAATTGGTACAGATTTAGAAATTAAAATGATAGTGTCTAGACATTGAGAGCGAAAATGGCTTCTCTCATTTATGGCCGTTTAATTGAAGCAGTCTTTCTGAAGAACAATTTGTCAGAATGTAACAAAAGTGTGAGTGTCCATTCCCTTTACATTAGAAATGCCAATCCAGGAATTGATCTTAAAGAAATAATTAACAGTGCATTCACCGATTTAAATAAAAGATTGTTCATCACAATGTTGTTGATAATGTCAAAAAACTGGAAACATCCTCTGTGTCCAAAAATACAAGCTTTGCTAATTAGGTTATGATATAATCATTTGATGGAAGCTATGTAGTTATTAGACACTGTGTTCAGAAAAAATAAAATGTAATGCCTAGATGTTTTTCTAGCTATTTTGCTAAGCGAAAAAATTATTTACAAAACAATACCTATGACATATTTCCAATTTTGCCTTTAAAGTATCTACATATCCATAACATGTTTGTACAATAATGTAACTTCATTCATTCAGTGAATATCTATTGAGCACCTACTGTGTGCCAGGAAGTGTGCTAGAGACTGGGAACTCTGAGTGCTAGGTAGTACCACTGCCAGATCCCTGCCTTTAAGGTGTTGGAGGTCAACACTGCTTTCCCTGTGCTCAAGTCAATAGCCCACCTCTCTAAACCATTGAATTTGCCAACATGAGTTCTTCAACTGTTCTCCTTGCACAGAGAGAGATCTTTGTCTTAATAAAATGCTGTAAAACGGCATTTTATATCTTTTAGGTAGCAGGAAGATAACCCACATGGATACCTATTTAAAAGACCATTTGTTGTAACCTTGGTCCAGAAGCCAGAACTCATCAGACAGTAGCCCTATGAGCACCCTCCTCTGTTTTCTCTTTCACATGGCTGGTAGGATTATAAGAAATCCAGTGAGTGGATATATTTTCCAAAAAATCTACAGGGAGAGTCCTCTCAGCTGAGCACCTCCTGAAGCAACTCAACCCACCATCAAATGGCCCTGCTTTGGTTTCAGTCTTTTTGTCTTCTTCGAAATTCATGTTGAATCTTAATCCCCTATGCAACAGTATTGAGAGGTGTGATCTTTGGGAGGTGATTGAGTCATGAGGACTCCATCCCCATGAGTAGAATTAGGTGACTTTATAAAAGCGCTTAATGGAGGAAGTTCGCCCTTTTTTCCCTTCCACCTTTTGATATGGGAGGACATAGCATTCCTCCTTGGAAGCACAGAGTAACCTTCAGAAGACAACTGAACCTGCTAGTGCCTTGATCTTGGACTTCCCCACCTCCAGAACTGTGAGAAAATACATTTCTATTCTTTATCAGTTAGTCTGTGATATTTTGTTACAGCAGCATAAATAGACTAAGATGGGCTCTAACAGAGGAAAAACCTTCTTGGCTATGGCTCTTCCATCCCCAAGAGCCTCAAGAATGGACTAAGCCCTTCATCTCCACTCCTCTGGTGCTTGAGATCAGCAGCCTGGCCCCTCTCAGTCTTCCCTCCACACAACTGTCCCAACCCTTTTCCTTCATGTTGCATGTTTCCAAACCTAAATCTCAAAGTTGTTTCTTTAAGAGCCTTCATCTACTCAAAGTAAGGTTTGGCTCTTTCCCAAAATCCCTCTTCAACCTAGTGTCCCTTCTAATCATCTTCACCCTGAATAATAAATGGATGCTTCCAATAAATACATACATAGTTGGTTTTATTAACCCATATGTGAAGTCCAATGGTGTCACCATGCTGAACGGCCAATACAGATATATTACAAGTATTGTCCCACAGAAGTACAGCATGGCCCTATCTACACTGGAAAAAGTGAGGAGGATTCATCTTCACCTTTGGTCTGAGGCATGGGGATATGTGTATGTGTTTCAAGAACGGTCAAGAGGGGAAGGGCTGTTTAACCAGTGTTAGGGATTCATTATTTTGAGTTAGCATCACCTTCTCCCGTGGGCTTTCTTTTAGCATGTGTTACCGCTTACAAGAGTAGAAAATATTGATAAGGTAGGAATTGTCATCTTCATTTCATAATGGAGGAACGTGAGGCACAGATCAGTGAAGTAAGTTGCCTGTCACCTAGCAGCAGAACATGGCTTTGAATGCAGAAACGTTTGACTTCAAAGTCAAAGCTCTTAACCAGGTTAAGCCAATTCCTAACCAACAGAAAAATGGCCAGGGCCGAGGCCGGGTGCAGTAGCTCACACCTGTAATCCCAGCACTTTGGGAGGCTGAGGTAGGCAGATAATGAGGTCAGAAGATCGAAACCATCCTGGCCAACCTGGTGAAATCCCATCTTTACTAAAGCACAAAAAATTAGTTGGGTGTGGTGGCACGCACCTTAGTCCCAGCTACTCAGGAGGCTGAGGCAGGGGAATTGCTTGAACAGGGAAGAGGAGATTGCAGTGTGCCGAGGTCGTGCCACTGCACTCCAGCCTGGTGACAGAGCAAGACTCTGTCTCAAAAACAAAAACAAAACAAAACAAAAATGGCTAAGCTGGGAACCCAGCCCTCCCAATTGCAGCTGTTGTTTCCAGTCCACAGACCCATTCCCATCACAGAGCTGAAGTGGGTGTTTCCATTACTCGTCTGTTCTTCCTTCTTCATTATCCTCCCCTGGCACTCTGCATTCTGTCAATAGTGGATTCTCAGGCTGGGGAATACTTATCCCACATTCAATAAAGCACAATAAAATCTGGTACACTTCTTTTGTAGATACTGTTAAGAGCACAGGCTTTAGAATAAGACAGACCTAAGTTCAAAGTCCAAATGTGCCACTTAAAAGCATGTGGTATATTCCCAAACTTCTCTGAGCCCCATTTCCTTGTCTGGAACTCATGAATAAGATCCTGACCCTGGGGCTGGTTTAGATGGGTTACACAAGATAACACTTGCAAACCGTAGTGCCTGGCACCATGGCACCTAACAATATTAGCCACTAAAACAGTTATCAATATTAAAGGCCTGCGCAGGGATTCTTATGGCTGAGGATAGTGACAGCTACCCAGTCTTCTTCCTGACTCAGCTTTCAGTGGGTGGGTTCAGGGTACCGAGGCAAGGATCATGAAAAACCAGGCTGCCCCCAACACCACTCTTGACCCATCACTGTAACTCCCTCTGGTTGGCAGCTGTTTTTATTTCTCTAACCTCACAGATATCTCTCAGGGACTCTGAAACTGGCAGCATTGTCTCTGTAGGACACTGGAGGCCAGAGAAGAAGAGAAATTTGCCCAATGATATACACTGAATTGGAAAGAACCAGAAGTGAAACTGCCCCTCCGTGGCTCCATTCATCTCACAACCCTTCACAGTATATCATGAATATAACACCTTCACCAGGGACTCTGGGGAAACGGGGCAGCCACTTCATCTAGGACTGATGAGACCCTCTCAGTGTAGATAGGACCCTCTGCTGGGACTTCTCAACAGCCCAGGGATCAACTCCTGGAGACAGCCACCATTCCAGGCCAAGTCTGTTCCAGCCCAGCTCTGCCAAGAAACATGCAGCTCAACTACACTCGACTCTCCAAATAAATACTTTAAGTCAGAACAGATGCTGTCAGCCTGGCCTGGAGCCATCAGTGGCACCAATGGCTTACAGAAGGCTCTTTGGACCAGAGGGTATGTGGCAGTAGGCCTCCTAGAAGGTGACAGATCAGGACCTCCAGAACATGCTCCCTAGATGGAGGCGAGAAGTCTGCCCCAGAAGACACATCTCAAGAGAGAAGGGGATGTGGTGCAGTGTGGAAAACTCCAGCCAAGAAACAAAGAACCAGTTCTCCTCCTAGCTGTGCAGCTCCAAGCAAGTCCCTCTGCCTCTGGGACTTGGTTTCCTCACCTGTAAATGGAGGTTATAGTGAAGAATCGAAGAGCCTACTGAATTGTAATAGGTTGTCTGGGGTGGGGAGGGGTCATATTACAGTAGCCTGAGACCAGCCTGAATATCTCATTGCCATCACTGGGCATAGGGGACAACCAAAAGGGAACTTGCCATGTGGCCAAGGCCTGAGGACTAGGATAAGAGAAGGCCATGGACAGGCTCAAGACCTCTTCCCACCCCCCGTTTCCAAACAGAAAGGTCTTGAACACAAGGTTCACATTTTCTCCATCTGCTTTGTCTTCTCCCTTCTTTCTTCCTTTTCTCCCTCTCCTCTCTCCTCCCTTCCCCTCCTTCTCCCCTCTCACCCTCCCCCCTCTCCCCTCCCCCCTCCCTCCTTTCTCCCCCCCTCTCTCCCTCCTCCTCCCTCCCTCCCTCTCTTCCTTCCTTCCTTTTCCTTCCTTCCTTCCCTCTGTATGGCTCTGGCCATTGATAATTCTTCTCCATTCCTGAAATAGACCATGCTTCCTCTCTCTAGAGAATCTCCAGGCCTTTGCACCTGCTGTGCTGCTTCCTTGACCACTCTTCTTGCACCTCAACTTTTGGGTCTCAACTTAGATATCTCTTCCTCTGGGCTAGAAGAGGGGCCCCTCTGCTGGCTTCTTTCAGTGTCCTGGGCCATGATTAGATAATGGTCTCTCATCAGGACCATGAGTGCCCTGACAGCAGAGACTTTTTCTTAACCATCAGCCTCCTTAGAGTAGGGGCTTGAAAAATGTGTACCAATTGAAACCATAAGTAGATATTTCTCAGGGACACAGAGCTAAAGGATGGTGGACCCAGGTCCTCTGTCTACCAGCTGAGTGTTCATTTATTCCATTATTCACCCATGAAACAAATACTTGTTGAGTATCTTCAACAGGCCAGATACTCTGCCTAGTGCTGCACATACAGTGGGGAAAAAGGCAAGTTCTTGGTTTTCAGGGAGTTTGCATTCTAGCAGGAAAGGACAGGAAATAACAGACAATGAGAACAATAGAGAGTAATGAGGGCTATACAGAAAATTAAAATAGGCTAATGTAATAGAGCTTGACCACATGGGCACTTTAGACTAGATAGAAAGGGAAGGCCTCTCTAGGAATAGGACTGAAAGGAAATGTAAAAAAAAAAAAAAAAAAAAAAAAAAAAAAAAAAGGAGCCAGTCTTGTGATTCGAATGGGAAGAGCATACCAGGAGAGGGACAGTTGGTACAAGGGCCCTCCAATGGGGAGGTTAGAGAAGAAAGGGCATTGTGATTGAATGCAATGTTCAAGACAAGGCTGATGAAGTAGGAAAGGGCCAGTTTGTGTAAAGCCTTGTGGGCCATGATAAGGAGTTCCTCTTTTATTGGGATGGAAGTCCATGGGAGGGTTTTAAACTGGGAGTTATGTGATATAATCATGTTTTCAAAAGATTAGTCTGACCACCATGTAGAAATGGACTGGAGGGGTTGGAACAAGCTCAGCCGTGGAGACGAGAGATAGGAGGCTGCAGTGCAAGTCTAAGCAGGACGTGATGTTGGCTTAAACTACAATGTTCACAATAATAATGAAGAGAACGAAGTACATTGATCCATGCTGGAGGAAAAGTTGGAGAGAAATGCTCACGTTCAGAAGGTAGAACTGACAGAAAGTGCTAATGGGTTGGATATGAGGGTGTGAGGGTGAGACAAAGAGGAATCAAGAAACGGAGTGGAAGGGAGTGCCCTTTACAATGAGGTGAAGGGGAGAGTAGAGAAGGCTTGAGAGAGGTTATCTAATTTATTAGGACTGTTAATTTCTATTTGTCCGTTAGATCTCTAAAGGAAAGTGTCATTTCACAGCAGGGTACACAAGGCTAAAATTCTGGGGGAGAAAAGGATTGGGTTCACATATCTGGAGGTCATCTACCTTAGGTGACATTTAATGTTAGGGTTCTAGCTCAGATTACCTAGAGAGAGAAAATGTGTAGGCAGAATGATATGAGTTAAATGTTTGTTTCCCTCCCAAAATTCATACATTGAAACTCCAATCCCCAATGTGATGATATTTGGAGGAGATGAGGCCCTTGGGACCTAATTACAGTCATGAGGGTGGAGCCCTCATGAGTGAGATTAGTGCCTTTATGAAGGCCATGGGAAGGCTTATTTTCTCTCTCTCTGCTTCCTGCCATGTTAGGATACAAGATTCCCATTTGCAAATCAGAAAGAGGGCCCTCACCAGACACCAAATCTGCTAGCACCTTGATCTCGGACCTGTCAGCCTCCAAAACTGTGAGAAACAAAGATTTGCTTTTTAAGCCCCCCAGGCTATGGTAATTTGTTATAGCAGCCCAAATTGGCTGAGACAGTGACATTTGCCACTATAGGTCTAGATGAGATTGCCTGGAGAGACAGGATGTGTAGGTAGAGGAAATGGTTCAGGACAGAGCTCCCAGCGCTCCAATATTGTGAAGTTTACAAAAGGAGGAGGCAGCCAGCCAAGAGACAGAGAAGGAACAGCAAGAGAGGTGGGAGGAAAACTAAGAGAGCGTGGGAGGACCAAGACAAGGAGGGGTTCAATTTGTCAACTTGTCTTTCTTTTGTAGTTTTGCTTCCCTGCTGCCTACCCCACAACCTTCTAGATCCACCCTGTATCCTCCTGAATGGTAAAGGTAGCTCACTGGCCCTCAGATCACCACACCCAATCCTCTGGCCAATTGCACAGCCCCTCCCAGTCTCCCTTGGCAACCCGGCAGCAAGGGATGGTGTGGTCCTTGCCAGGTCTTGTCCCTCCATGGTTCTCAGTTCTTCCTGGGACAAACAAGGAGGCTGGAAATGGTGCTCTCTTGCTGACAGCACTCCCTGTGCTATGAGGATTTCAGGTTCAGCCTCTCCCTCCCACGAAGCTCAAGCTCTCCTCCCATTTGGCCCTCCTCCCCCAGAGACCATGAAGAGATGATCTTTGAAGACAATCCCAGTGATCCACAGAGGACCTGCTCAGAGCTCAACTCATAGGTAGTGTGCATCTGATGGTCGTGAAAAACCACTTGGAAAGGAACCCAGGGAGTGGCAGGGAGGGTAAGGGCCTTGGACCCATGGCTGCCACATGGGTTACACATTATGTGTCCTACTGCAAGAGTGTTCTGCCCATCAAAACAGGTCACTCCTAGAGCTCCTCAGAGGGGGCAACTTTTTCTAATTTGTGCAAAAGTTCCATATAAGCATTGCCATGTGACCCTACTTTGGACCTGTCACCTGCATTCTTTGTTCCTGACACTGGACTTCTTTGAGTTCACTGCCTGGCTTCTTTAGGCATGTTCACTGTCTGATATCTTTGGGCCTGCAGCCCATTCTCTTTAAGCCAGCCATTTGCATTACTTAGACCCATTGCCTCGTGCCTGGGTTGGCCTCCTGACGTCTTTGGGTCCACCCCATATTTCTTCAGGTTTGCTGCCTGAATTATTTAAGCCTGTGGTGTCATATCTTTGGGCTTGCAGCCAGAATGCCCAAAGTCCTGGGAACTTGGGCTACTGCTGAATATCAGAGCTACCTGGAACATTAACACAGCTCTGTGGGGCTGCTGTCAGAAAGGGAGAATAAATGTCACCATCTCCAGCCTCCAGCGGTGACCGCTGTGATGAGGCCAACAGTTTGGCTGGGCTTTGAAAGGAGCATTTGTATGGTTTGTTTCCCTCCACGAGACCTCCAAGGCCAAATCCCCTAGAGATTGATTCATTTTGCTGTTTTGCTTTTTTTTTTTGGTGATCTGTGTTTAATAGGGAACCATGTGTGTAGTGCCCCTGTGCCTCTGGCTGGGAGCTCAGTGCTGGCAGGTCAGGCAGGCAAGAAAGCCCAGCAGCAGGGAAGGGAGGAGGCCAAGAAAAACCCCCAGCCTTCAGGCTGTGGCAGGAGGGCTTGCCCAGACAGCCTGCTCACCAAAGCCTGGCTTCAGAGTTCTCTGGGACTGGCCTGGCCTGATGCCAGCAGCCATTGCTCCAACCCTTTGCAGAGAGCCAGGGAGACAAAACAGAGCCTGATTTTAAAACAGACACACAAAGTGCTGTCTTTACAGAGCTCTGTAGCAATCTGGATCAATACACACTGATGTTTTCATGCAGAGAAGGGGACCTCAAGAAGCATAATGTACAATATCTATCACATGCAAGAATAGTGGGCTTAGACAGAACAATAAATAATGCAGCTCACATGTGGCAAGCCGTCCTTGCACGCCAGGCACCATGCTCAGTGCTTTACACGAACATGTCAGCTGCCTTGCATAAGAATACCATAAAGACACAATTACAGTCCCTACTATATAGATTAAAAGCCAAGTTCACATTCTATTAGAATGGCTAAAATTTTTTAAATGGATAACATCAAATGCTGATGAGGATACAGAGCAACTGGAACTCTCCTATATTGCTGGTGGGAACACAAGTGGTACATCCACTTTGAAAAACAATTTGGCAGTTTCTTAGAAAATGAAACAGACACTGACCTTATGATCCATCAAACCTAGTACAAAGTATTCATCTAAATGGAATGAAACCCATATGTAAATGCTTACAGTAGCTGTATTCACAATCACCCCAAACTGGAAATAACCCAAATGTACCTAAACTGAGGAATGGATAAACAAACTAGTTCTTCAACACCACAGAATATTACTGAGCAGTAAGAAGGAACACACTACTAATACATAAAAATGTGGACAATCTCAAATGCATTAGGCTAAACAAAAGCAAACAGAATCAAAAGGCCACATACTGTAAGATTCTATTTATAGGACATCCTTGTGAAGGAAAAACTGTAAGTTCTGAAAAATGATCAGTGGCTGCCAGGGGCTGGAGATGGAGGTGGGTAGGTGGAAGGGGTTAACTCTAAAGGGGCAGAAATGAATTTTAGGAGGGTTTGGGGAATGTGTGTTCTCTCTCTCTCTCAAAAAAAAAAAAAAAATATATATATATATAAATATACACACACATACACATACACTCATATTTATGTGCATGTGTATATGTATGTGTATATATATATACACACATATACACACATATAGGTGTATATGTATACATATGTATATGTATGTACATGTATGTGCATATGTATGTGTGTTTGTATGTATGTGTATATATATACATATATGTATATCTCCCAGGATGGAGTGCTGTGGCAAAATCATGGCTCATCTTCCAGGCTCAAGTGATCCTCCTACTGCAGCCTCCCAAGTAGTTGGGACCACAGGCATGCACCACCATGCCTGGCTTGTTTTATTTTATTTATTTTATGTAGAGATAGGGTCTCCCTATGTTGCCCGGGCTGTTCTCAAGTTCGGACTCAAGAGATTCTTCTGCCTTGGCCTCCCAAAGTGTTGGGATTACTGGCATGAACAACAACACTTGGCCTATATATTTTGATTGTGATGGTGTTTCTGCCATTGCATATGTTTGTCAAAACTTGCAGAACTGGAGGGGAGGATCCAAGATGGCTGAATAGGAACAGCTCTGGAGTGCAGTTCCCAGCAAGAACAACGCAGAGGGTGAGTACCCACTGCATTTCCAAACAAGTTTTCACTGCCCACAGACCAGGAGATTCCCAGGCTGAAAAGTGCCAGAAGTTTTCAGCACGGTGGTTTCAGCCAGGGCTGGCTTGGTGCACAGAAACCTACACAAATCTGGGGGGTCATTTCAACTGGTGCCCAGAACATCTGGGAGACAGAGCCACCCATTCAACTGAAAGGGAGGGGGCACAGACAGGGAGCCAGGTGATCTGGCTCGGGGGGTACCACCCCCACAAAACAAGCAATGTGAAATGCTCCGGATTGAGAGTTTCCCAGCAAGTGCAGCTGGACCCAGAACAGTCCAGCTCAGCGGGGGGAAGGGCAACCACCACTACCTTCGCAGTCTGCCACTACCAAGGCAGTTCACACAGCAGGTGGGCAGAGCCCACAGCAGCTCAGCAATGCCTCTGCTGGCAAACTGTGACTAGACTACTCGGTGTGGGGCAGGGCATCTATGAGAAAAGGTAGCAGCATGACAGGAACTTATAAATAAAGCCGATTTTCCTAGGACAGAGCACTTGGGAAAAGAGGCAGTTATGAGTTCCCCTGTAGCAGACTTAAAAGTACCTGCCCAGCATCTCTGCATGGAAAAATAGAGCTCCCAGCACAGCACTTGAGTGCCTATAAGGGACAGACTGTCTCCTTAAGCAGCTCCCCAACCCCCATATACCCAAAGAGACACCTCATAAAGGAGAGTTCAGGCTGACATCTGGCAGGTACTCTTCTGGGACAAAGATAACAGATGAAGAAACTGGCAGCAACTCTTATTGTTCTGCAGCCCCCGCAGGTGATCCCCAGGCAAGCAGGGTCTGGAGTGGACCTCCAGCAGTCCTGCAGCAGAGGGGCCTGACTGTTAGAAGGAAAACTAAGAAACAGAAAGAAATAGCGTCATCATCAACAAAAAGGATGTCCACTCAGATACCCCATCTGAAAGTCACCAACTACAAAGACCACAGGTAGATAAAGCCACTAAGATGGGAAGAAACCAGCACAAAAAGGAATGAAAACACCAAAAACCAGAATGCCTCTCCTCTTCCAAAGGATCACAACTCCTCACCAGCTAGGGATCAGAGACTGATAGAGAATGAATCTGATGAATTGACAGAAACAAGCTTCAGAAGGTGGATAATAACAAAGTTCTCAGAGCTAAAAGAACATGTGCTAACCCAATGCAAAGAAACTAAGAACCTAGAAAAAAGGTTAGATGAGATGCTAACTAGAATAAACAGCTTAGAGAAGAATATAAACGACTTGATGGAGCTGAAGAACACAGCACGAGAACTTCACAAAGCATACACAAGTTTCAATAGTCAAAT
>NW_016107426.1:5588924-5605695 GCF_001604975.1 Cebus imitator | reverse complement strand
AGAGAAAAAAAAAAAAAGCAGGAGTTGCAATCCTACTATCTGATAAAATGGACTTTAAGCCAACAAAGATCAAAAGAGACAAAGAAGGGCATTACATAATGGTAAAAGGATCAATGCATCAAGAAGAGCTAATGATCGTAAATATATACGCACCCAATACAGGAGCACTCAGGTACATAACACAAGTTCTTAACAACCTACAAAGAGACTTAGACTCCCACACAATAATAGTGGGACACTTTAACACTCCACTGTCAATATTAGACAGATCAACCAGACAGAAAATTAACAAGGATACCCAGGACTTGAACTCAGATATGGACCAAGCAGACCTAATAGTCACCTACAGAAATCTCCACCCCAAATCCATGGAATATACATTCTTCTCAACACTGCACTGCACCTACTCTAAAATTGACTTGGAAGTAAATCATAATTGGAAGTAAATCACTCCTCAGCAAATGCAAAAGAATGGAAATCATAACAAACAGTCTCTCAGACCACAGGGCAATCACATTAGAACTCAGAATTCAGAAACTAACTCAGAACCACACAGCTTCATGGAAACTGAAAAACTGGCTCCTGAATGTCGACTGGATAAACAATGAAATGAAGGCAGAAATAAAGATGTTATTTGAAACCAATGAGAATGAAGACACAACATACCAGAATCTCTGGGACACATGTAAAGCAATGTCTAGAGGAAAATTTATAGCAATAAATGCCCATGTGAGAAGCAAGGGAAGACTAAAATCAACACCCTGTCATCAAAAAAGAGCTAGAGGAGCAAGACCAGAGAAACTCAAAAGCTAGCAGAAGACAAGAAATAACTAAGATCAGAGCATAACTGAAGGAGATAGGCACACAAAAAACCCTTCAAAAAATCAATAAATCCAGGAGCTGTTTTTTTGAAAAGATCAACAAAGTAGACAGACTGCTAGCCAGATTAATAAAAATAAAAGGGAGAAGAATCAAATAGATGCAATAAAAAACGATAAAGGGGATATCACCACAGATTCCATAGAAATACAAACTACAATCAGAGATTACTACAAACAACTCTATGCACATAAACCAGTAAACCTGGAAGAAATGGATAAATTCCTGGACACTTGCATACTCCCAAGCCTAAATCAGGAAGAAGTTGAAACCTTGAGTAGACCAACAAGGGCTGAAGTTGAGGCAGCAATTAATAGCCTACCAACCAAAAAAAGTCCAGGTCCAGACAGGTTCACAGCTGAATTCTACCAGACATACAAAGAGGAGCTGGTACCATTCCTTCTGAAACTATTCCAAACAATACAAAAAGAGAGAATCCTTCCCTAATCATTTTATGAGACCAACATCATCCTGATACCAAAACCCAGCAGAGACTCAACAAAAAAAGAAAACTTTAGGCCAACATCCACGATGAACATCGATGCAAAAATCTTCAATAAAATACCGGCAAACCAATTGCAACAGCACACCAAAAAGCTCATCCATCACAATCAGGTAGGCTTCATTCCAGGGATGCAAGGCTGATTCAACATATGCAAGTCTATAAACACAATCCACCACATAAACAGAACCAAAGACAAAAACCACATGATTATCTCAATTGATGCAGAGAAGGCCTTCAACAAAATTCAACAGCTCTTTATATTAAAAACTCTCAATAAACTAGGTATCGAAGGAACATATCTCAAAACAATAAAAGATATTTACAACAAACCTACAGCCAATATCATACTGAATGGGCAAAAACTGGAAGCATTTCCTTTGAAATCTGGCCATAGACAAGGATGCCCTCTCTCACCACTCCTATTCAATATACTATTGGAAGTTCTAGCCAGAGCAATTAGGCAAGAAAAAAAAAAAAAAAAGGTATTCAATTAGGAAAAGAGGAAGTCAAATTGTCTCTATTTGCAGACGACATTATTATATATTTAGAAGACCCTATCATCTCAGACCAAAATCTCCTTAAACTAATAAGCAACTTCAGCAAAGTCTCAGGATACAAAATCAATGCAGAAATCACAAGCATTTCTGTACACCAATAACAGACTAACAGAGAGCCAAATCATGAGCAAACTCCAATTCACAATTGCTACAAAGAGAATAAACTACCTAGGAATACAACAAAGGATGTAAAGGACCTCTTCAAGGAGAACTACAAACTACTGCTCAGCAAAATAAGAGAGGACACAAACAGATGGAGAAACATTCGATGTTCATGGTTAGGAAGAATCAATATTGTGAAAATGGCCATACTGCCCAGAGTAATTTATAGATTCCATGCTATCCCCATCAAGCTACCAATGAGCTTCTTCACAGAAATGGAAAAAAAACACGTTAAACTTTATATGGAACCAAAAGAGGGCCCGCATAGCCAAGACAATTCTAAGCAAAAAGAACAAAGCCAGAGGCATCATGCTACCTGATTTCAAACTATACTACAAAGATACAGTAATCAAAACAGCATGGTACTGGTACCAAAACAGAGATATGGACCAATGGAACAGAACAGAGGCCTTGGAGGCAATGCCACACATCTACAACCATCTGATCTGACAAACCTAACAAAAACAAGCAATGGGGAAAGGATTCCATTTAATAAATGGGTTTGGGAAAACTGGCTAGCAGAGTGCAAAAAACAGAAACTGACCCCTCCCTAACACCTTACACTAAAATCAACTCCAGATGGATTAAAGACTTAAACATAAGAACTAACACCATAAAAACCCTAGAAGACAACCTAGGCAAAACCACTCAGGACATAGGCATAGGCAATGACTTCATGACTAAAACACCAAAAGCACTGGCAACAAAAAACAAAATACACAAATGGGACCTAATTAAACTCCAGAACTTCTGTACAGCAAAAGAAACAATTATTAGAGTGAACCAGCAACCAACAGAATGGGAAAAAATGTTTGCAATCTACCCATCTGACAAAGTGCTAATATCCAGAATCTACAAAGAACTAAAACAGAGTTACAAGAAAAAAACAAACAAACCCATCCAAAAGTGGGTGAAGGATATGAACAGACACTTTTCAAAAGAAGACATATATGAGGCCAACAAACATATGAAAAAATGCTCATCATCACTGATTATTAGAGAAATGCAAATAAAAACCACATTGAGATACCACTTCACGCCAGTTAGAATGGCGATCATTAAAAAATCCGGAGACAACAGATGCTGGAGAGGATATGGAGAAATAGGAACACTTTTACACTGTTGGTGGGAGTGTAAACTAGTTGAACCATTGTGGAAGACAGTGTGGCGCTTCCTCAAGGACCTAGATATAGAAATTCCATTTGACCCAGCAATCCCATTACTGGGTATATACCCAAAGGATTACAAATCATTCTATTATAAAGACACATGCACACGTATGTTCATAGTGGCACTGTTTACAATAGCAAAGACCTGAAATCCATTGAAATGCCCATTGACAATAGCCTGGACAAGGAAAATGTGGCACATATACACCATGGAATACTATACAGCCATAAAAAATGATGAGCTTGTGTCCTTTGTAGGAACATGGATGAATCTTGAAACCATGATCCTCAGCAAACTGACACAAGAACAGAAAATCAAACACTGTATGTTCTCACTCATATGCAGGTGATGAACAATGAGAAAACATGGACATAGGGAGGGGAGCATCACACACTAGGGTCTGTTGGGGGGCCAAGGGAGGGACAGTGGTGGGGCAGGGAGATTGGGGAGGGACAGCGGGAGGTAGGGAGTTGGAGAGGGATAACCTGGGGAGAAATGCCAGATGTATGTGAAGAGGGGATGGAGGCAGCAAACCACATTGCCATGTGTGTACCTAAGCAACAGTCCTGCATGATCTGCCCAAGTACCCCAGAACATAAAGTACAATTAAAAAAAAACTTGCAGAACTGTACACTAAAAAGGGTGACTATACCTATATGCATATTAAACCTTAATTTTTTTAATGGTTAAAAAAAATCAGCTGCTCAAAGAGGTGTAACTTGTTCAAAGGCAGAGTCAAGAGTGAAACCCAGCTTTTTAACAGCTGTGCTGAACAACGATACCAGTTGCCCTGGAGACCATCTGGTCTGAGCCTCAATTACCAAGAGATCTAGACTCTCCAGGATGTAGAAAATGGTAGGTTCTGAGGAGTTGGATTTTTTTTTTTTAATTAACTGAAGCTTCCAAATCATTTTTCTTTTAACCCCTGTTGCTACCAATATTTCTAAATTGTCTGAAAATACAGTCATCCTTACTCTAATATTCAGCCACTGATTCTACCTACCATGCTTGAGAACTGCAGGGCCACATCCCCTCAAATTGGGGGCCTGGTTGTATTCCTTCATGTCATTATTTGCTGTGTCACCTTGGATACGTCATTCACTCTTCCTAGACCTTGGTTTCCCTCTCTGTGAGAAGGGAATCATTTCACCATCTTAAGATCAAATGAGAGTCCTAGGACTACAGCTTTAGATCTTCACAATCTAATCAACTGCTTTCTTTTTATCTCAGCGATGGGTTCCTTTGCCCAGTAGTGATAATAGCAGTCAACCCATACTAATTTCTATGTGCTACGTGGCTTATAGACATTTCATCTTGCTGTCAAGCCTGTGAGCTGGTACTAACCCATCTAACAGAAGACAAAAGGGAGGCACTTAGAAATGAATTCACCTGGACCCTACAACTAAATGTAATAGAAGTAGCAGAACCAGACTGAAGCCAGGCATCCTGATTCCAGAGCCTTCTGTTTGGCTAGTTCACCTTTCTTCCTCCCCTCTCCCTCCTCAATTTTCCACTGCCATCTTGAGAATCCACAGCTGTGTACCTTGTCCATTAGGTAACATGCACCCTGTATTGAACTTTTCCCACATGGACTTCAGGTGCCAAAATGGATTCTTCTCTAATATGGAAGAGCCAGGAAAGCTATAGAGGTCCTCTGCCTCCTGTTGGCTCGGTGTCCTTTCTATGATTCCACCGAGCAAGGGTGCTGAAGGAGAGCCGTGTGTGGTGGAGGGCCATTTGGCCCTGGAAGACAGATGACAGGAGGAAGAGGAGGGAAGCCACTTTTATGGGAGCATAAGCAAGTGTCAGTGCTCTTGCTCCTCGATCCAGGAGGCTTCATTCCGGCTCATTGTTCCTCATTATCAGAGCTAACTATGTTCAGGCGAAGGGCAAGCATGTTCCTAAATTTATGTCTCTGTGTGCGACCACGACAATGCGTGTTTTGTGTGCTTCTCCCTGAAAAACTCCTCTTGTGACACAGGCGACCCAGCTTGGACTTGGTCTTTCATGTGCGTTACCCACTCCGACTGGCACCTGCTGGCAGATTTTTCTTAAAGCCTAAAACGAAGGGCTAACCTTCTCGTCTCTGCTTTTTCTTCTCCGCTACCTATCATCTTGATTTGACTCACACAAAAGTGTCTCAGTGGGAAACCCACTCAAGAAGGCTTTGACAGGGAACAATGGACAGACACCTCTACAGAGGCCGGCCCGCCGCGTCGAGAGAGGGAAAACGGATTAAAGTTTAAAGATGTCATGTATGTTAACCGATCAGTATCAGTTTTATGTATTTTGTCAAAGAGACAGCAGTGAAGCTGAGCTCATGAGGGGTGAGGGGGTGCAAAGGAGGGAGACGTGGCCCCCACACACTTTGGCCAAAGGCCTCACCGGAGATAACGAGCCCAAGGAGCTGGAGTGCTTGAAAGGTAATCATGACAATAATAAGAAGAAAGGGCCCAGAGGAGATTGTCGTGGGATTGTTGTGTGTGTCAGCTTTGTCCCTCCACAATGGTCCAGGGCCAGGAGCCAGGCAGTCTCCGGGGCAGCAGAGCGGCTCCTTCAGAAAGCAGATGCCGCTCATTCAGCCCGCGTGGCTTTCTTCCAGGATAATGCTCCAATGGGCGGCAGAAGCCTGGGGAGTCATGGGTGAGGCAGGGGGAGAGGCGCCTGAAAGCCAGGGCTCCCCGCCGGCATCTCTCGCGGCCAAGCCCAGCGCTGTGCACAGGAGCAAGGCTGGCCCGAAGCCTGCATGGGGCCTGGGCCCTGACCTTGCTTCTTGTTTGCCAGGGGGTTACCCACAATGCCCTGCTCTCCTGATGGGACATCAGGAGAATAGATTCAGCCCCTGGAACTTCTCTTCAATATCCCTGAAAAAAAAGTGGAATTCCCCACTCTGATTTCTTTGGACCTCTGAGCACTTTTCCTTTCACGTGAATCTCCCTTTGTGAGGGTTGCTAGAATTTTCTCAGGTCATGAATAGGCTGAAAATTGAGTATCTTTGAATCTTCTGAAGAAGTCCAGACTCAGGACAAGCCCCCACATTTTTGGAGGAAGCAGTGCATGGCAAAGGCTGCATTTGTAGGTGAGCTATGTTCTACTCATCTTCCAGACTCAGGACTGTCAGCAAGGGCAGTCATCCTGGCAGGGCATGCAGTGGGGATGCCCTCTACATGGAACATTCCAGAGACCGGCAAAGGGAAGGCTCTAGAGCTGCTCTATAAGCCCGAGAGTTGAAGGCAGTGGCATGCCAGCTCCAGCACATCCTGGCTTTTGAGAGCTGATGGCTAACTTTTCAGTAATTTTTTTGCAAGCTAGCTTTTAAAAAATAACTTATGAGGCCGGGCGTAATGGCTCATGCCTATAATCCCAGCACTTTGGGAGGCCAAGGCAGGCAGATCACGTGAGATCAGGAGTTCAAGACCAGCCTGGCCAACATGGTGAAACCGTGCCTTTCCTAATAATACAAAACTTAGCAGGGCGTGGTGGCATGTGCCTGTAATCCCAGATACCTGGGAGGCTGAGGCAGGAGAATCACTTGAACACAGGAGGCGGAGGTTGCAGTGAGCCAAGATAGTACCACTGTACTCCAACCTGGGAGACAAAATGAAACTATGTCTCAAAAAATATATAAATAAAGATTAAAATTAATTTATATAAATGTATCAAATAAATACAGCAAAGGTAATATTTAAAACTCATCTCTTCATAATTACTATTGTCTATGCCCAAGGCTATATATGATTATTGTATCTATACGGCAGAGATACTGGATAATAGCATGTTTCTAGGCATGTCTTCCCAACTGCCTGTACTGTGATGTCACACAGAGAGCCACAGTGGAGTATTTACACCACAGAAATTGGCAAATGCCACAAATCAGGGCTTTTTCCCCTAAGTGCTAGTTGTCAAATACTTATTGGTACACTGGTTGCAGGGTGATCTGGCCAAGTTCCTTAGTCAGTGGACCAAGCCACTCTCCCTCTGAAAAAAGACACCATGGTGACAAAGGAAGAAGAGATGAAATGGCAAGTTGCTATGAAGATAAACCGTACGCAAGTATGAAGCTCAGACAAACTCCAAGCTGATGGACCTGATATTCATGTGTGTGTGACTGTATTCATTCATTCAATCGTTCAACTTATCCTTTCCTGTCTTTGTCTACATAAAAATATCTTATCGGGAAAAAATATCATTTCCAACTCCAAGACCCTTTATGAACAATCTGCTCCAGTGTCTGCCTTTAATGAATAATTCAGGGCCAAAGAGTTGATCCTGGAGGCCATGCTGGACTCAGATATGGGGGCCGGGAGAGATGAGTTCCTGGATCTGGGGACCACATCTGCCTGTGCACCCACCTGTACCCTCTTAGGGCCCCTGTCTCTGGGCCTCAGCTCAGAAGGCTGAAGCTGTGAACCCTCCCATGGGACACCTGCCATTGAATAGGGGTGCAGAGAGGCTGAAAGGCCTTCAGGGCCACACTGAGTGAATCTCACAGGGGATCTCAGGCCAGGGGAGTGATCTGTAAATTTGAGTCTGGTGGTTGTCCAAAACACATCATGCAGGCAACTCCCTCCTCCCTTCCAGAAGGCTATTCTTGATCAGGGTCCTCCTCCCTCCTGCCCCAGAGAACTCAAGGCAACAGAAATAGCTCATCAGGCTGAAGTGTTAACCTCAGGCCTAAGCACTGTGGCCTTATCTGAGCCACCTAGAAGTAGGTGGTGCCTTTGTCCCCTCTTCCAGCAGAGAACACCAAGACTTTGAGAAGTTCCTTAACTTGGTCAAGCTGCTCAGCCAGAAGCCACTCATCTGAAATTCAAACTCAGGCAGTCTGAATCCAGAGTTCTCTTCCCTAACCCCTATGCTCAGATTACAAATCCAGCTGGTTCCCTACCATGCAGGTCTGATCAATGGAAATAGAAAAATAGTTTGGGAGATCGAGGCAGGTGGATCACTTGAGGTCAGGAGTTTGAGATCAGCATGGCCAACATGGTGAAACCCTGTCTCTACTAAAAATACAAAAATTAGCTGGGTGTGGTGGTGCACACCCATAGTCCCAGCTATTCAGGGGGCTGAGTTAGGAGAATCGCTTGAACCCAAGATGTGGAGGTTGCAGTGAGCTGAAATCATGCCACTGCACTCCAGCTTGGGTGACAGAGGGAGACTGTCAAAAAAAAAGAAAGGAAGGAAGGAATGAAGGAAGGGACAGAGAGAGGGATGGAGAGAGGGAGGGAGGGAGGAAAAAGAAGAGAAAAGGAGAGATAGAAAAATGGCCAGGGGAGGGAGTCTGGGGGGTAAGGAAGGGGAGGCAGGAGCAGGATGAAAACTTCAGTGTGCAAGGGAGCTGAGCTGGCTGCTGCCCTTCTGCCCTGGCTGGGCATCCCTGGGGACTCCCAGGAGGACAATCCCTTCAGGGCAAGAATCCCTCAGCCCAGCTCTGGAGTTTCCCTTCTGCCCTGACACACCGGGCTCAATATCTGCTTTGAATTATTTCACATCTTACAGGGAAGCAGCAGGAGCCGAAGTCCTGGGCACTGTGGCAGGCCAGGGAGCTCCACAGGGGCTCTGTGAGCACACACCCCCAGTCCCCAGTAGCAGATAGGACAGCAGCACTGGGCAGGGCCCCATGATGGGGCACCAGCATGGTCTTTCTTTTCCCATGGGCCTTACCAAGTTAAGGCACTTCCCAAATTGATTTCCCATTTGCTGTTTATAGTTCTGTGAGGCCAGCGTATGTAAAGAGGATGGCTTTTACAGAAAGAAGTTGATTCAAAATACCTCTGGGGTTCTGCCCACGCCACTCAGCCCTGCTGGCTCTGAAGCACAGTCTCTGGACTCTCTGTTCAGTGCTCTTTCGACTACAGTGTCAACATGCACCCCACCGCACAGGAGGCCCAGTGTTTCAGCAGCAGATAAAATCAACGGGTCCCTGGAAATGTGCCAGTCACAGTGACCAGAAGACAAGCACCAAAGGAGAGAAATACCAGAGATTCCTGTTAAGAAGCCATGTTGGGACTGATGTGAATAACACCAGAGAAAAAGGAGAAAATAATAATGTCAGACACTACATAATCCATGGAGACGTGGATGGAACCTGGGTGGGGCAAATTTCAAAGGAGGCACCTTTCCCCATGGAAAGGGGGAGGAAGGGCAGAGGGCCTTGAACTTGAACTGAGCGGTTATCATACTAAGCAACACCAAGCAGATATTATTTCAGATATTCGCCACTGCAGCCCCGTGGCCTAAGGATGATCACCTCCCATCTACAAATGAGGATTCTGCATTGAGGATGATCCCTTTCCCAGGAATGGTCCTGAGATGCCCAAGGGCTCTTCCTAAAAGAATGGGAAGTAGGCTGCATGCTTCAGCATGGTGTTTAAGGGGAGGGGGTTCATTAGTCAAAGTAAGGTCCATTAGCTGGTGAATGAATAAACAAAACGCAGCAGAGCCACACAATGAAACACTCTACAGCCACCAAAAGGACCGCAGTACTGGTGATACACACTACAAGTGAACGAATCTCAAAAACATTCTCAAAGGGGATGGGTTTTCCCCTAAAAAGGAGAAAACTGGTTAAGAGAGAAAAAAAAAAAATCTCCTTGGATATGACAGTGGTTTATAGCCCTCAACCCTACCAGACAAACTCATGTTTCTTGGTATGTAATTTTTGTCTTTAGGGAGAATTTAAATTACATTTAATTTTTCCTCCTTGGGAGAGGAGTGGATAATGAAAAAATTGTTTGAGACACTGTGCTGAGTAAAAGAAGCCAGACACACGAAAGAGCGTGTGTCGTATGATTCCATGTACATGCAATGTGCAAAAAGGCAAATCCGCAGAGGAGGGAAGCAGATTAGCAGCTGCCTGGGGCCGGGCGTGGGAACAGGGAGTGACTACAGCTGAGCAAAGGGAGCTTTTGGGGGTGACGAAAATGTTCTAAACTTGCATTGTGGTGATGGTTGCACAACTCTGTAAATTTCCTAAAAGTCATTGAATTGTACGTCTCAAACAAGTGAGTTTTCTGGTATCTCAATTATACTTCCATGTAGCTATTTAAAAACAAAAAAAAAAAAAAAAAAAAAAAAAAAAAAAAAAAAAAAAAAAAAAAAAAAAAAAAAAAAAAAAAAAAAAAAAAAAAAAAAAAAAAAAAAAAAAAAAAAAAAAAAAAGGAAGAACAGAGGCTTGGGGATCTGAGAGGCCCAGCTCCAGTTCTGGTTCCTTACTCCCATGCCCCAGACCGGTGGCTCCAGGCCTCAGTGTCCACATCTGTAAAATGAGGTCTCTACCAGAGTCTTAGAGGCAATGCAGATCCAATGAGATGTGTTTAAAGGCCTTAGCACAGTAATGTGAGGGTTTAAGGTGGGGTGGTTTCAGAACCCTAACTGAGCCAACAGAGAACTCCTCATCTTTCAGGCCCCAGGTAAGATAGCATCTCCTCAAAAGGCCTTCCTTGACCCCTGGAGGTTGCTGCTCAGGTGTTTACCTCCCTGAGGCACTTACTCTAAGCCCTTTTGTGTGCTGGTGATTGTCTGTCTGTCCCTAAGCCCCACTCCTGGCATGTTCGCTTCAGGCCAACAAGGATCTTACCCTCCTTGTAAAGGCACCCTGAGGGGCACGAAGCAGGGGCATATAAATATTAAGTAACAATAATTATTATTGGTTGTATACCAAGTGAATGTGGCCAGATGAAGTAAGTTTGTTCACCAGAAAGCCGCAAATTTCTGGAGGCTTCTTACCCTCAGAAAGACCTCTCTATCAGGTGTGTGAAAGAGTGAATCATTCTGGGGATAAAAACAACTTTGCTTTAATGATATTGATTCATTTGCCCTGCATAGCTAGTGCAGTGATTCTTACCCTGGGGCCCATGAGATGACGGAAAACACACATACCATGCTGTTTGTGTCCAAGAACCTACATTTTCTTTGGGGTGACAGTCATTAGCACTTACCAGAATCTCTACGGGGTTCACGATGGAAACAAGTGCTCCAGGTGCTCCAGGTAAAATGAAAACTCCCAAGTGTGGTGACCATGCTTGCCGCCAAGCCTACCCCATCTCCCTCTCTCTCTCCCTCTTTCTCACAAACCCATCTGAAGCTCCAGACTTCATGGGGAATCTGAGGCTGGGCAGTGACAGGGAATCTCCATGAAATGGATCACAAACCAGAGCTGAGACAGGCGCTGTCAGTCCTCAGCATCTGTTCCTGGAAGAAGCAGCTGTGAAATTAGAACTTGGGACCGGTCACATAGGAAGCTAGCTGCAGGGAGGCACAGTGAGAGAACATCCCTCTGCCCCTCAGCCATCTACCTGGCGCAAAGGTGGAGAGAGGCAGGCGCCGTCCACGAGGGCGGAGCAGGGCCTGGTGGGTAGCACCTGAGGCTGCATGGCCCACAGGCTCCTGCTGATCCTCCAGGTGTGTGCACTGGAGCAAAAGAGTGAGGGGAGAGAAAAGCCAGGTATCTACCTCGAATGTACCTAAGCCATGTGCTCTTAAAACAAGGTGTCGGACAGCGAGGGGCCCGGGAAACCAGCTCCTATTCTCTGAACACTGTGACCCTTAAAGAATAAAAACAAGAAGGGAGAGGCTGGGGACGGGCTAATTACACCTACCAAGCGACAAATCACTTGGAAAACATAAATACGTTTTCAAGGACACTCCTCCACTCATGATGCTAAAGTGTTTTTCTTTCAAACCCCAGCAAGAAAATCCAAGGGATGAAACAAACTTCGCTTATTTTAGTTTCTACTCAATTACCTGTTAATGGAAAAAATCTGGCACCAGCCATAATGAGGCAGGCATGAGCTCACTGGCGTGGGGGTCGGCCCTGTCAGGGAAGGCTGCAACAAGCGCAGCCTTTATCTGCCTCTCTATAACCCTTTCAAACTCGCTGTCAGGGAGCCCACATTGAGCAGGCTGGAGAGGAGGAACTTGGGACCCGCTCCAGGCCTCCGAGGCCCTCTGGGAAAAGGAAAATTGTTGTTGGCAAGTCTGTCTGGCTCCAGAAATTGATCCAGTGCCCCCCACTTGTCCGAGCAGCAGCAGACAGGGCTAAGAATTTTGTTATAATTAAATAACAGAGTGCTGATTGGTTGCTGGAGGTGGTCTTGAAACTGGTGTTTAAAAGCAGAGGAGAACAACGGTTACTATTCATAGGAAAAGCCCAGAGTCTTAAAAATCCATCTGTTTCATTCCCAAATTTAGGCCAAAAAAATGCTCACTTGCTGTCTTTAAAAATACCACCTGCTTTGCGATGTTGTATAATGTGCCATTATATAAGGTGGAGGGGGTGGAGGGGAGGGCGGGGTGGGAGGACGCCGTGCAGTGGGCAGAGCCCCTTCCTGAGGAAAACAGCCTTGCAGAGGGCCAGGTTGTCCACTCCAAAGGCCAAGCCTCCACCTCCAATGCCCAACACTGGCCTTGAAGCACCAGGAGTCTTCCAAGAATTATTTCAGGAGGCTGCAATCAGGAACCCCCGATTATCGGGCCCTGGTGACTACAGACGTCCATCCTACATCCATCTGGCCTTAGGAGTCAGCCATCGCAGTTTGCAACCAACGCTGGTCTGGGTGGTGATCTTGCCCCATTGCCCACTACAGCTGGGCTGCAGAGTGAGACCATGACCCCTGGGACTGAGAGAAGGAGAAGCATCCCGGCCCCCTTAGCCTGGTGGCTGGCCACTTGCATCTTCCTCCACACAGCCCCCCAACCCAGGACGTTAGCTTCCTAATGGGACAGCTGTTTCTACCAAGCAGATAAATGTCCCTGTCTAGCCTAACCCTGATGGAGTTTCCCAAGGTTCCGAGAAATGTTGGGACTCTGTTTCTTCTTAAGATTCTTATTCACAGGGTAGGTGAAAAGAGGGGAGGTGGGACTCTGTAGTCACAGGCTAATTATAATCCCAGATCTGCCACTTTTTGGCTGACCCATCCTGAACCCACCACTTCATGGCTTCCCTTGACAATGGAATCAGGAAGACTTAGATCCCAGTATTTGGGTGAATAACAAATAAAATAATGCATGCTGCCCCAGACGCCTGGGAGCCACATACGGTGCCTGGTACATCGAAGGCAGCGCTAGCAGGTGGCGGCTGGATTTCCACGAGCTTCACACTCAAGCCGTCCATTGCACTGGAGTCCCCAAACCTGAAAATCACCCAAGATCAGGAACAAGCCTTGGAGCTGGCAGCAGGGTTAGAATTCCCCACATCAAAGCGAGCCAGTAGAGAATTCGAGGCAACAGGTAGTTAAGAGAAAGATCCCTAGTCTAGATTGCAAGGAATCATGGCATCCAGCCAAGATCCAGCCAGCACCCAGCTGTGTGGCTTCAGGCAAGACACTCCTGGGACCCCTTCTCCAAGCTTTAGTTTCCTCTGGTCCTTCTAACCAGATCTTAAGGACTAGGTGGTCAGATTCTGTTGCAAGCATGTGCTTTTTCCTGCAAGCCCCTCCTGGAATTTCTACCCAGAAAGATAAAGCTTAGATGTCTCCACACCTCCTCCTGGACATTCTGAGGCCCTAGGGGGAGAGGGACTAAACAAGGAGCCCCAGGACCTGTGTGAGTTCCCTCCACGTCCTGACACCAGAAGCAAGCTTGAATCTCAGTAACATGCCCAAGACTTCCCATTTCTACTCTCCCTTCAACTCTTACACCCCGTAAAGCAAATAGACACCAGGATGATTTCTAGCAGAGGGTTATTGGAAACAGTTATTAATAGGAATTTAATGTTTTATTATTATGTATTCTTAGAGGCCATTCTAGAAGCCCCACTGCATCTACATTTTTCACTATGAATTTCTTGCCACAGTTGGTCTCATAAAGCTCACAGGCATGTGGGTGAGGAGTTGGCCACTACATAGCTTGTTTGGTTTTATTTTAAGGAGCAGCCAGCACTCTCTTTAGAATCCAGAGGAAGTTAACATTGCTTAACCAGAATTCTTCATAATTCCATAAGTCAAGTGAATAGGGGACATTAAATCTTTTTTCAAAAGGCTTGTTTTGGCCGGGTGTGGTGGCTCACACCTATAATCCTAGCACTTTGGGAGGCTGAGGCGGGAGGATTGCCTGAGCTCAGGAGTTCAAGACCAGCCTGGGCAACATGGTGAAACCCCGTCTCTACTAAAAATAATTTATAAAAAATTACCTGGGCATGGTGGTGCGTGCCTGTAGTCCCAGCCACTCGGGAGGCTGGGGCAGGACAATTGCTTGAACCTGGGAGGGAGAGGTTGCAGTGAGCCAAGATCACACCATTGCACTCCAGCCTGAGCAACAGAGAGAGACACTGTCTCAAAATAAATAAATAATAACTGTTTTCATGATTTAGCCATGGTGGCTTCCTGCTTGGGCTCCACTTGATAGACCATATGACAGCCATAGCTCCCATGTTTAGTTACTGGTTCTATATGATGCACACAACCTAGAGGCCTTTTATTTCCCTTACTCACCTAGGATCAGCTTCACCATTTCAGCAGAATGGAGCATATTTAATCTATGAGAAAAATTCAGAGGAATCCTGAGGGCACTGGATGAAAACTACTCATTTATTATATGACAACTACGGTTTACTTATCCTTTCTACCACTGTGGGCAGGCAGGCAGCTCATGTCCAGTTTTTGGCCATTGTGAATAAAGCTGCCATGACCGTCTACTAAGGTAAAACGTAACCCATTTGGGTAGCCCTCTTTGTGAATTACCTAGTTCTGTTTTTCAGTTTTGTTTTGCTTTTTGCCCATTTTTAACTGGTTGAGGTATCTTTTCTTTGGATTTTTAGGAATTCTTTTTACCTCTCAGTATTTGTCCTTTGTCAGATAAATGTGTTACAAATATTATCTCCTGGACCATGGCTTGCTTTTTCACTTTTTAGATAAGTTTATGGTAAACACTTTCAGCAAACTAAAGCTAGAAAAGAATTTTCAGACTGGGTGCAGGGGCTCACACCTGTAATCCCAGCACTTTGAAAAGCCGAGGCAGGCGGATCACTTGAGGTCAAGAGTTCGAGACCAGCCTGACCAACATGGTGAAACCCCATCTCCATTAAAAATACAAAAATTAGCTGAGCGTGGTGGCAGATGCCTGTATACCAGCTACTTGGGAGGCTGAGGCAAGAGAATTGCTTGAACCCGGGAGATGGAGGTTGCAGTGAGCCAAGATTGTACAAAAAAGAATTTTCCTAACTTGGCAAACTGTATCTACAAAAATATACAGCTAACACTATCATTAATAGAGAAACAGTGAATGATTTTTCTGAGTTCAGAAAAGCATCAAGAAAGCCGTCATCACCACGCCTATTCAGCATTCCATTGGAGGCTCTCGCCAGTGCAAGAAGATTGAAATCTCTCAGCTTCAGTTTACTTCAGTATAAAATGGGGGCAATAACTATACCTACTTCACCCAATTCTTGTACAAATTAAAGGAGATAACGGGTAATTCATGCCATCCTTGGCAAATTGTATTATTTTTGTGCCCAGTTATTCTTCCCAAAAATAGAATTATACAACCATGCCCTTTGCCGTTTGATTGTATTGTTCCTTTAAATATAGGCAGAGAATACTTTCCCGATCTATTGATGGGCAGCTGGGCCATGTTTTGGCTGATGGAATATGGTTGGAATTGACAACATGCCAGTTTCAAACTGAGTCCTTAAGAAAACTCATATTTTTCTATCATAACTATAGGGATATGCCCTGGGTAGCCACTAATCTCTGAAAAAGAAACATGTTCAACAGACCTGAACCCAACTTAGCCTCGTGCCAAACTCAGCCAATCACATGGGAGTCACAGCCAACTCACAGACCAAACGGCAAGAGAAGAAATGCTTGCTCTTGTAAGCCACTGAGTTTTGAGATAGTGAATTAACAGCCTTATTGCAGAAATAGCTGAAAATATATTTGGCATATAATTAGTGTTTAATAAATGGTAGCTACTTAACTTATGCCCCAGTTTTATAACCTGAAAATTAGGAATAATACTACAACATCGAGTTGTTAAAATAATTAAGACATCTAATATACATGTGAAGCATTATATTTCTGAAGATGTACTCCAAGGAACATTAATTCAGAAGGAAATTAATAAGCAGTACACTCTCAAGAAAGTTTTCTATGGTCAATTACATTTGGGAAATGTGGTAGGTAGAGTGAAAGAGGGTCCTTTTTGGCAGACTTTCATAAAGGCTTGTAAATGAATGAGCATTCTGAATTCTAAGAGGAGGCAAAGTATGAGATGTTACCCAAATAGATTTGACAAAGAAGACTTCATGGGGTCTAAGTGCCCCATGGAACCCATCTGGGGAAATACTGGTGTAACGCTTAATAAATTGTCCATCAATAAACTTTACTCCATTACCTAAATTTTATATACCACACATATTGCATTTTATATATTGAAACTATTATATTCAATGTATGATGGCTAATATGTTCAGACTTGGCTTCTAAACATTTTTACCCTAACCATAGTAAGAAAGATTTTACAAAATACAGTACACACATACAGTAATAGATTCTATTTT
>NW_016107426.1:5543867-5588886 GCF_001604975.1 Cebus imitator | reverse complement strand
TTTTTTGGAGACAAAGTCTCACTCTGTCACCCATGCTGGAGTGCAGTGGTTTGATCTCGGCTCACTGCAACCTCCACCTCCCAGGTTCAAGCGATTCTTGTGCCTCAGCCTCCCAAGTAGCTGGGACTACAGGCATGCACCAACATGCCCGGCTAATTTTTGTATTTTTAGTAGAGATGGGGTTTTGCCATGTTGGCCAGGCTGGTCTTGAACTCCTGACCTCAAGTGATCCACTCACCTCAGCCTCCCAAAGTGCTAAGATTACAGACATGAGTCACTGCGCCCTGCCCGTTCAACCTTATTTTTTAAAAATACTGGTCTTGTTCCACAAAATCTATCTCCTGACCTATGGATGGATTGCAAGCCACAATCTGAAAAACACTATATAATACGTATATAAAATATTAGAATAGAATATATACTTCTAATTTTCTTCCAATTCCTGGATCATATAACTTTTAGTGCTGAGTCCAAAATGGCTCAATTTATGTAATTATCCACTGGCTTTATTGGTATTACATGCACAGATACCGGAATAAGAAAAGAAAACTGCACAAAATCGGGGAGAAAGCGCGCCTGGTGGTGCCATAGCAAAAGCCTCGCACAAGGCTGTGGACCAAATTGGCTCTACCCTCCACGTCTCCCTATTTACCCCGAAGAGCTGTCTTTATAATAAGAAATACAACATGGTATTTAGCTATGCAGGCTCCTAAGTCAGGCTGCCTGGGTTCAAATCTTAGGCTCTCTGCTTCCCAGATACATGTTTTTAGGGAAGCAACTTAACCCCTCTAAGCATCACTTTCTACATCTGTAAAATGAACATAAAAGCAATTTCCATCCCCATAAGTATTCAAAGAGAAATGCAAGTTGAGTTTTTAGCAAATTCTTTCAAGATTATCCTTGCATAAAACTCCTAGGAAGGAGCTTGTCCAGGCCTCAGGAATGTTGGTGTTGCCTTTCCTTAAAAACTCCAGCCGATAAGATGGTGGAGACCCAGAAAAACTGGAGACCAAGTCGGCTTCACCCAGACTTACATGCCAGCTCCTAGAACAGTGCCTGGTGTAAGCAGGTGCCCAAGAAGTAGTCACTGAGTGAATGAAAATGCTTATAGCTCCCATCAAGTGTATCCATGAGGTGCCAGCTTCAAAAAAAACCCAGCCTCAGAACTCACCAGTGCTGCTCACGGGACATGGGCCAGAGTTCATGGCAGGCCTCCCTCATGGCCACGTGCCTGGAAACGCGGAAGCCGATATGGAATGGGAGATGAAGAAGCCAACCCCAGATGGGAACTCTTTAGAAAATCGAATCTATGGCCCTGTTCATTCGTGATTCCCAGCACTGGTTTGTGGCACTTGCCTTCGGCACCACTCACAAGAGACTTTTAGGCTACTCCTCAGTTTCTTTGCAAAGGGCTTTAATTGAAAACACATTTCTATGCCACATTTCTATACCACAAAAAAGCAACCCAGCCAGGGCTGTGGCCCCCTCAAAGACTAGAAGTCATTTTCATAAGGCCATTAAGTTGCAGGTAAAATGAATGACTGCGGATGCATCACAATGTCTGTGCCTGGGTTGTGTAGTTGTGTCTTCTGCATCTGGATCTTTGTGATTCTCTCACTTGGGCGTGAAGAGTTGGACTAACCAGCAGAATCCCAAAGAGAAATAATGAAAACAATAATCCCAGCACTTTGGGAAGACCGGGTCAGCAGATCACCTGAGGTTAGGAGTTCAAGACCAGCCTGGCCAACATGGTGAAACCCCATCTCTAATAAAAAGACAAAAATTAGGCCAGGCACAGTAGCTCATGCCTGTAATTCCAGCATTTTGGGAGGCCAAGGAGGGGAGATCACCTGAGGTTGGGAGTTCAAGACCAGCCTGACAAATATGGAGAAACCTGGTCTCTACTAAAAATACAAAAATTAGCCAGGTGTGGTAGCATATGCTTTTAGACCCAGCTAATTGGGAGGCTGAGGCAGAAGAATCTCTTGAACCCGGGAGGTGGAGGTTGCAGTGAGCCAAGATCACTCCATTGCACTCCAGCCTGGACAACCAGAGTGAAACTCGATCTCAAAAAGAAAATTAGCTGTGCATGGTGGCAGGCACCTGTAGTCCCAGCTACTCAGGAGGCTGAGGCAAGAGAATCACTTGAAACTGGAAGAAGGTTACAGCGAGCCAAGATCTCACCACTGCACTCCTGCCTGGGCAACACAGCAAGACTCTCTCAAAAAAAAAGAAAAAGAGAGAAAAAAAAAAAACAAAAAAAAAACAAATAGAAGACTGGCCTTTGGCTTCCAGCACTCTGCATCTTAGCCCTCATATAAATCTGTCCAGATCAACATCACTGTCATCACTTGTTAGCCGAAGAAACAAAGACTCAGAGAGATGAAGGAATTACCCCAGGACACACAGCAAGAGAGTCAGATGTGGGATCCTCCAAGCTCAGATTCACTCTACTGCCCCTAGCTGCTTCCTTTCTTGAAATCCTGCATCCAGATGCAAGGCCCTCTGACCCCACATGAATCCACATCATCAGGGGGAGAAAAAAAAATGAACCTTTAATATCTGAAAAGCCATCTCCTGTAAAAAATTGCTTTTTACAGTGGGCCTGTCCAAGACCACCACCAATAGTGGAACAACTGCCCCATTCTGAAGAGTTCTGTGCTAAGACTCTGCAGCTGGCAAATGATTCTGTAGTGGGCTGAATGGTGGCCCCCCCAAAATATATATCCACGTCCTAATCCTGTTGAAACTTGTGTTGCTTTATATGGCAAAATATGTGATTAAGTTAAAGATCTAAAGAAAAGGGATATTTATCCAGGATTATCTAAGGAGGCCCTAAATACAAAACATGTATCCTTGTAAGAGCAGGGCAGAGGAAGCTTTGGAACAGACAGAGGAGAACGCGATGTGAAGATGGACGCAGAGATTGGAGTGATGTGGCTTCAATCCACAGAACGCCAAGGATTACAGGCAGCCACTGGAAGCTGAAACAGACACAGAACACTGGAAGCTGAAACAGACACAGAGCCTCCAGAGCCTTGGAGGAAGCTCGGCCCTGCCACCACTTTGATTTCAGACTTGGTTTCCGAGGCTGTGCAAGAGCAAATTTCTGTTGTTTTAAACCACCACATTTGTGGTGATTCATTACGGCAGCCACAGGAAACATACGCCCTACTAATATGCAAACATCGTTGGCTAAGCCCCAATAGAGGCTGAAAGTGACATGGCTCCGTGGGTGAGAGTTATAGTTTCCCTGTTTCAGGGTCTCTTAGTAACGGAAAACCCATAGATTGACTCTTACAGATGAAATTAGAAGATGCTCAGTTTGAAAAGAAACTCTTGAGGTAAGAAGAAATCAGAGAGAGAGGAAGTGCTGAAGAGCAAAGACTTGGCTGGGCATTTGGGAAACCGGAGCTTGGGCTGCTGAGGACACAAGCCTGGGAGAAAAGAAGTTCTGTCTTGGGTGGAGAGATCCTTCAAGTACCAATGACGTGTTGTAAGGCAGGCAAGCATGTGACTTGGTGACCAATATTTTGAATTTTAGAGAGATTGGCACCCTGGCTGGGTGACAGCACAGGGACTGCCCCCTGCCTTTCTTCTGGCCCTCGTAACAAGGGTACTGCGTGACATTCCAGCGTGGCCGAAAGGATGACGTCAGTCACCGCCACCCTGAAAGTTGTGAGAACACAAAACTTGGAAGCCTCGTGGAAAGTTTGCATTTTGCTGCTTCTCACAATATGGGTGTTGAGCTGGACAACCTCTTTCCTTCAAAACATACATATTGAGCACCCTACTATGTGCCCGGCACTAAACCAAGACCCCGGAATACAGCAGTGAACACAAAAGCCACAATCCTCTCATCTTGGAGGGCTCTCCAGTGAAATGGGTTTCAACTGGAAGTAATTTTGTCCTCCAGGGGACATCTGGCAATGTCTGGAGAGGTTTCTGGCTGTCATGACTGGGGGGTGGGGAATGGGGGGAGGAGGGAGCAGGGGTGACAGGTTATCTAGTGTGTGGAGGCCAGGGCTGTTAACATCCTACAATGCAGAGGTCAGGCCCCTGCAACTAACAATTATCTGGCCCAAAATGTCATGAGTGCTGAGGTTGAGAAACACCGTGTGACTGGAGTGACCTAAGCAGATGACAGCCACTTTCGTGATGGTAGTTAGCGGGTCAAAGGAGACCAAAAGACAGAGGCCTGGAAGAGCACACAGGAGGGAGATGATCAACCCTTGAGGGTTTGGGACCATTTCCCCAACAAAGGGATGCCTTCCCCAAGACCTGAAGCATAAGGGAAGTTTTCCAGGCAGGAAGAGCAAAAATGGTTTTAGGTAAGCTTAACTCCATAGTCCAGCTAGAGAGGAAAGGGAGTGAGCCAGTGTGTGAGGCAGAGGAGGTGGAGGAAACAAGGAAATCCTCTGAAAGGACCATTCCCTCACTTCTGTTTTGAAGGGACGGGCCATCTTCATTATGTGAGGCAGCAAACAGTGTTAGGAGCAGACAAGGCCCGGAGACAGACATGAATTTAAATCCCAGCCCCACCACCTCCTGTGTGGCCTTGGACAAGACACCTAAAACCCTCAGTTCCTAAATCCGTTTTCAGAAAATGAAGCCGAGGGTGGTGAGGAAGAATGTCTACTTTAGGAGGTAGTGTTAGTATTAACTAAGAAAACGCACAGAAGTGGCTTGGCACACTGACACAGATAACAGATACTGTTCTTATTTGTGTTTTCAAAGGTCACTTGGCCCAGTGTGCAAAATAAAATGAGGAAGGACAACCAGAAACACTCCTCCCTGGGAATACAGAACAAAACAAAAACAAAATGCCGAGATTTTACAGAACAAACACTTGCTAGAGGGAAGCAGTTTCCGAGGGGCTTTAAAGTCCTTGATGCGACACAGTGGTCACCTTGAGTAACCACAACGGCAACATGAACAGTCCCATGCCCATTGAAATCATCATCCTTTGAAGGTATAGATGTCCTAGATAAATGGAACAATGTGTCCATCCATCCAGCTGGTCAGCAAGAGAAATGAAGTCCAGGGGAAACCTTAGGAAGATCTGCATTGTGGCCCCTGCTCAGTGATGCTGATGAACTTGCGCTCTTACAAGTTTTGATACAGCCAGAAAACTTGGATCCCACATACGGCAAGACCCTTCCACACACACCTTTCAACTTGACCTGATTTTCTAAAAAGCTGCTTACTCAATCATCACTCACTGCTAGAGAAAGTGCAGTTTGACACCCTTGCATCTCTGGGAAGTTAGCTGCTTTCATGTCCACGACCCTTAACTGTTAAGAATGTGCTTTCTTTTTTTTTGAGACAGTCTTGCTCTGTTGTGAGGCTGGAGTGCAATGGCATGATCTTAGCTAACTGCAATCTCCGCCTTCCAGGTCCAAGCGATTCTCTTGCCTCAGCCTCCTGAGTAGCTGGGATTTATAGGTGGGCGCCACCACGCCCAGCTAATTTTTGTATTTTTAGTAGAGATGGGGTTTCACCATGTTGGCCAGATTGGTCTTGATCTCTCAACCTTGTGATCTGCCCTGCTTGGCCTCCCCAGGAGATTACAGGAGTGAGCCACCATGCCCTGCCAGGATGTGGATTCTTAAGTGCACTCTTGGTGGACTAAATCTCATTCACTAGAATTAAATTCTTTCTGCTTGATACTGTGAGAGGATGAGGAGGGTATGTCAGGGCAACTAGTTTATAGCCTCCCAAAAAGTGCCATTTGCTCTGTAACTGTGCTTTCAGCAATGAACTACTGGGGATGGCACAATGAAATACTACAGAAGGCACACACTGAAGATCTCCTTTCATACTGATCATCTTCACTGCAAATGACACATTACGCAAACCAGATCACAAGGTACGCCAAATGGGCCTCAAGGATGGAGGGGAGGGGATCAACCTGTCAGAAGAGTCCAAGACCATGCTTTGGTATCTAAAGTCATCACCCACACACTAACCGCATGGTCTTAGGTTCCAACTTGGGAGTATGTTGTTCTTGATTTTGGTCCAGTTTCCCTAGGGATAAAAATTCAAATCACAGAAACAAGTGACCAGCCTTTATCTGCACATACTAAGTTGCTTTTATTAATCCAGAACGGCATGCTACAGATACTGTACAGCATGAACATTTATTCATTACAAAAATGGCTTCCAAACCATTAAAAATGAACTTGGAATAAGAGCATAAAACGGAACAGTAACATCACAACTGTTAGGAAACATTCAAAGTATTCACAAAAAAATGTTATAGTTAGCATTTTAATAAACCAGAGAAAAATCGGAGACAGTTTTACAATCGCTTCATGTCAACTACAATGGCACTGAATGAACAGGTTTCAGCTTTATACAGCATTTTGCAACATCAACATGCCTAGGTTTTTTTTATTTTTAAAGGTTGCTGCCTACTCGTATGTAATATGCGTACATAAAAGCGGCAGCTGGTTTTTCATTTAAGAGTAATCTAATATACAGAATTTTGGCCCTTAAGGGTTTATACCTCTTCATTTAAAATGCTTTCTGGACAATCTGCTACCAAACACATTTTGTTATAGGTGACATTAAAACTACATACAAACCTACCTATGTAACATCACAGCAAAACATGATGAACAAAAATTACAGCATCAAAAAGAGGGAGAAAGCTAAA
Organism: Cebus imitator; assembly: GCF_001604975.1. Classification (NCBI taxonomy): domain Eukaryota; kingdom Metazoa; phylum Chordata; class Mammalia; order Primates; family Cebidae; genus Cebus; species Cebus imitator. The sequence goes on along the minus strand of NW_016107426.1, from coordinate 5,582,228 downwards.
TTCACTGAGAATTTTGGCACATAAAGTTTTGCACACGGTCAGTCCAGGTCCTAAGGGCGCAGGGCAGGGCATCCCACTGGGAGTTGGAGTTGAAAGGGGAAACGCAGACGTTCCCACTGCTGCTCAGACAGTGTCGCTAAAATTCCCTCACTCATTTTCAAGTCTTGTTTTATGTAATGGCTTTTAAAGCAACTTTTGTTAATGCTACTGATCCTTAATGCAACTATTAATGTCCATTTGGTGACATCTGGGTTTCATACGGCAAAAAAAAAAAAAAAAAAAGAAAAAAAAAATCAAAAAGGGAAACAAAAATATATATACACATTTTATATATATAAACTTAAAAACCTTGTACAAATGAGTTGTTATATATAAGATGCTTATGCTAAGGGGGAAAAAAACTTTATACAGTTTCAAGAAAAAAGAAAACATATTTAAAAAGGGACAACATACAGGTACGACAAGCAATCTCTAAAGCAATAAATACTACTGGCCCAACAGCATTGTGATTCTATTAAGTGTTGAGTAGCATCCCCTCCCCCCAAAAGAACAACACCATGGAACAAGGTATATTAACACATTTTAACCCTTTGTCTCTGTACATTTAAACAATAACAAGTAACATCACAATAAAAGTTGTTTCACACAGAAGAAAAAAAAAAAAAGGAAAGTAACGGCACAGCATTCATGGTGCCCTTACAGTTTAAAAACCAGATGTAAAATGATTGGTTCGCAAGCTCGTATTTAATACAAATAATACAGAACCAACTCCTTCTGGAGGGCTGCTTCAAAATTGCTTTTTTTTTCTTTTTGTTTTTTAATCAGTCTTTTAAAACTAAGCTATCCGAACTACATAACAGTTATGTATATATATATATATATATATACTTTTTAAACGCTACAAAGACTTTAAACAGCTGTTGATAAAAATTTTGGTAGAATCATGAGGTTCTTCTCTCATCTACATATTTAAAAGGAGAAATTGAAATAAGAATGGGTCAAATATTGACCAATGAACTCGATAAACATCAACTAATGTAGCCACGTGGCACAAAATTAAGAGAGTACAAAACAAAACCTTTCAAGGTGGGGGTGAGGGGGCAGATAAAGAAAAGCAAAACGAAACCATCAACAAAGCAACCGAGGCTCACGACGCTAAAGCTATTCTAAAGACTTGGTGACAAGCGACAGCGGCTGGGGCTGCGTCCCGGCCAGGGAGCTGTGGGAATGTAAGGAAGAAGTCGACGGCTGTGCAATTGATGAGGGGGCGGCGGGCTGCAGAGCGGCAGGGGGCAGGTCCAGGGCCCCATTGGGACAGAGGGCAGAGGCCTTGTGGGTGGCCTCAGCGAGCAGGAGGGCGGGCGGCGGAGGCATCATGGACAGGTGGGCCAGGGGGTCAGGCTTCAGGGACAGCGACAGAGGCTGGGTCTGCTCAGTCTGTGACTTGGCGTCTCGGGGAGGGGAGCCTAGCAGGTTGGGGGAGGGGGGAGGCGAATCTAGTAAGCTTCCATCTGAAGAGGGTGGGCTGAGGCAGCTGCCTTCACCTTGTATGTAGCGAACGCACTTTTTTTTTCTCCTAGAAACAGGGGAGAGAGTTATGTGTGAATAGAAGGCACAGACGCCAAGGGAGAGAGTTACCTAACGCTCACACCCAAGCTGAGGTCACCTGAGGGATGTCCCACAGGGGTGGCATGCCCAGTGGTCCGAGGACAATTATGGTGGCGCCCCTGGGGGTGGGTCGCTCACTTCACGGTGCCCAGATCTAAGACTGCACTGGCAAACCACATATTTCAGAGTCCGAACTCTCTACCTGCTTTCTCCAACCCCCACTAAACACCCACAGCCCCACCCTGCTCAAATATACAAGAGCAGGGTGGAGGTAGCCACCTGCAGCCAATGACACCTATTTGCCACAGTGGCTTTGTCCAAATTGAGATGAACGGAAAAGCTCTTTTGGCTTGGACAGACCCTCACTTTCCCATCAAGTTTCCTCGGCCCTCTACCCCCATCCCCACCACCACTCCCCATCCCCCAGTGATATGTGTGTGTGTGTGTGTGTGGTGTGTGTGTGTGTTTAAAAGAGAAAGACAGAGCTCCTTCCCCAGCCGCCTCGTATCAATATGAAACTCTCAAAATGCTCACTGTTGAGCCCACATAGCTGAAGGCAGAGCTAGCAAGAGGCTTAAAGGTTTTAACACACCACCACCATGAGGCTGCTGGCGCCCAGAGAGCTTTTGGGCTTGTCTGTTAAGAACCACACCAAATCAAGAGAGGTCAGAATCAGGTGAGAAGGGAGGAGGGGAAACAAAAATAAAATAAAATAAACTTAAAAAAACAAAAACAAAAACAAAACAAAAACCACCAAAAACAGGTAGAAGAGGATAAACAAAGGTGGGGGAGGGGGAAGAATAAGAAAAACAGAAAATGATTCAAAGGAACGAGAATAACTGGTTGTATGGCCTGCAGGTTGTGGATTAAATTAAGATTCAAACTTGATTTTTTTTTTTTTTTTTTTTTTAAGATTTGGGGCTTTCCCCTCCCCCACCCCATAGTGAGAAGGTTGGAAGGAGAGATGGTGAGGATGGGATGGATGGAGGGGCGTCCTGCCCTTGTCAATGGAGGGTGCAGCACAAGCCCGTCACCAAGAAGTGACGACAAAGAAGAAGTGCCAGGGAATCGCAGCATGGACCTTCCTGGGTTGGGGTTATTGTGATTCGTGTTTAAACCAGAAAGACTAATTTTGCCCTACACCAAAACCAGCATCTCCCCTCTTGGCTACTGGTTCATGTAAGAAATCGGAATGAGAATTTCAGAGCCTTTCTTGCTTAGCATCAAAGGATGAGGTTGGGGAAAATCAACTCAAGGAATTGAGCATGTGACTTCAAAGCTTCTCCTCCCATTAATCCCAGTCTGATGGGATGGTATTTGGTAAGGAAAGGTGAGTCTGGGGATCAACCCCACTAATGCTATAAAAATAATGCAGATACAGGAAGTGTGCCCATCTAAGGACCCTAGAATATCCTCAGAACCTTGGCTGATAACACTCCAACTAGAAACACGTGTGTGAGCACTGGCCGGCTTCCTGCCGCTGGAAGCAACCAAGATGCTGCCTGCTTGAAGGCAACCACTGTCAGACGATGTCACTGGCCTTGGAAAGGAAGGCTGTGCTGAGTTGCTCCTCTTGGTCTGTGCCCCACAGCTGTCTGATCATGCCCCTCTGCGCGTGGGGTCTGGGCTCAGCAAGATGGCAGGAAGGCAGGAAGGAGGGGAGGGGTGGAAGGGAGCATGCTCAGTCCTCCCTGCCTCCCAGAGGCCAAGATTCATGGGGGCTAGTGGCCTCAGGTTCTCTCTGTTCCCCTCTGGGTCAGAAGGAACTCTAGGGGAGCAAGCACCACCCCCTCTCACCCTCAATTTGGCAAGGTTCCTCTTTCTCCCTGGGAGAGAGTAAATAGACTACGGGTTCTGCTTCCATCCCAGAAACCAAGATAAATAATTAAGTCTCTCAGAGTTTTAAACCACCTTAGCCTGCAGATCAAAACATGCTCAAAAAACTAAGATGTCCATGCATTTTAAAAATGGGAGAAGGTAGGGGTTGGGGGTGGGGGGAGGGCATAAGCAAAACTGAGAAAGCAACAGAGAAAAACAGAGAGGAAAGGAGAGGGAGAAAGAGAGAGGCGGGGACAACAACCAGAAGGACCAGGGAACGGCATCAAGCAGCATTCCATGCTATATTATGGCAGAGGGAAAAGATGGGAAAAGCAACTTGGTGGGCTCAAAACAGAATCTTGTTAAAATGTCCACAAATGTCAAATGAAACTAGAAACCTCGTGTGGCAAGCTAGGAGCCCTGATTGGCTAGGAGCGTTCTGGTGCTTCCCTCCCCCCTCCCACCCTCCTTATGTCGTGGAATTTTCTAGATCAAAGGAATGAGAAGGGCATCTGCAACACGGGACATGACTATGGCGACAGAGCAATGGGTCTTTCTAAGGTGGCTGAGCACAGGGCAGTTGGCACACACACATTTCTGACGAGTCAGAAAATGCCTCGGTTGGCAACTGCTTTTCTTTTTTCTTTTTTAAAGTACATTTTGTTCTATGGGTTTTAGTCAACCCAGGGGTGGCCATAGCCAAGTTAAAAGTAAAAGTTGAGGCAAAAGGGAGCAGCTAACCCATACTCTTAGCACCCCCAATCTACGGTTCATCTTGATTCAGAGGGGTGGCCTCTTAAAAACCCCATTCTAGCTTCTTCTTTATTCTGAAAGGAAACTAAGGGTTCTTCCTAATCCTGTTTTGGAATGAAATCCTTTAAGGACAGCAGAAATGCATTTGCTAATCATTCCACTGTAGGGAAAAGTCACCAATGAAGAAAAATGTCCACTGGGAAAGTCTGAACACTGCTGAGACTGGAAAGAAAACCAGGTAGAGACAGGGGTCTGGGAAACTCTGGTGCCTAGTCCAGGGGCTCAGCATCTACAGCAGAAATGATGCCATATTGACCGTCAGCCCCTCCAAGATGCATTTTAGAAAACCATGCTGCTAAAACAGGAAGCAGCTACAAAGGTTTTGGGTTGGCAGATTTTTAAAAAAAATCAATAAAATTCTGGCCTCTGAAGATACACCTAGGCTGTAAGCAAGGTGTAAGCTATGCCCAAGTCAGGGATGTGTATTTGGGTCAATGTTAGGAATAATTTCCAAAAGGAAAAAAAAAGTCTGACTTGTGGCAACTGCTTCCAAAACAGAAACAGGATTCATAAACCACCACCCACCCCCATTAATAACATAAACAAACCAAATACCTGAACCGGCCTTATTGTGAGGTGTACACAATAGTGTCAGGTGTACATTTCTACAGATCATGAGAAACCCTCTCTTTTAGTGACTCCTGTGGTTAACCAGTCACTGGCCATGGCAGGGTATCCCAGAACAGGCTTCCACAGCTAGTTATCTTCCCACCTGGTACAAGTACAATTGTGACAAATTCACTGTGTAACAGAGCCCCTGTCCTCCCTGGCTCATCCTAATTAAATACCTAACGTCCTCCAGCAACTTGATCACAAAACTTCTTTCTGTTGTGCAGAGAGGACACCAGGACTGTGTCAAAGGGACACGTGTCAGCTCTGCGAACACTACCATATCACAGAATGCCTGGGGAGTTCCTCTCCTGCCGGGTGTTCCACTAAGCCCCAAAATCCCTCATTCCATGGGCAGAGGGCTGTCTGTGTGGCTCCCTCTCACTGAAGACTGTCAGTCCCTTTCTCCTCTAACATGTGCTGGGTCAACAGGAGGCACTTCACCCATCTCTCATATTGGCATCAGAGAAGGGGGGAAGAGACACAGGAGACTCGTGGGCATGCACGAATGGGATGCACATCTGATCTAACGTCTAAACATGGAGCACATGGCAGAGTCATGGAGGGGAGGGACACGTGACGAGGGAGGCACTACAAACAGGGAAGCGTGTTTGGGGTGTTGAAATACCTACCATCATAATATTCCAAATTCAAAGACTGCTTGTATCAGAACAAAGAAACAACAAATTTAACCAAAGGTGGTCATTAAAGGAAAGGGAATGAGACAGGAGCTAGTCGGTATCCCTCCACCAAGAAGGAAGTACCTATGCTTTCCCTGAGAACGCAGGCTGGATGGAGACCTGCAGGTGGAACGTGGGTGCTTAATTTGGACCCTTCTGGGCTGTTCTGATTGCTTTTGGAACCAACGCTCTATACAAACATATATTTGGTTAATTCTGCAGGCCTAGCGACACTGCAGTCTGAGGCCGCATGACTCACTGCTTGCAGCCCCTTTAGCTGGTGCATGCCGTTCAATGCCACGCTTCTTTTTCAGCACTGTAAAACAATGTCAGCTAACCAAGCTCCTCTGTACAGACAGGTGGTTTTTAAACATAAAACAAAACCAAAAAGGAAAAAGAAAAAGGGAAAGAAGCGGCCTACCCCAGAGCCCTTCTCTGTGTGTCTCGACTCTAAGTGCACGGGAATGCAATTGCTGCCACGTGTTAACGCATTGGAACCTTTGGAAATGGTGGCTCTCTATGCTCAGTACCCGGGCCACCGAGGCATTCATAGGGTCGGGCCAGCTCCAGGATGCTGGCTTTCAAAGCAAAAAAGATAAGTGCCCCTCCTTGTTTGTTTAAGGCTGTGGTCTCAGTACTGCCACCGGGGATATATTATTCACGAGAGCAGGGAGGGGGAAGAGAGCAAGAGAAAGTGGGGAGAGGAAACGGCATAAAATTAGCAAGGAAATTTTGAAGAATGAGGATCATTAGTCATTGATGCCGGAGGGAAGTAGATGGGAACGAGGTCAAAATAAATTGTCAAGCTAAGGTACCGGAAGGACAGAATGCTTTGATTTTCCCAAAGGCCTCGCAGTGGTAATATACCTGCACGGTTTGCACCATAAAGTCTGTCGGTCAAGCCCGAACAGTGCCCGACACTTCTTTGGAGTATTTGCATCTGTTAGCATAAGGTAAACACAAAAAATACAACACAATGGTGGGTCGTGCTCAGTTGGATGTGAAATCTCAGCTACAGTTTCCTTTTCTTCTCTATCACCTTGGTTCTACTTGATAACCTTCCCTCACCAAGGACATGAAAGGAAAGGACTTCTATGAGTCAAAAGAAAAAATAAAACAATAAAATATACACACAAAAAACAACAACCAGAAACCAAAAAACAACAATGAAAAAATAAATAAATAAAAAGAGAGAGAGAAGAGGAGGGGAGAAGGTGACGTCATTTGCTTCTACCTAGGCCAGGATTCCCAATCCTGGGCTGTCACAAGGAAGGGAGGTGGGGCGGCAGGAGGCTGGCAGGTAACATTTCCTGGGAGGGGGCGCGCTAGGGTTTGCTGTTGCTGACCCGAGGAGGCACGAGCGATGCTGTTTTACAGTGGCATTTTGGCTAGCAGCAGCAGGAGAACAAGCACATCCCTCAGAGAGCCCATACATTTGGCAGTGTCCCACTCCCCTGTGTCTCCTGAGATCCACACACAGAGCTACAAAGCAACAGGCCAGAGAAGGGGGAAAGGACCGAATAGACCAGCTGCAAACCAGCACAGCGAATCTGGGAAACTATACACACCTGCAAGGGCCGCACCAGTTATTCTGTTGATCAAGGCCAAAGCGCGCTCGGCATTTCTTAGGAGCGCTCAGGTCTGAATGAGTTCAAGAGAGAAGCGAGCAGAGGAGGAGGAGGAGGAGAACGTGGGAGAAAGGGAGAGAGAGAGAGAGAAAGAGAGAGGGAGGGAGGGAAGGGGGGGAAGAGAAAGATACAAATAAGAAAAAAATAAAAATAAAAAAGGGAATAAATCAATGACCTGGTTACTAATTGCAAAATATTGACTTTTGTTTTTTAACTTTCTTTAATTAAAAAAAAAAAAAAGGTAAAAATCACATTCTTATTCAACTTTGAAATTAGCTGTTGCAAATAAAGCTGCAGTATCCCTTCTTTAAAGACTGTCTCTCAGATTTGGTTTGGGCTGACAAAGGGAAGTTAGATACCGAAGAACTCACTCTACTCAATATTTTTCCTCTTTTAGTTCTGCTTTCCCTTTTTTTCTCTCAATTTTTTTTTCTCAAAGAAGAAAATAAAGCGAAGGAGGGAATTAAGTTTGTAACATGCTTTTTTCTTCTCAGAACAGTTTAAAAAAAGAAAAAAAAATTACAAATAAAAACAGAACAAAACGAAACAAAATAGAAAGAAATAAAGAAAGAAAAGGGTTGTGGTACTGGGATATTGCAGCTTTTGGAATGTTCGTCTTTTTTAAAATCTATTTTCATTAATATTAAGAGAGGAACAGATAAAGGTAAACAGGCTGTGTGAATGAGCTGTTAGGAGTTAGTTAGAAGCTCACAGCAGCATTTAAGCAGGCACAGTCAGTAAAATGCTAGTGGATTTGCAAATTATGAGCAGAAAAGCAAAAGGAAGAAAAAAACTAAAATAAAAAAAAAGCAAAGGAAAAAATAATCATACTGCGGATGCATGCTTGCGTGAGAAAACTTAGTGGGAGCAATGAAAAAAATGCCATTAGATTAAGGAGGTTTATTACTGAATTCCTTCCATTTTTTTTTAACCAGTCTCTTTTAAAGAAATACTGCATATTCAATTTGCACAGTTAGTTCAACTCTAAATCACTGTCATCACTGCTTAAACAATTGTTATGGGAAAAATAAATAAACAAAACAAAGGTTAAATTAAATTAAAAAAAATAAAAACAACAGAAGCAACTGAAAAAAAAAAATCTACCGAAACATACGAAACCGTGTTGATGGTCATTTTAAAGAATGTTCAAATGTCATACGTGTTTAAATGTTAATAAAACTATAATGGCAAGAAAAATTAAAAAACAGTTTATCAACTATTTTAATGACTCAAAATGACATTAGCACCTGTAATCGGAGGAAGTGAAAGGCAAGGATTTAGGAAACATTCGCTGTGTTCTGAAAAAAAAGAACAAATTATACAAAGCCTTCAAAATTTTTGTTTGTTTGTTTGTAAAAGCCTGGCCTTCTTCAAGGGACCTCTGAGATTGCCTATGCAGTATTTCTAATTTCTTCTAGAGAATGACAAACCTCCTTAATTTAAAATGGGTGTAATTTACCACTGTAAAGGCATGCATCAGAACATTCAGGAACAGCCCAGTTAATATCAAACACTCACACACACCCCCTCCTACGCCCCTAGGCCCCGCCCCCTCCTCATCCCTTCTCAGGCACATACAAAATAAGCAGACTGTATAAATCCCGGCATAGGCATGCCTACCGCTTGCTCTCCAGTTACAGGCTTTGCAGTTATTTAAAAACACATTCCACTAGAATTACAATGTGCTTTTCATGCAACAATGGATGTTACTAGCTTTAAAAGGGCAGTCATAAAGCAATTAATTAAAATGCATAAACAAAAAGGTTGGCTAAGATGGGTTCCCCCACAATGTCCTGGCCTTGAATTTCTCCTGCCTCCCCCAGATGAAAGCCTAGCATAAAAGGGTGGTCCTCGGGCTACAGCTCCTTCCTCTAACCTGATTATTGTGACTTACCATTGGTCTCTCCTGGCTGCTTGTCCCTTTTCCTCTTCTTCTTCTTCCCCTAGATGAACAGACGAAACACAGCAATTATTGCAGGAAACAGGTGAGAGAAGAGTGGGCGCACCTGGCAGGAGAAGGCAGGAGGAAGTGACCACGCTGCCATCTCCATCCACATCAGCCCTCCACATCTGTCCAACATCCGACTCCTTTCAAGCCAAATGCCCTTGCATTGTACTCCAGCTGGAGGGACACATGCTTTTCGGGAGAAGAGAAGGGATCGGCGGGTGGTGAAGGAAAGCTCTCATTTCTCATGTACCTATGTCCGCTGTCAAACCTGACCCACAGCATTTGATCCATTTAAAAGGGAAGGGAGGACTGCATGAGCAGATTCAGAGAGGAGTGGGATGACGGCAATGCAAGCAGCCTGAGAGCCCATCTTTGAGGAGCATACGACGGCGCTCATGGCTGCACAAGCTTCAACGGCTGCCCTGCCTGACCTGCTCACATCTCTTACTTGTGAAAGCCAAAGGGTCCCATTCTGAATCAAGAGAATGAAAGCTTTAGCAGGGGCTTCTCTTAGAGCTAGTTTTTAAAGATGGTGGAGAAAGGGGTGAAATAGAACCAGGGATCATCTGGGCTCCTTTCACAACTGCTGAGTGGGCCAGGCGCGGTGGCTGATTCCTGTAATCCCAGGACTTTTAGAAGCTGAGGCGGGAGGATCCCCTGAGGTCATGAGTTCAAGGCCAGCCTGGCGAACAAGGCAAAACCCTGTCTCTACTAAAAATACAAAATTAGCCAGGCGTGGTGGTGCATGCCTGTAATCCCAGCTACTCGGGAGGCTGAAGCAGGAGAATCGCCTGAATCCAGAAGGCAGAGGTTGCAGTGAGCTGAGGTCATGCTATTGCAACTCCAGTTGGATGACAAGAGTAAAACTCTGTCTCGAAACAAAACAAAACATAAACTGCTGAGTGAACATCTATAAGAAAGAAGACGTTCCCTCCATTCTCTTCTACCTGACATAATGAGGATGATGCCGCTCCTACCACAGATGGCTCACACATATTGAGCGTATGCCAGGTGCTAGGCACGATTCACAGATGGACTCATTTCAACCTTCACAACAACCCTCTTCAACAGGTTTCACAGAGGGAAAAACTGAGGCCCACCGGAGTTAGGTAAGTTTGCCAGGGTCACACACCTAGCAAGCGGTGAGGACAGGAGAATGCTCAGGTGTTCTTGGCTCCAAAGCCCTCAACCCCAATGCTCTGCTGCCTTCAGGTTCAATGCCCCGCCCTCCAAGGAAACTCTTTCTGTGACGGGTTTAGAGGATGAACTGCATGGAGTCATTCATATTCTCCAACCTGATACTCCTTGGCATCCTGACGGTCTGCTCGAGGTGACAAATGTGGAAAGGGACTAGGGAATTCAGGAGAGCTAACTGCCTCATTCCAGATTGAGCTAGTTCTCCCTCCCCTCCTATCCCTACCAACATGAAGTAGCTGCCAGGTACACATCGAAATGAAATGGCCTTACTCTTCTATATGTTTCAGAACAGCTAAAAGTTGCCTTTGCCTAAAGCTTCTCACAGTAGGTTGATGTCAACTCGGAAGAGAAAAAGACAATGACAGGTAGAAAGAAACTGGAGAACACGTTAGTCTCTGTTGGGAGAACCTTGAGGCAGTGAGGTACCAAGCTTAGGCTCCACCCCAGGGCTGAGGGTCATCTGCTGTAGAGATGACATATCTTTTCTCTGAGGTCAGGAGGCCTGTGCCACTGAGAGCTTTGTTTTGGCCTTCCATCCAGGGTTCTAGTTGAAATGTGCTATGTTTCTTTGTGTACAATTTCTTTTGAAAGGACTTCACGTGCTTTATCATGAAGTTGGCATCTCATGGGCCAGCAATGAACCATCTCCGTGGCCGCGCCTCTCCCACGTGAGGGGCAAAGTGCCACCTGGCTGTCCTGAAACAGGCAGGGGGAGCATACTTTGTTCGTCTAGGGACCTGAAGTATTCATAAAGACCAGGCACAGAAATGTTTAAACTGCAGGGAGTATCAGCATCCACATACCCAAGGGCTGCTCAGCCATGTGTGAAAAAGTGTCCCCATTTCCAATTCCTTGCAATATACTGTGAAGGCATCTGAACATTCCTCTACCCATGAGGAAGCTGTCCCTTTAGGATATAGCACAGAGATGGTGACTCCTGAAGAAGTTGTCATTTATACTAAAGGCTTCTGGAGGACAGGGACTATGTTTTAGTAAAAAGACGAGAAAGTGGGTAAGCCCTACTCTCAGTGAGGAGACAGATGCATCTCCAGGGAGGTGGCCATCCTATTACCCCTTTTAAATGTAACAGAAGAAAGAAAGGGCCATTATAATATAGGGTGGAAGAAAAGAAACTCAAGTGAGGAAATGGCATAGGACCTCTATCCTTTACCTAAGGTAGAAGGGTTAGAAAGGAAATCATGTTGAATACAATCCCAGGGTTAGATATTACTATTGGACCCAAAGTGTTTTCTCTCGGGCTCTAGAGAACGTGCCAAGTCTGATAATCCAAATGTGACTTTCACTTGATCCTGTTTTCCTAAGGTAGAGATAGAAAGGCTTCCGTTACCAATTGGCCGGAAGAGCAGGAATGTGAAAGAGGCATGAGGTGAGTTCAGGAAATATTTTCCAGAAGAACCTTTTGGAGTTTACAATGATCAAAGTAATTTATGGAAATGCTTATGTCAAGTTAAAAAAAAAATAAGAGTATTTTTTTTTACCACATTCAAATCCATAAAAGCTTCAATGCTGCGGTTCTTACCCCCAGTGTTCCCTAACGCAGGAAAGGAAGGAGTGTGAGTGTGTGTTCACACCCATGTGTAATGAGCCATTATAATTGGAATCTAAGTACCTCTTACAAGAGATCAAGTTCCTAGAGTCCTAAATCCATATCTCTAAACCTCAGATCGTCTCAGGATTCCCTTATTATACCAAACCATCTTCCAAATTTAAAACTGAGCTAAAGTCATTTCGAGTGCCTCACAGCCCTTCTGAAACCCAGAAAATATGTCACAAAAAGCCTCGAGCAATACTTTCTCTAAATGACTCCCCGGCAAGTCAAACACAGTATTCGTTTGAAGATATCACAGTCTGCCTTGTACCTTTGTGGAGATTTCACCCTGCACAACTCCAGGGGGCACCATTCACACAGACCCCAGTGTAAATGACATACTCTAGAGTTGTGCAGTGCACGCCCTGCACAGCTGTACATGAAGGCCCTACTATGACCCAAAATATCTACTGGCAATATGATCTCTATAGAGAAGCTGAATTCCTCTCTGTGTTATCTTTCTAGATTACTCAAAGAATTGGGTCTGTAGCAGGTAGAAGCTCAAGATGAACTCTAAGTACTTCTGACCTGAAACCAGGAGAGCGGCTATCCTGAAATGCCATGGCTCTGTGCGTGGAGGCTATGGAGCCTGCCTGCTGCTGGAAATCTCCACCTCAGGGTCAGGTGGGGGTGAACAGCAAGCCTGTAGGAGGGCATTTACTTTCTCATCCTCTTCCTTTCAGCTCCAGAAGAAAGGCTTCCTTACTGCACACATGCTGGGGACAAACGGAAAGGTCCCAAGCAGTGAAGACCCCGTGCAAGCCCATCTGCTGGTGACAAGGGCTCTCAGCAGAGCACACATGCCATCCGAGAGATGCCAGCACTCCTTCCTGATTCAACCCCCAGGAGGAACACGGTCTAGCGCTGCCAGCTAAGGGCGGCGGGGCCTGGAGAAAGATGGGCAGGGGTACCTCCCTTCTCCCTCGTCTACACGGCAAGCATGTGTTTAAACGTATGAGAGGAAAGAGGAAGGAAGCCTGAAATCGGTCATCAGTGCAGGCAGAAGCAGCCCCTCCTTGAGATCACATATGCCCGCAGATGTTTGTGATTTCCTGACGGATGCTATGTTCTGAGGGAGTAAAGACGTCCATTTTAACTGTGAATCCCTGTAACAACTTGTGCACAGTAAGTGCACCCTCAATTCAGTAGTAATTTAACGACCCCAACCCCCATACATAGAGCTGCTTCACCACAGATGATGCTAGCGGGAGAGTCAAAAGCAACTGGCAAAGTAGCCATCCACGGCTCCATGACATCAACAGGAAGGGGCAACAGGCCTGTGCCGGCCTTAAGACAAGTTTTGGTTTTCCCCTAAGAGTGGATGGTAAAATCCCTTCACAGAACCAGATGTCATGAAACAAAGTATCAGACAAGACAAGAGGCATTTCATCCACCTGGAGAGGAAGGTGCCAGGAACTGGAGTTACTGGTCAAAATGTGGGCAAGTCAAACATGATATTCATTTGAAGCTATCACAGCTCTGCACAACTCCAGGGGGCACCATTCACACAGACCCCAGTGTAAATGACCCCAGCAGTGGTGAGAAGTGATGGAAGTCTCCAGAGGACAGCGTGCTCATGGGAGGACAGGAATCGTGGGGTCACGACCGCTGCAATTAGTAAAAATCATCATCCCACGGTGTTTCCTACAACCCAAGAGAGGACTAGGCAGACCCTGTAGCCCACGCAGAGCTCAGGAACACACACACCAGAACACACCTTTCCCTGCCCCTGCTGGGCCCAGAGTCAGTTCATGCATCCTGCCAAAGGCTGACTTCTTCTGGCTGCTTTCAGGGATACTCCCATCATGCTCCTCTCAGGATGAAACAGGCTTCTAAATTCTAATGCACCATGGCATAAAGCAATCATTTTGTTTTTCCTGCTGAAAGGCCTGGGAGGAATTAAACTCTCTTCCTCCATAACTAGCCCCTGGTCTTTCCTAGAAGACCACAGCACTGATCACTGCTGAGGAGCTTGAGGAACCTAATCTGGAACATAAGGTCCTCTGGGTGTATGCTAGAGCCCTGCCTCCTCTAAGAAGTGGACAAGCACCACATCAACCTTATTGGTCCTGATCTACAACACTGGGACCGCAGCCTCCTCCCTCTGCCCTGAGGAATGACTGTGAGCTGACACATCCGTCCATACTGGAAGCCCCTCCCTGCAGTTTGGTGATCCAGAAAGATGCTACAGGTCCCCAAAGTGGGCAGACTGGACAGTCTTGAGGCCCACCCCAGTCAAGTTGGCAGGTCCTGTTTTCTTTGTCCAGACAGACGCACAACACAGCTCTACAGACTCTAATCCTAAGGAAAATGATCCACCTACATAGTTATCCCGTGCAGACCAGCCGGGGTACAGTTGCATATGAAGCTGTCGCTCCTTCCGGGCCAGCTCGTAGTATTTCGCTTGCTCTTCTCTGGACAGTGCATGCCACTGGAGGGGACACGGAATGCAGACAAGAAAGACACAAACAAAGAGAAGAGCGTGAAAAAACATCACACACGACGTCAAGGGCAGGGAATAAATAATGCTGCTTTTTGGGGTGAGTCCGTCCACAAATGGTATAATCTGTGGATACTGACCATTTGCTGGGTCCTGGCACTAACAGGAGTGTTTAGACAAAACTTGATTTGTTATCTATGTCATTCTGTCATTTGCTCGCTCTCTTAGGTGGGGGAAGAGCATGGCTGCGGCTGTTCTGAATGATGTCTGAGCCCAGAATAACTTGTCCTGACTCAATGAAGGCCATTCAAGGATTCAGAATGTGACTGAAGAGCAAGAATTCTCCAAAGAAATGGGGACAGAGACATTCTGCCACCTGACCTGCTGCACCCTGGTCCCTTCCTCCCCCGCTTCTCCCTGGGAAGCGCATCCGTCACCTACCCTCCGCCCAAGGATCTGGTTGATGGCCGCGCTTTCTTTCAACGTGCACTCGGCTACGACCTTTGCTCTCATTTCCTTCATATACAACATGAATGCATTAAGAGGTTTCTTTATGTGGGGCTTCTTCTTTTCTTCTTCCTTTTTGGAGTCCTGATGCTTTCTGGAGAGAGACAAAACAGACGCAACCCAATCAACGAGGTCACGGTCCAACTTCCTCCACGGCAGAGAGTCTATCTCCTTGCCTGCTAACCCCCGAGCCTAGCAGTTTTGGATGAAAAAGCATGCCTGTAGTCTTCTTCACCCCGAAAAATGGAACAAAAATAGCTTGGGGAGGGGTTGGGGGAAGGGAGACGATTTTGCAATCACTTCCTCAAGTTTCACAAATATATAATTTTCCCAAGCCAGAGGGGAAAGCAGCGTTGCCGTCTTCACCTCGGTGGGGTTCTCTCATGCTTGCAGAACAAAGCTCCAAATGTTCGATTATGGGGTTAGGAGGCAGGGAAGTGGTTGCAAATCCCAGTGCATTCAAGAACACATACAAAAAACAGTTCTGTTCTAACCCGCGGTGGTGGAGTGAGCCTCTGCCACTGTGCACTCTCTCTCTCTTTGTAAGGGAGCACAGAGCCCACACGGGCTGGGTATTGGCTGGAGTCAAACCAAATGAGGCCAACCTTAGGCAGAAAGCCACCACCCAGCAGCTGCAACAGGCCTGCGGACCACTGCAGTGACGAAGAAGGTGAGAAAAACAGCAACACTTACGAGCTATGGAGTGAGCCGACGTCACTCTGGGACGATTCCTGTTTGACTGTTGGCGTGACTATGGCCGGATGCGGAATGCCCGTCGTGTGTAGCGTATGATGTGGTGGGACCATATGGGGAGGGAACCTAGAAGACAGAAAGCTGTGTAAATCGTCAGAATCAAAATGAATGAATGAGGAGGGATGTGTACACACAATTAAAAAGAAAAAAAAAAAACAGCACGTAACACTCACATGAAAGCAACCCAAGGCATATGAAACCTGTCAGCATTAATTAGCGATAAATTAAACATAATGATTCTCTTAATGTCATTAAAGCCGATCTCCCCCTTCATTATTGCTACTGACATAAGACATTATGATTTTCAACATCTTTGGCAAAAGACAAATTCAATGGATGCACGTGGGCGGAAAAGTGGGCTTGGACTACCTGCCAGAAATCGCACGTCCACTTGTTTTTTGAGGCATTAGTAGTGGCATCTAAGAAGACAATTTCCTAAGTCCTAATCAGTTCTAAAATGAAAGGTGAAATCTTTTGTTGTATATTGGCAGCTAAATAAAATATTAACGTGGTTGAAATATACATACATTTTTGACAATGCTGTGCAAGCCTCATTAGGCCTCATCCTGTTGATGACGTGCAATACAATTTTTATTTTTCTTTTGTGCTGTGTCCCATCATTTGACAGGAAGGGAAGAGAGTGAGGCAGGAAGACAGGGGAAAAATTCAAATAGTCTGTATTTGGTTCTTATCATAAGTCATGGACATTTTAAATAAGTTTGTATCTCCTTATGGAAAGATGCAGAAAAAGGAAAGAAAAGAAAAGGCACATACACACAATAAAGCTTGGATTCTGATTTGTATGCCCTTTCTCCTCTAAAATTGAGGATTCCTATGTCACTTTTAACTTAATATGTTGTCTATATGTCATTAAGAAGCCTTCTAAATGATTATCAACATTATAAATGCAAGATACAGTTTGTGTTTTCTCCTCTCATGCTGCTCATTTTTCGGACAGTTCTCTAAGACACATTTTAGGGCCTGAATCGGCATTTCCCAACCAAGCACATTAGCCAGGACAGAAAGAGCTAATTTAAACCTACTCTTGGCCCATCTGCAAACTGACAACTGGATCAAACAGCTTTCTCATTTTCTTTTCTTGCGTGGTGTCACCATGATTTGTACTGGGTTGGAAAACTCACCCCTCTTCAAGCAACATAGCCTTCTACAGAAAAAGTAGAGTGAGGGACAGAGAGGGCTGAATCTCCAAAGAAAACAAAATGGCAGCCTCCTGCTCCAGCCTGGCAAGGTGATTTAAGTGGGCAGAAGGGAAGCTGTTCAGATGAAGATCATGGTAACTGTTGCTTTCTTATTAAATCCAAACCAAAACAGTCTAACCTGTCACCCAGGGAATAACAACCTGCTCTTTAGAAAGCCAATTCCAGTGGGAACAGAGGTCCTGAAGAGGATTTATCATGACAATTATTTCAAAAGGATTCCGTATTTATTTACGAAGTTTTTTCCATAAGTGGGCTAGAGATAGTTTCCATTCAGCCAAGATAAGGTAACAAAAGTTAATTTGAAAAATAATCAAATGTGTATAAAGTACTAACCGAATCTACACAGATGAACAAGGGAAGAACAGTCAATGAACAATGCTGATTACTGAAGAAGGCCTAAGCCACAGTAGACATTTCACTCAAAAATCCCACCCCGATGTGGCCTCTCCTGCCACTTACTTTACAAATATCGGCCAGTGGTAAAGTTTGCATGACATGATTTTTAAAATAACAACGATGCAAGTCCTTTTAATGTATCAAAAAAAAAAAAAATGAGAGAAGGAAAATGTAAGGAAACAAGCTAACAACCTCCATCCCCTTCTCCTTAAAATAATGGGAAAAACAAAACAAGCAAGCCCTTGGGAGACACTTGGGCTCCAAGTGACACCTTGTTCCTTCCCACTGCTCAAAGGCCTCAGAGGAAACAGAAGTTAAGAACATGTGTTCTTGGAAGCCCTTGGGTGAAGTGGTGGGTGGCAGCTTTTACTGTGAATTTTAAAGGCCTGACATTCCTCAAATACATATGTTCCCTTCCTGCAGAATGAGAATATGTGTACAGACATGCGAGGAATAGGGAGGGGGAGAGAGAAAAACACTGCGTGTGTGACTGTGTGTGTGTGTACGTGTATGTACATACACCAAATACCCTGGGAAGACACCACAATCTGAGTACATTCTGGGGTGCCAAGTTCCAATGCAGCCATGAAGAAGGCATCTTTCTAAGTTCCCATCCCTGCACACATATTCCCATGTCCGAAAAATGCCCAGCACAGAGATGATGCGTGAACATGGACGTGGGCTGTATACACACACCTTCGCTTAAGAAATTCCTTTCTGCAGACAACTATTTCATGAAATGCAACAAACACCCTAAAAATTCTAAGCAGCTCATTATATACCCCCGTCTGCTTTCATGGCTCCAAGCCAGAATATAATGATGAACCTTAACTTGTTAAGAACAACTAATTTTTGTTTCTGGCTGTCTCAGGGGCTTCTCTCTTGCTCACTCTCACTTTACTTCACTGTTGACACGTTTCTGTTAACCGGATGTCATCTGCCGGCCTTGATTTTATGCACAAGCAGTAGGATGCATTTTCCTGTGCAACAATCCTGCTTTGAGTTGCATTAGGTTTGTCATTATTCTCTCATTTTCCCCCTTGCACTTGTAACATTTCATCTCTTCCTGCCTTATTTTTTGTGAGCCACGGTGCACCCACATTATGGTTTATACATGATCTCGCTCCCTTTGAAGCCGGCAGATTTCAGAGCCAGCTCTCGTCAGGAGAAGAGCCTTGCACCAATTTAGCAGGCTGAGGGCCCGGAGCTCCAACATCTCAATCTAAAGGGGGTCACAGGGTGGCACAAGTGAGTGTCAGCAAGAGCTGTTTAATTGCCAATCTAGGCTTCTCCATGGTGTTTAAAGTATAATGACCCATCACTTAATTCTGAGAAGTCCTGGCCCCACTGCTGAATAGAATGAATATCAAAGGGTATTCTGGAACAGGGCAAGCTGCCTACATTTGCTATAACTGCCATAAGTATAATAGACCTATACTTCTGTCGCCCCATTACCACAATAATGTATTTAATTTGCTGTATACGATTTTTAACTAGCTAGCTTTCATTTGGCCTACCTGGGGAATCGGCCGCCTCTCCCCGAACCTTGAGGCCCTAACCTTTCTTCCTGACGTTCCCTTCCCTTCCTCCACCCCGCTGCCCACCTATAAATCATCGACTAACCTCCTAATGATAATTCAATCGATAAGCTTAACCCCAATCCCTATCCTGCAATTACTTCACTGCTTTTAACCTCCTGAATGCACCAAATAAACAAACATGAAAATTAACCAGATGAAATATACAAATGCTGGGACGTTAGGAGGATGAGCTGTGGACTATAAGCTGCTCAGAAACAGCTCTCTCCCTGGGAGACCTCCTCTTCATGCCCATGCTCTGCAAAGCTGTGATGACATTATTTAAGAAGCATAAGCTTCCTCTTCTCTCTAGGCCAGAGAACACATGAGCATTTTCATGACTACCTAATACTGGCCTGCAGTTTGAAATTTGGATGATACATAACAGGTAGAAATGGATCTCTACTACTGTGATATCCATGGCACGGTTACCAATGCTAGGTACACACGGTTTGTTTTTCTTAATGAATGTAACTCTCCCTCATTGCCAAAGTAACTGTATTCTAAGTAGGAAAAGGAGCATCTTGGCCTGTCTTTCCAGGCCCTTCCCTGGTCTTGGCTTCCCATTTGGTTGCAGGGATTGGGGAAAAAAAAGCTAGGGACAGCAACCCCTGCCATGTAAGGCATGCTAATTTCATCATGTGCCATCATCAGAACGGGTTGGTGATTTCAGACCATCAGCAAAGTCTAAACCTCCACCGATTTAATTAACTTGACTGAAAATCAGATGAACAGAAAATAAAGCTATCATTAGAAACAATTAGTGACTACTTCAACATACTGCTGCCAACCAGTTTGTAAATAAACTAGCAGTCACTGAAAAATTAGCCAGAATGAATCTGAGGAAAAGAAGAACATGGGGCTAGAAGTGTATCTTGTAAATATATTTTTATGCTGAAATATAAATATATATGAATGTACAGCACACACACATGATGTTTTAACTTTCAAAGACTTAGAGCTGCACAAACCACGAGGAAACCCACCAGCTACATGTGACTATCGAATATGTGAAATGTGGCCAGTCTCAATTGAGAAATGCTGTGTGTGTGAGATACACATCCGATTTTATACCAAAGCTCAGTACAAAAAAAAAAAGAACACAACGTCTTATTAATAGTTGTTGTCAGGGAGAGCATGTTAAAATGATAATATTTTGGCTATATTGCATAGAATAAAAGCATGTCATTAAAAATAATTTTATCTCTTTAAAAAAAAAACTTTTTAAAAAACATGGCTACTATGAAATTTAAAATTCCCTCTGTAGCTCACACTATATTTCTATTGGACAGTGCTATCTTCAGGGGAGGAGGGCAATGCTTTCTTGTTGACCTGGAATCAGAGTCTGAGCTTTGAAAACACCAATAATCTTTTTTCAAACTCTTCATGGTATAATAATAAAACCATCTTCACTACCTTTTTCTTGCCAGGGACAGGACAACAGAGAAATGGCATTTTGAATAGCTTCTGTCCTATTTCTTCCTGGCCTTCTTAATTCTTTAAAATACACTGTTCAACTATGTGGCTCAAAATTTTACCCAGAAAGACACCACTTACCTTGGAATTTCAGGGAAATTTTTCGGGATTTTCTGGGAGGACAGCCTAATGCCACATTGGCTTTACATAACAGAACTATACATAGTCATGGTCCCTGGGTGGCTTGGTGGCCATCTAGAGAACTTCCTGAGAAGTCCCCTATGGCCTTGGATGAAGGCCCTGATTCTTGGAACTTACCTGGACATGGAAGCATTGACGGTCAGAGCTGTGGGGTAGGGGTGTCTGAATCCTCCTGTCGTGATTGGGTACACTGGTTGACCTTGCCTACAAAGAAGGGGTACAAAGTAAGAGACTTGAAACAAGGGTGGGGGTGGGGACAAGAAAAAGAAGAAAAGGGAAAAGTTCTCTCTGCACAGTAAGCTTTATTCTCATTTGATCAGAACAAAAATCTTGGGGATTGTACAGGAAGGATCAAAGGGAAGAAACACAGAACAATTTGAATGCCATAAATCTGATAGGAATGGCTAATTAAATTTTATAACCTCTGCTTATGTCAATAGAGACCCTCTCCCCAAGCTGAAACTAGGTGTTTTGTTGTAATAATTAAAGGCGAAGTCTTGCTTGCTTTAATGGAGCCATCACACTAATTGAGGGCTACACATCCAAAGGAAAACAATAATGAATGTAAATTTATACCAAAATAAAGTACAGTGAATCAAAGGACTTCAGTTGCGCTTTGGGCCTCTTTCGGTATTTAGATCTCGGTGAGAAAACATTAAATTAACAGAGCTTAATTTGTAGCCTTTTGTCAAATTAACAAGTGTTGACAAGAGTTACCGGGGGGGAGCGTCCCCAAGAAGAATTGTGGGTAACCAATAGACAATCACACCTCATTACAATAATTAAAAAATACAGCAACATGCAAAATAGCATCCTCATGAAAGACACACAACTTTTTCTGACAGAGGGTTGTCTGAGTTGGCTATTCTTTTTTATCTAGCCTTCAAATCTCTCTCCATCAGCTGAATGGGGCAAATGATCACTGAGAACCATTTGAAGGTTGGCCCCGTCGATTTAGAAGAAATGGATCACAAGCTCATGTTCATGTGTACCCTCCAAATAAAAATAAGAAGAGACAAACAGAAACTACACCCAGGGTTGGTATTTGGTATAGCTACTACATAATGCAATCTGTTGTTGTCATTGTTTAAAAACAAAACAAAACAAAACAAAAAACAGCATAGACTCTATCTAACTAGAGAAATATGGATAGAATTGCTGGATGAGCCACTCCAAAATTTTATCTTCCTTAAGGCTTTGAAAAGGCCATCTTCCCCAAGACTCAAACCTGAGTTTTACCAGGATTTATTCCTTTTAGCATTCAACGTATTGCCCTGTGTTGTTCAGAGTACAGATTACTTATAAACATGGAGAAATATATCCACTGAAACATACAATCACAAAACACATATTATACACAGGCTCATGCAAAAACACAGACGTACAACCTGCAACAGTATGCTAATGTGTCAAAGGCCTTTCTACTCTGAATTTAAAACAGTTTTTTAAGCTGCAAAAGACAGTCAAATAATCTGGGCACTGCCAGCAACTAGGATTGATGCTTACGAAGGCCTCACATGGTACAGGAAGGGTTCCAGCTGCCCCATTCCCACCATTCACAGTTAGGTAAAACATTCAACATGCAAAAACATTCAACATGAGAGAGATGCTCATTCAGTCCCATGGAGCAAAATCTTCCACTGTTGCTATCAACCTTGGGAGTCATGTTCGGGATGAAGGGGGGTGCTCCTGGAATTGTATTAGAACATGCCCTAATCCCAACCCTGGACTTCAAAACAAAGTAGTTCTTGTCCTTGCTTCTGTGCCCCCAAATATGCAGTATCTAAAAGGGAGGACTCGACAGCCTCAACCCAGTAACATGACTGCAGTTTGGGCAGCCACCAGTGGAAGGGTCATGATCAACTGCACTGGGTGGGAAGTCCCAGGAGTCTTCTACAATTCCCAAAGGAACTCGAGGGCACCTCTGTCCACAGAGCCTTTAGGGACCATGATCTCGGAATGCTAAGGACCAATAACTCTTTTCCTACATAATCCACCTAAATGGCTATGGATCTGCCTGTATTCCCACAGGACACCTCCGCCACACCTTTCCTGTGCCCTCCCACAGCCCCTTTCCCAACCCGCCTTCACACACACACACACACACACACACACAGAATAAATAATAAGCATGCCCATGTAAGAAACAAAAAGGAAATTAAAAAATGGAACTCCTTACTGTGGTACTAACCATCCTAGCGGATGGGGGATTTGTCCTACGGTGCCAGGTGATAGCGGGTAATACGGGGATATATCTGGAGGGTGCGGAGGCCGTGGGATTCCTGAGGGAAGAAGCAGCATTTTAGGTACAAAGGAGGGAGAGAAGGAAAGAGCAACCATCAGGGAACGGGAACAGGGAAAGGAGAAAAAGATGCATCTTTTCTGGAATCCTAGCACAAGGTTCATTCGTGATTATAAGTCCTAAAATTTGTGGGTAGGTTTCATCTCATTTTCCCTCAGTCTCAGTTTGAAAAAGTAATTTATCTCCTTCTAAATGGACTGCTCTACTGGGGAGACTCAGAATACACCATCTTGGGTATTTCTGTCCCCTGTCACTGGTGTGACTGCTTCAAGTTTAAAAGAAACAGCATCACAAAAGCTCAGAACCTGGTGGGTAATGAAGCAATGGTAATTCCCATTGCTCTTACAACACTGGCCCTTCGCCCTGTGGAGTTTAATGCCTTACCTGCATGACAGCTGCTCTTCTGATTTCTAACACACTTTTTGAGCTGTGATATTCAAAAGGTTACTACCCTTGCCTTTTTTTCAAAAAGGGTAACTCCTCTAAAATGTCTCTGCCTCCATTTGGATGAGCTGGAGAAACTGATCAAATGCCACGTGGCATCTTATCCAAGGTAGAATTAGAGCTGAACAGAAAAGGAGGTGTTGGAGGCCTGTGTACTCCGTTCTGGAACTTCATCCACTAGAGGACAGAGTCACCTGTGGGAATTAAGCCCACCCGCTGAATGGGCACCTTGTGTGTCGCAGAGGCTAAGAGCCTCACAAGGCACACACGAGTGGATACTCCAAGTATGCACCACCGCACACTTGCCAGTTCCACAGGAGCACACCCCGCAGTCGATTCTGACAGGGAGGAACTGATCTATGCAGTTGAAGTGGGAAGCGAAAAGCACAATACCACAGAATTAAGACAGAATATTGGAGGGAACGGGCTGCATGTTCGTGGATGAAAACGACTTCATTTTTTAAAAAATTCATTCAGGAAGCTTTAAATCTGTAAATTAAGTCTCCCTGGGTGACATTTTCATGCAGACATTACTTTCTCTCTATTACAAAAACCAAACAGATTAGCTGGGCTTGGACCCTACACTGAGCCATTTCCACACTTGAAAGAATGTTCGCAGAGCAAAAGTAAACAGTCCACAGACGTTAATCATATGTTTTACGATAACCATTTAAAAGCTATTCCCTGTACTACCATTATTTAAATGAGACGTTGATGCTGCCATTCACTGGCGGAGCCTGGGGCCCGCTGGAGGAGGCCGCCAGGCATCCAAGCGCCAGGCTCAGTCTTGCACTAGCACAAAGGGGCTCAGAGACCAGTAAAACCCAGCTCACGTGTGGCTTCCTTCAGGGCAGTGAAGGCCACCGAACCAGGCAGCCTACCTAACCCAACTACCAATCCCCTTTAACAAAGTGATGAGCGATCCCACTTTAAACCCATCCTTACAATTACCGAGCTGAAAAGGAGAACCCCAATGAACACACTGAGCAGCCTGAAAGACATGTGCTAACCTTACCTGTTCTCCTGAGGCCACCCCACCAGGAGCTGGGGCTGCCTGCCTGATTTCGATCTTGTTAGAGGAGGGCTACAAGTAACCCCACCTTCTCTCCCTCTCCTCTTTGGGAAAAAAGCAGTCAATGAACAAGTGGGATAGAAAGGAGATGTTAGGCTGGGCATGGTGGCTCATGCCTGTAATCCTAGCACTTTGGGAGGCCAAGGTGGGCAGATCACTTGAGGTCAGGAGCTCGAGACCAGCCTGGCCAACATGGCGAAACACTGTCTCTACTAAAAATACAAAAATTAGCCAGGCATGGTGGCACATGCCTGTAGTCCCAGCTACTTGGGAGGCTCAGGCAGGAGAATCACTTGAACCCAGGAGGCAGAGGTTGCATGGAGCCAAAATCATGCCACTGTATTCCAGCCTGGGCAACAGAGCAAGACTCTGTCTCAAAAAAAGCGGGGGTGAGGGGGATGTTGAAAATCGTGGCAACTTCTCCCCCGACACCCATTGGTCGTTCTATGAAGAAATGAAGAAACCTGCCTGGGCTTCGGTATTCACATCTGGAAAATGGGCTCGACAATACCTAGAATATTGTAAGGAACAAAGAACCTAAATAAATTAGCAAAGGAAATGCAGAATCCAGCGATGTGGCTTTTTGAGGCTGTATCAACAAGTCATTGTCAAGTGACTGGAGGCTCTTAGCCACCAAGGGAGCCAAGGCTCAGGAAGCCATGCTATCCCATCTTCACAGGAAGCTGAGGAGGAACCCATGAAATGCCTTCAATATGATTCCTGCATCCAAGTCTGTCTGAGGCTCTTAGAGTTAAAAGCCACTCCTGGAACAACGTACTGAGGACTCATAGCTGAGTTCCCCAGACAGCCCCTTCAAGGTACTGCAAACCGTAAAGAGATCTTTAACACTGTAAATGGACTTCTCCAAAGGGAGTGGAAAACCACTCCCGCACCAGGCCTGGACCACCCCAAAGAGCTTCAACACCCAGAAAAGCAACAGGACCCCCCCCCCACCGCATTGTACCCACCCAGTCCCATAGTGCCCCGCCCCCGGTCTTCCTGTGGAAGGCCTCAACAGGTCCTCCGGACCCCCAGGACCAGCACTGTGCCTTGGCACCCAAGCCCACAGCCTACCTGTTTTGGGGTCTACGTCAGCTGGTAAGTGCGGAGGTGGGTTTCCCGGCGTGAAGTGTTCATTGCTGTACGTGATAAGCGGCGTGAGGGGGTGGACATGGTGAGGGTGCTGCACCACCGGCACTTTGTTCGACTGTGGGGAGGAGAACACAGAAAGACATCATCAAGCCACTTCCAGCAGCCAAGGCTTCAGAGCACCGGGCCCGTGGGTTCCCCTGACCACAGCCTCCCACCAGGATTTTGTAGGAGGCACTCAACTCTGCCCGTCCCCAACTCCCCCCAGCCCACATGAAAATAATAGATAGTTGTAAGACAGCTCTCTGGGTGGATCCGCTTTAGTTTTTACTTCCCCACTGAGCCTGGCTTTTAAAATACCTTCTTCCTACCCTATCATGGAGCCCAAGAGTCTGCACTTTTCCCAATGGCAGGTGAGTCGGAGGTGGGGACTTTAATCTCCTAGGCATACTGCATTTCTGCATGTTGGGGGGAACTCCTACCCTAAGGCCCCACCTCCAGGAGGCAGGCAGGCTACACAGAGGACCATCTAGGAAAACCACCACTTACAAGAAACCCGGCAGGGCCCAGATCCCACCCAGCCAGCCCCCTTAGCCACCCCCCACAGCTCCTACCCCCTCCCTGCCCTTAGAAACAGCAGGCATGCTACAGTCCTTCACAGACAGCGTGGATGCAAAGCCCCACTCCTGGTTAGGGTGGGAGTGTGAACTTTACCAGAAAGCTCTAAACTGCCTGGCAAGCACCTGCATATTTTATGCAGATTACAGCAGCCCTGATTCATTAGGAATTTCATTAGAAAGTCATCTGGGAACGCTAATACATTAACTGGATGATGATGAATTGAGCTAATAAAAGGTATGCATTTTAGAAATGGGCAGTTCTAGAAAACAAAGTACAGGCATTTTTGTGTTTGGGAAGGGTGGGTCAGTGGAGAGAAGCAGGGGGTGGGGCGGGGGGGAAGAAAAGCATTTTGAAAATGTTTCTAGTGGCCATGCCCAGGCTTTCCCAAATGATTCTCCTCTCTCCCCCACCTCAGGCTCAGCCCACCCCTCCCCCCTCCACTATGCTGTGCTATAACTTAGCCCAGCAAGATCACAAAGAAAAAATTAAGCTGAAACAAGCGAACTACTGGGCCATTTACTGAGAGTAATCCAATTGCAAAAAACCCTATTCCCCATAGAGGATTTTCACTAAAATCCTACAACAGGGACATTTAACCAGATTAGGTACCAGCGAAGATAAAGAGGCAAGTATTAGATGATGAATGGATTAGAGTCAAGTTTCATTTCAGAACGTGTCTTCATTTCCTTTTATTACTTTTAGGAAGGCACAACTTGCATTAACATCAAGGAAAAGGAATTGCATTAAAAGAAAAGAAGGAAGGTTCGAGTGCTGCCCACTAGCGCCTGTTGAGTTCAGGGATCACTCGGCAGTTCCTTATCCTTACTGTTTCTCTTGTCCTTTTTTTTTTTTTTTTTTTTTAATGGGTGAGGAAGAAATGTAATATAGGAACAGCATTTCATACCACAAGTGATTGAGGGGAAAGCATCTTTTTAAAAGTGCTTTTAACTTTTTCATGGGTATTTGTGGAAAGAAAAATAAGGCCTTCTCTCTAGATGCTCCAGAAAAAAAACTACAGAAAAAGAAGTCAATGCTTCCAACAGCCTGGTTTACCGATGTGTAACTGGACTCTTGGAGAAAAGGGATGGCAGGTTGCTTACAGGAGCTTTGTGTTATAAGCTACCATGTTGCAATCAAAGCAAGTAAGTTAAAAGCCACCAAAGCAGAGGGACTTTGGAAACCAGCAATACTTCCTTAGAAGGGGCAGCCATGAAGAGCTGGGCAGGCCATGGCCAGGGTGAAGGGCTGCTGCCCCACGGCCAGAGCTGGCAGCTCATGTTCAGGCACGGAGGATTCCTTAAGGGGAACATTTGCTCAGAACAACTTGAGAATAAGGAACAAGCAAGCTCCCACTGTGTGCTGAGGTGGAGAGGGAAAAAAGAAAAAGAGAGGAAGGGAGAGAAAGAGACAGACGCTGACAAAGTGAAGACCGTTAGGAGGCAAAGAAAATGAGTGTTGCTGCCTTCTGGAAGTCTTCACTTTGGTTGGAAAGACACATACCCAGTGACGTGAAAGAACGCAGGCCAGCTCCAGACAGTTTCAAGTGAGTGTGAAAAAACACCAGGGCTAGTGGGGAGAACCACACATAGCCCAGAGAAGGGAAGATGACCGCTCAGGGGTAGAAGGACTGGTCAAGTGCCATGGGAAGAGGACCACATCATCAATGAGAAGCAGCAAGGGGGTGTATCCTCATGAGAGGAGAAAGGGCTAGTGGTGGGCATCAGAAGCAGCAGTCAGCCCCGAGTCACGCATCTCTCAGGATGCTTCTCATTAATTCAGATCCCCCAATCCTAAGAAATCTCTCAGGAAGGCCTGATTCACTCACACTGGGTCTGGGTTCAGGACCCAGGCATCTTGGGAGCCACCTGCTGCTGGGTGTTGTGGGCGGTTCTTGTGTTCAGTCATGAGGACCACATGTGTACAGGCAACCACAGAGGTAAAGAAACTTGAGTTCTGATCACAAATTAAGTCCTAGTTCTTAAGGGACCCAGAAAAAGACTTAGCACAGAACCTAGCACATGATAAGTTTGTGATTTATTATCTATTACAGTGGTTTATTATTGTTATTTTTATTATTAGGGAGACGCTGTCCAGAAGACATGATCTGTGTCTTCAGCAAAGAAGCACAAATCCCACAGCTATCTTCTAAGCAGGACTAATGGGAGATGTAGGGAAAAACCTCTTGCTCTACTTTACAACAAAAGAGGAAGATAGCATTTGGGCATCAGTGGAGTTAACTGAGTGTGAGATTTAAAAATTAAGTCTCCATCTTCTTAGATATACATATGAGGGTGATTCCAACAGAATGTGGAGCCCTGTGTTCTGGCTACCAACACCTCTCTCTGTATTCTTTTGCACACCTAAGCCTAGCCAATTAGTTTTTTCCTGTTTAGTCAAAACTATATCTTGGGGGTGGGGTGGGGAGGGGGTAGAAAACCAGAAGTTTTCAGTGCTGCCTGGCTTTTAGGGGAAAAAAATGGGACCCGTACTAGGACTAGCCCTACTCCTTTCCAATCTCAACTGCATGCCAGGCAGGTCCCTGTGAAAGAACCAAACTTCCTCTCAAGTTCATGGTTCT
Source organism: Cebus imitator (assembly GCF_001604975.1). NCBI lineage: Eukaryota > Metazoa > Chordata > Mammalia > Primates > Cebidae > Cebus > Cebus imitator. The sequence goes on along the minus strand of NW_016107426.1, from coordinate 5,553,702 downwards.
CTTGCAAGAGATGGGAACTCTGTGGTCATGCCTGCCAAAACCAGAAGTAATTGCCCCTCCATCCAACCTGCCTCTACCTGGAATCCTCTTAGGATGGGAGGATTTTTTTCTTGCAAATGCCTGTCTCTCTCCAGCTTTAGACCCCAGAGCCCTTTCTTCCTGCATCACATGGTGTCCATTGCTGGGGCTGTGTGCGTACCCTTCCTGGTCCCACTATACCTAAGTTTCTTAGGGACGAGGACTATGTCTTCTAGAAGTGTGTGTCCCCCAAAGTGCCCAGCCGGTGGAATGGTGAGCACATTCTCCTCAATTGCATAAGAACCACCAAATCGCAACTGCAAGCATTAGAAGAGAAAGAAAAGTCAATCACAGATTCGTTTCATGTAAATGGCGGTGCTCTTTAAATGTAGTCTCTTTAGAATCACAGAACAGAGCCTGGTGGTCCCTCTGGTCCATCCAATGCAACACCCTTGCAGACCCTATCTCAATTACAACTGTGCCTTTAGAAGGGTTTTGTACACTGGCATTGTACACAGTGATTCAAGAGCTGAATTTAAGGAAGACCGGGGCTATACTTCTTCCTCACCAGCCTGGCTGTGTGACCTCTTCTCAAGACTTCCTCTGTCTCTGTCAACTCTGGATGAGAATCGTGTCTACCCTGTAGGGTTGTGAAAACTGAATAAACCTGCACCTGACGTATTTAGCACAGCGACAGGCACAAGCTAAACATACAATAGAAAGATGTTTTGAAAAATGCAATCCGATGAATACTAACGATGATGCTGTTCACTATCCCTCTAGCCTCCTCTGACTGAATTCACAGCGGGAACACACAGCCACGGATTCCACTCCTGATTTCAAAGGTAAGGATGCTCGTTTGTGGGGCAAGATTGCTCTAGATGATTAGTGGCACCCTCCTCAGGCACACGCCCTTCTTCAACATGTGATATTTGATTAATCCATATATTTTAATAGCACTTTGAGAAAAAGTCATCACTGTATTATGCCAATAAATGAGACACAGAGGAGCTAAAAGTTAAAAAAAAAAAAAAAAAAAAAAAAAAAAAAAAAAAAAAAAAAAAAAAAGGCAGCTAGAGATGACCAACCACAGTCCCTTCCAGGTTAGGGCAAAGGCCTTTAAGAGGTGACACAAACGAAACACAAAAGAATCCAAATAGAAAGATGGTCTCTTAGATGTTCTCCCCTTTGAACACCTCCCACCTCTCTAAAGAGGTCTTTAACAATTGTGTTCAAAACCCCACCACCCTAAGAAAATTCAGATGTGAGAAGTAACTTGGTTGCAACATAGACAACCTTCCAGAAATGTATTCATGGCAATTCAATTAGCAGCTGCTATCCATGCTGGGAGTGCTGGTGGTCTCAATAGCCTGCAGTACTGATTCCCTCCCTGTGACATCTCTTTAGAAACAGAGCCCAATGTACAAGGGAAATAGCTCAACATAAGGCCAGGTACCTTTTGGGGAACTATTTTACCTAAATACGTCTTTAAAACCACATGGGGATACAAAATCATTACAGCCAGTAACAGCAAACCCATGTTCAAGGTCATGGGAGCCATGGTCAAGGAGAGCTGTTTGATGAGCCTGCGTTGCTGTGTTGAACTCTTTGAAAATGTGGTGAAAACTGACTCTCTGAGCCACAAAAACAGCAAACACTCACATAAAAATAACTCTCATAGTCTCAAAACTGTTACGCCACAACTGCCAAGTCACACCACCACCATCAGCTTAGAGCACCTTTTGTAGACGAAATGAGGGTGGGATGGGGACTGACCCGCTTCTCGCCCTGAAGCACTACCATCCACGTCAGCTCAGCTCCGGGTGGCCTTGGGCTCTGTGTCTGTGTGCCTCTGTGTCGAGCGCATGACATGCTTTATTCTAGGAAAGCCCCACAACGAGCCTATGAAGTAGTAGGCATTTGTTATCAGTTCCATGCAGTAGGTGAAGACTTTTTTTTTTCCAGGTTACATGCCTTGGGAGAGTGGTGTTTCTAAGCTTTGCAGCCTCACCTGCCTGTGCCCACCACCCCTCTCTTGTGTCTGCAGAAACTGGCATTACGGGATGGGATTAATTGCTGTGTTCATCTAGCACGATGCACCCAATGAGATCAGTCTGGGCTGACCTTCCAACTGGATATAGATGCTTCAGGACTCTCAGTGGGATCTGTCTGCAAACTCCCACCTACCAATCACGGCATCCTAGACCATTCAAATAGTGCCCCCAAACCCCAAATCAGGAGCAGCTCAGGGTTCCCTGCCTTAGCCAGGCATACCCTTGCCACAGGGCACTGAGTATTTTTAGCAGGGATATTTTTACAGCATTTGGCTGATTATGGGACGAGGGCTGGGGATGGAGAGGTAAAGATATTTAAGAGTAAGTTTCTGCTTCTCAAGTACAAACATGCGGTATCGGCCCAGCAGGATTCAGATGATAAAAACACTTTACGCGGTCAGTTCTGGGCTGACAAGAAACTAAAGAAAAAGCCCACTAAAAAACCAAACCCATTAAATGAAGTAAACAATATCTATTTAAAAGGAACCAAAATCCTCATCTGACTTTCAATCATTCAGGGCTTTATGTTTTCTACCTGGAGACATCGCTATTTCGCAAAGCCAAGCTTTCCTCTCTCTGGTTCCTTAGGTTCCACGGGTTTTGAGCACTAAATAGTTAAATTATAAAGAAAAGGTCCTTTAACAGCCCTCAAGGCACACAAAGCCCTTCCACCCAAAGTATTCATCGTGTTCATCGAACTACAGTGGGGGGAATGGGAAGGCCCCCCCCAAGGCTGACCTTTGACCTTTCAAGAACCCTTAAGCATAGCACTCTGCAACTTGGCCATGCCACCCTCATCGCCAAGCGCCCACACACCCCTCCAGACACTGCTCCTCATTTGGAACTTGGCAAGTAAAAGACTGATTAAGGCACTTCTCAGATTCCCTCGGCCAGTCCCCCTCTCACCCCGACTCCACCGGCCTCTTATAACTGTGGGCAACCTAGGGGGAATGAAAGTTTGCCATTCACCTCCACAACCTATTAATCAACAGACACCGAAAACAAATAGAGCCATTGCTGGCCCTGGTGTCTCCCTTGGCCCTCCTCTTCAATACCCCCCTACTGCTGTCTCTTTCTGCAGAAGGAAAATGGGGCCAGAAAGTGCCTTTAGGAGCTCCACACAATAAAACTCAAGTAACAGAGGAGGATTCGTCAGCCTTTTCCCCTCCTCAGGTTGGGCATGGAAGATTTCTGGGGTCTTCACTTACCAGCCCTCCCAAGGGCTGAAATTGGCATCAGGAAGGGACACCATTCACTCCAGGTTTACATTTAAAAATGGGTTGTTAATCCATCTCTATGCATTTTTCCAGGTATCATTTACTGTGGCTGCAGCGAGGCCAATGGCAACCAGTAAAACATTAATAAAAGTTCCATGTCACTGAAGCTGTGGCAAGTTGGGGAAGAGGACAGGTTGGGGACACAAGAAAGGAATGACTGTTTCTTATCCATCAGCCACCCTTTGGCAACTCAACTAGTCCTGTTCTTCCAGCCTATGAGGGTGGTGAACAGCCAAGGGAACCCTCCTGTCCCCAGCAACCTATGACCCCAGCAGTCAGCAACTATTTCCGCTGCTGGGATGGCCACAGGAGACACAGCCAGTGCAACCTGTCCCAGGCCTGCACGGACAGTCCCATCCCAACCCAGCAGGCCACCACTTGCTTTTGCATCCTGCAAATCTCTTACATTTACACAGAATAAAAACAGAAGGCACGACTTCCTCCCGTGGCCCCAAATGGGTGGGCTTCCGCTGAGCATTTTACCCTGGCCCGAGCCCCTCTCCCCTCGCAGCTAGCCAGGGCCCACCCAGTGCCGTGGCCAGCGTCCTTTCTTAGTTGAATGTTGCTCCTTTCTGTCTAAGGCCTTGCTCCCAGCTAATGGTGCATTGTTTCCCTGGACAAGACTTCCATTGATAGCTACAGCACTGCCTGTTGGGAATAATAAATAAAAGGCAGAAGGTTTCACAGGGTTGGAGTTTTACTTGAAGAAACAAGGTGGCAAGAGAAAAGAGATCTGCCTGTGAGATGCAGAGAAGAAATGCCCACCCTGCCAGCTGCAGCACACAGGCGGCATCCTCGGGTGGTGGCTGCAGAACCCACCCCACGGGCTGCAGAGTAAGAGCCTCTCCAACCTCTGAGGCCTCCCAGGAAGGGTGCTGCTTATTTGTTTTGTAAATTATCAATGGCTAGCTTTTATTTCTCTTTCTCTCTCTCTCTCTCTTTCTCTCTCAATCTGGAATCAAATCCATTTAGACAGCAAGAGGAGGAGGAGAGATGATTCTTCCTGCCGTCTGCGAAATTTTGCCGACTCATAGTTTCTCATGGATTCACACAGGCATTAAAATTCTTGCTGGGAAATGACTGAACAGAGCAAGCAGGGAGAGGAGAAATGCGCCATCCGTTTTCATCCACATTCTTGCACACACACGCATATACCTGGAACTAACTCGATCATTTCAAGTTCTTGGCCTTTTCTGGGGTGGCCCTTTCTATATTATAACCATCCAGCTGGTAACACACCAGACAGAGTGCCAAACATGAAGGACCTAGAGGACCAAGTTCAGCTCTTCTCAAAGACCTTTTCTCGACCCTCAAGAGGAGGATGGAAGGGCCGGGGGGTGAGAGGTGGTGGGTGGGCTGGAGGTGTTGGGATGGAGGAACAGAGGAACATTTGAACCTGGAAAATAAAGATGTGTACCAGCTGCTTGGCTTTGTGAAAACCGCAGCCAAGGCCCGACCCAGCAAAGCTGTGCTTTCACAGGCTCTTGAACAATTACTTCCAGTTAAGTTCATTAAACATAATTTATTTCCAATCATTCTCATTTATTTTCCAATAAAAAGAAAACATCCCATTGTGCCTCCCCCAAATAACCTTTACAAGACTTGCAAGCTTAAGCCTTAACCCACCCGGTCCAGGCTCGCCCCTGACCAGCGAGTTTCCAGGGTTTTCTTCCTGCCTGCCTCTGCCTCCCTCTCGGCAGCCTCACAAAATTCCCAACCTGGGGGTCAGTGAGGGGGTGCGACAGGCACAATGGGGCCCTGTGTCCTAATCCTCCACCAGGTCTCAGGGATGAAGAACCAGTCACTTCACCCCTAAGTAATTTCCCAGGAATTTGCAACCTCCACCCTCCCGCCAAATATTTCTCTACTACTTGGGTATTAAATGATTAGCGTTAGCATAATCAATCTTGTTAAGTGTCCGAGTTTGCAGAGAACGTTTGGGAAATGGGTAAGAGAGTACAGCTGTTTCTAGGAGAGCGGATCTTCAAAACCGAGCCAGAAATAAATCGAACCTATCCCACATGAAGAAATCCAATAGCTCAAATTCAAAACAACTTTTAACAAATAATAATGATTTCCAGACCACCCCCTCCCCACCAAACACAACAACCCCAATTCTAGGGATTCTTAAATATCATGGAAAGGAAATCACCAATTTTGATTTAGAATAAATGTTAAGGGCATAATTGTTATTACATCCTGAGGAATTAAAGAAAGAAGTCATGAACAAAATCTGACACCAACTTTCTAGTTTATTTACAAGGAACAGCTGCCTAAAAAGGTCTTTTGTATTTCTCATCTGCCCTGACCCGAACTTTCGAATCTCAGTCTGTATGTGAAAATCATGCCTACGCCATGGAGTCTGAGAAACGCTCGCGAAGCATCTGTTTCCTATGCCGATCAGGCAAGTTTTTTCCCCAGAAAAGAGCAGGTAAGCCAAGAGGAAGAATGATCGCTTCCATTCGTGTGGCTCAAAAAACACAAAACGCCCAAACCCTCGGATTCAGCAAAGACAGGCAGAAAGGAAGACGAACACAAAGGCAGAACTGCATTGTTCTGTGGTATCCTGCCCTGTTTGTATCCCAAACATGGGCATCCTGTAACAGGCATCTACAGCCGGAATAAAGAACACGTGTGAAAATGACACAGAGTCACCATGGGACGAGGAGGGCAAACACAACTGCTGCTCCCTCTGATCTCCAGCTGATATGTTGCAAGTTTAAGGTAACGAGGGATGGACCCAGGCAAAGTTGAGTTTTTTTCAAAAATCCTCAAATGTGTGCAGAAGTATGTAATCTGGAGGGTATGTCAGGATTTCATCACATTCCAAAATACTGCAGAAGGAAAGAATTTGATTACACAGCTCAGCCAGGTCCCTAACAACCTCAAACCACAAAGGGGAGGTTTCCCTAAGAATACAAGGTTGCAGGCTCTGCTGCTTCCAGAAAATGACGACGCAGCAGCGTGTTGTGACAATACAGAGATCATAATATCTGTATCACTGGAGTCAGGAATTTACATTTTCAAAGGAAGTCCCTTCTCGTAAGACATCAAGAACGGTGGTTTACTCTCACCAAAGCCAACAGCACCACGATTAAGTAACGCAGGTAATTTGAGTAAACTAGGGTCTAGAACCTCAAGATGGGAGACTGTACCAGGTGTGATATCTGCAGTAACGCAACGTACACATTTGCACCATCAGCCTGTACTGTCTTCCCCACCATTCCTGACAGTTTACACAATCCTAGATTGAACTGGAAAGTTGCACACACAACTAGAAAGGGAAACCAAGATTTACATCCATCGCTATTTTATGCTCAGCTAGAGAACTATCTACGACTGCGTGTTTTCGTATGACACACAGAATTTAATTCATGATGTTGAAAATCTAAACACAAGTCTATGGTATGTTTCATTCCTTCTTACCCCAAAATTGAATCGAAGAGCTTATCGACCACTACAGATTATCTGTTTGGTCATACGGTAACACCACAAATAATAAAAGTAATGATAAAAGTAATTAAGAAATTGCCTTCAAATTCAAGAGAATGCCCTTACAGCCTGTGGCAAAAGATATCACCCCACAGTTGAAGAGCGTATAATGGATCCTCAATCCAAATTCATATTGCGAAAGGGCCTTCTCCCTAATCATTAACAGCACAATGAGCTGTCATCAGGCTCTTGTGCTTGGGTTTCCTAAACACATTTTACATTAAGTTTAGAAAACACACGCACCACAAAGCAAGAACATAGCCCTAAAAGGCCGGCATCTAAATCTGGAGATTGACAAGTAAAGACGGAGCCACAGAAAGTTAGTATTAAACATGAAATCAAAATACACAGTTTACTGAAGCCCTGCTACTGTAAAAGCCTTATTGCTCAAAACTGTTTCAAGCTTTTAAAGTATGCTCCTCTATGAGGCAATGCCATTTTTCCTTCTCTCTCTTCCGAAGGAGCCCACCCTGGTGGATGAAGAAAAAAATTAAACCACCCCTTCCCAGATTCCAGCTCACCCGTACTTGGGGAACAGGGTCTGCCTTACCATAGAACTGTAAGGACTGTGATGAAAGTCAGATTTCTCTCCTCCCCATCTTTTTTAACCCTTCCCCCCCTCCCCAAAAAACTGCTGTGAAAAGGAGTCAGAGAAAGGGCTTGGCTTGAGTTGACCATTTATTCTTGTTTTGTTTTTTCCTTCCCATGATCTAAATTAAGAAGAAAAAAAGCATAGGTTTAATGGTCAAGACCATAGGCATGGACACGAACACACACACACATCCTGACACACACACACACACACACACACCACACCCCACTACTCACCCAGCAATTCAAATTGAGGTGCCAACTGCCCAACTGCTGGAACAGAGAGACCCCGGAGGCCACTGCACCTCCCTTACCACTCAAATCTTCCATTCCCACTAAGATTGTATCCCTAGGGTACATAACAGCTTGGGTTGTCCCTCTCTCCACCTCTAAAAAACTTTGTACCTTCGAGATGGGACTGGGTCAGTTTTTTTTCCTCCTCCCTTTCTGCTTTTCTCACTTTTCTTTTTCCTCCCAGCTTCCCCTCCCTTTAAACCTTTCACTTAAAGAACTGGAAAAAAGCATCTAAAAAGATCGAAATGGCTCCAGATTCCTGGCCAAGTAGGCTCAAAATGCTCAAAGTTGTCGCTCATATTGCCTAGAATTATTGTGTTAATCCTTCCCCCTGCACACACACCCCTAAAAAAAATCTTAAAAATAAAAAACAAAAAACCCACTAATAATCTAGAGTTCAGCTGGTTGCAGATTTAATTTTTTTTTTTTTTTTAAATTTTAAAACTCCTTCTACTTTCTAATCTTTGCCACTACAGAATCCGTGAAGGAAGCGGGAAGGTCCATGTTCCCCAGCCAGCTCAGGGCACCTCAGCAAAGTCCCCTCCCTCACCCGTTACCTTGGGCAGCAGGGACAGAGCTGCCGCTAAGAGTAGCAAAGAAATTACGGTCAGCCATGAGGGAAAATGATCAACCGGGTGCAGTAGGCAGGCACTTTATCTGCAAGATTGTCAAATACCTCAAAACAAATTTCTTAGGGAGAGGGCTGCGATGGGAGAAGGGAGGGAGGAGGAAAGGATATTTTCTTGTCACAGTAACACGGAAGTGACACTTCGAAGGGCCTTGCCTGCCCCGTATACACCCTCTCTTCCTTCCAGACTAACAGACGGTGCCTGAAAGATTTTCAGCTGACCTCTCTGGAAGCAGAAGCAAGGAAGCTTCCCGGGCTCACTGGTATTCCAGTAGTCAGAATGCTAACTCACTTTTTTGACTGTTGAGTTTTGTGAGCTTTCCCCAGGAAGAGAGAGAAAGAGAAAGAGAGAGAGAGAAGGAAGGGAAACGGCAGAGGGATGCGAAGGCTAGAGCTGAATCCCACAAACCCGACTTACTTTTCCTGGGGCTCTTATGGGATCCAGGGTCGGGTACATTTGTGTGGGTTTAACTTAACTTGAGTTGAGACACTCAGACATCACAGGCCAGAAATCATCCTCTTTTACATGAAGGAGGGGAGTGTGGGAGGGTGGCTGCTCAAGGAGGGATTACAGGCAGAAAAAGTTGCAGGGGACAAAACTCATCCAGAAAGCTTCTCCCGTCTTTTCCCACCCCAAGTGGTAAGTCATTTCTCCCTCTTCAAAAGCAAATACACAATTCCAATTTGCATACAGGTAAGAAAACACCCCTGCTGCCACACAGGATCCTGGACTTGTGTGGCTTGAAGCAAGACCAGTGGCAAAGATTTGGTTACTTCTGGCTGCAGGACACCTCACGTAGAGATGTTTTTAATTTACTGAACTGATTGCCCATCTGTTTATCCCCAAACCCACAAGATTGCTTAAACACCTACATCATGAAAACAATCTGTTAATACATGGAACAAGTTAATCACCCTCACCGCCCCACCTCCAAAAATCAACAAAAACAAGGGCTGGGAGGGCTTAAAGATAACAAAAAAGTGTGAATTCTTCATTTTCTTCTTTTCTTCTTTTTTAAAATACTGCTCCGTGGCCTCTCTTTCTGGACTTATCTGGCCTTCCTGTGTAAGTGTCAGGCAGCAATCTTTAAGGCCCTTAATACCAAAACAAAACCCTGCCATTTCCCTTTACATGGCGGTAACAAAAGCAATGAGCCTCCACTTTGACAAGTAAAAAGCCCCAACCACACAGCCCCCTAATTGCCTTCCCTCCCTCTATTCACGCGGACCACCACACTCCTGGCAGCTGCTTTTGTCACACATGCAATTTCTTAAGTAAACTGCAAGTTCTCTGCCACTGATGGACAGCTCCCAATCATTCAGCAACAATAACTTATAAAGTGCGGCAAACAGGATGGGCAACTTTGACTAGGAATTTATTTTCTAGCTTTCTCAAAAGACCGAAAAATGAAGAAAAAAAAAAGGAATCAGCAAACTAAGCTAACTCATGGTAGAAAGACCCCCCTCCTCTAAAAAGTAAA
>NW_016107426.1:5531367-5538867 GCF_001604975.1 Cebus imitator | reverse complement strand
TATATTTATTTTATTTGGCAATTAACTTACATGATGGCATCCCTTGTCAAAAGCATTCATGTTGGTTGTTTAAAAAACTTTTTCCTTAATTATTAGAATAATACTTTTACTGTAGGAAATATGAAATTTATATATATCCACACATCAGTATCATATGCTTTTTAAAATCATGTTTCGTAGTGGGAATTTTCCAGTGACATTACATATGAATTTAGTGTCTGTATCTACTTATTTAACTTGCAGTGAATTAATAAACATTAAGGTACTTTCAAGCTTTCTTTATTATAATAGCTCAATTAACACACAATTCTGCACGTCTCTGACCTCAGCCTCCGGAGTAGCTGGGATCACAGGCACCTGCTACCACGCCAGGCTAATTTTTGTATTTTTAGTAGAGATGGGGTTTCTCCATGTTGGTCAGGTTGGTCTTGAACTCCCAAGCTCAGGTGATCTGCCCTCCTTGGCCTCCCAAAGTGCTGGGATTATAGGCGTGAGCCACCGTGCTCAGCCGAAATTTCTTTTTATGAGGACCCAAGTCACATTGGATGAGGACCCTTTAAACATCTGATTTTAACCTAATTACCTCTTTAAAGGCTTCATTGGCCAGGCGAGGTGGCTCATGCCGGTAATCCCAGCACTTTGGGAGGCTGAGGCGGGTAGATCACGAGGTCAAGGGTTTGAGACCAGCCTGACCAACACGGTGAAACCCCGTCTCTACTAAAAATACAAGAATTACCCGGGCGTGGTGGCATGCACCTGTAATTCCAGCTACTTGGGAGGCTGAGACAGGAGAATTGCTTGAGCCCAGGAGGCAGAAGTTGCAGTGAGCTGAGATCGTGCCATTGCACTCCAGCCCGAGCAACAGAGCCAGCCTCTGTCTCAAAAAAAAAAAGACTTTATCCCCATATATCATGATATTTAGAGGTACTAAGGGTTGGAACTTCAACATATTAATTTTGGTGGAGATGCAGTTCAGCCCATAACAGATATCTAAAGGAGAGATTATGCCTTAGATTTATTTTTTAAAACATAAATATTACCAGAAATAAAAACATGGTATAGAAGTTAAAAACTGGCCGGGCGCGGTGGCTCAAGCCTGTAATCCCAGCACTTTGGGAGGCCGAGGCGGGTGGATCACGAGATCGAGACCATCCTGGTCAACATGGTGAAACCCCGTCTCTACTGAAAATACAAAAAATTAGCCGGGCATTGTGGTGCGTGCCTGTAATGCCAGCTACTCAGGAGGCTGAGGCAGGAGAATTGCCTGAACCCAGGAGGCGGAGGTTCCGGTGAGCCGAGATCGCGCCATTGCACTCCAGCCTGGGTAACATGAGTGAAACTCCGTCTCAAAAAAAAAAAAAAAAAAAAAAAAAAAAAAAAAACAACACAAAAAAAAAAAAAAAAAAAAAAAAAAAGAAGTTAAAAACTAAGGCAATGCTACAGCATTTAAGTCACAAAAGCAAACAAAATTTCATATTACATGTACTTTTTGTTAGGTTAGGCTTGAGGCCTAGTGGTGGGAAAGGAGCTTTCTAGAAGTAGACTTTTTTGCTTACATCAAGACCTTTGGGTTTCCTGTGGCTCTGCTTCATTTCTGTTTTTACTCTAGACACAGGGCAGTCTCTGTCTGGGACACTGCTGCTTTTGTGACTAGACCAAAAACAGCCTCAGTGAACCCCAAGCTTAGAGCTTCAACTCAGAATGATACATGTAAGTCATTTGGAATTGTTTCACAATTGAGTTATTCAATTCAGTAAGCGTTTAGCGATTGCTTTTGGAGCCATTTGTTTGCCTCTTGAAGGTGCTGAAGGAGGTCAGGAGTATCAGTAGGAAAAAAGAGAACGAGAGTTCTTAGCTCGATCATGTTCTGATTGGTTTAGCACTGTCCTTCAAGGCCCATTGAGTTCCTGGAGTTTTCTTGGATAACTCCAGTCAACACTGACATGCTTCTTTCTGCCTACTTTTCATTCATGGATTCATTCCATAAATACTTATTGAAGCCAAGCGTGTGTAGTGGACAAGACAGGCTTGGTTTGTGCTTTCACGGTGTTGACTTTCTAGTAGGAGGAGGCAGACACTAAATAACAACCCGTGTAAACCTGATCGTTTCAGATGGTGAAAAGGGCTGGGAAGAAAAATGTGCGGTGCGATGCTACAGTGTGTCCAGCTGGGCTGAGAGGCTGACTGCTCCTGGGTAGGGAAGGCCTTGCTCAGTGGGTTACACAGGTGCTGGGATCTTCCTGTCCAGACGAGGCCTGGACAGAGGCCAATGTGTCTAGATGCTAGTGAGAGTGGAGATGTGGGGAGAGGGGGTCTTGGAAGTCAGCAGGGCCCGGGGCAGCTAAGCTTTTGTGGCACCTTGGCAAGGACTATGTCCCCCCGTCTCCCACACCCAGTAAAATGGGGAGTCATGAGGTTTTAAACTCCACAGTGAGCCAGGCGCGGTGGCTCACACCTATAATCCCAGCACTTTGGGAGGCCGAGACAGGTGGATCACGAGGTCAAGAGATCGAGACCATCCTGGTCAACATGGTGAAACCCCGTCTGTACTAAAAAAAAAATACAAAAATTAGCTGGGCATGGTGGCACGCGCCTGTAGTCCCAGCTACTCGGGAGGCTGAGGCAGGAGAATTCTTTGAACCCAGGAGACGGAGGTTGCAGTGAGCTGAGATCGCGCCATTGCACTCTAGCCTGGGTAACAAGAGCGAAACTCCGTCTCAAAATAAATAAATAAATAAACAAATAAATAAATAAATAAACTCCACAGTGACACAGTAGCAAGTTCTGGTTTATGTTTTTTGTTTTGTTTTGTTTTGAGAAGGAGTCTTGCTCTGTCATCCAGGCTGGAGTACAGTGGCTTAATCATGGCTCACTGCAACCTCTGCCTCCTGGGTTCAAGCGATTCTCCTGCCTCAGCCTCCTGAGGTGCTGGGACTACAGGCAAGCACCACCACACCCAGCTTATTTTTGTATTTTTAGTAGAGATGAGGTTTCACTATATTGGCCAGGCTGGTCTTTAACTCCTGACCTCATTATCTGCCCCCGTCAACCTCTCAAAGTGCTGAGATTACCCACCGTGCCCGACCTGGTTTACGCTTTCAAGCAATTACTCAGATTGCTGTGTGGCAGACGGACAGAGCGTTCTGAGGAGTGGGGGCAGAGAGACCAACTCAGATTGTGGCATTTGGTCACTTTCAAACCAATGTTCTGAGGGGGCCCCAGGTAGCAGATCACAGCACCTTTAGGACAGAAACATGCCGTTTTCCCTTCTTCCTCTTCTTTATCTTCCTTCTTTCTTTTTTGTTTCATTATTCTTGGAGCCTTTAATGGTATTAGCAATATAATGCGCTCAATCAAAACTTGTATTGAGTTGGGCAATCCTCTGCCAATTAATGCCATAACTTTTTGGGTGTAGAATTGGCCCTCGGTTTCTGCCACTTGCCTTGTATGTATGGAATCAAATTCTTTTAGTGATTTTAGCTTCCTGGAAAAAGGTAACTGCATAATGAAGAAGTGTTTTCTTAACATATATTTACTACATTTATTACATTGCTGCTTGCTTATTTATTTATTAATTATAGAGACAAGGTTTTGCTATGTTGGCCAGGCTGGTCTCGAACTCCTGACCCCAGGTGATCCGCCTGCCTTGGCCTCCCAAAGTGCTGGGATTACAGGAGTGAGCCACCACACCTGGCCAGCATGTTTAATGCAGTAATTAAAAGGTTGGAAGCCTTTTGTAGTTATATGGAAACATATAGTCATTTTATAAATTTTTCTCCATTCCTCAGTAGGAATGATCAGCCCAGGCCTTAAGCTGTTTGCCCAACTTTTTTTTTTTCTAAGTTTCTACTTGGTGAGGTCAGAGATCTTAATTTTAAAAAGTCTTTCTTTAGTTGACACACTGTAAATATGCTGCATTTTTGCATATTACATTTACGTGGTTATTATTCTGGAGTCTCTTAATTCATTAACTATAGAGGTGCTTGAGAAGCTCTGGAGATGTTCACAGTCATCACTTGCATGTTCTGCGCAGCTGACCGTAGTGAGGGAGGAAGCCGCTGTTTCGGAAGCAGAGGCAAGAGGGGGTCAGAGGCTTGTGGCAGCTGCTAACAGAATTGAAGTGCAGCAGTCACATGAAAATTCAGTTAGGAATTGGTGACCCCTGATCTGGTTGGCTGTGAGGTTGTGTCTGTTTTGGATCATAAAAGAAAAGAGGGCCAGGTGTGGCATCTCACGCCTGTAATCCCAGCACATTGGGAGGCTGAGGGGGCAAATCACAAGATCAGGAGTTTGAGACCATCCTGGCCAACACGGTGAAACCCCATCTCTACTAAAAATACAAAAATTAGCCAGGCGTGGTGGTGGGCATCTATAATCCCAGCTATTTGGTAGGCTGAGGTAGGAGAATTGCTTAAAACTGGAAGGCAGAGGTTGTAGTGAGCCAAGATCATGCCACAGTACTGCAGAGACTGGGTGAGAGAGTGAAGCTCTATCTCAAAACAAACAAACCAAAACAAAAACAAAGAAAAGAGAACTTTTCATATCTATCCTACCCCTAGAGCAGCTCAGATTACAGACCAAAATTGGTGCTCTTTACTCTGTGACCTTGGACAAATTCTTAAGCTCATTGAGCGTCAGTTTCCAAAGCTGCAAAATGAGGATAATCATAGTAGTACCTCATAGTGCCTCTTTGAGGACTGAGATGGGACAGGTGGAGCACGTTGTAAGTACTCAGTAAATAGTAACTATTGTTATTAATGATGTTTTCTTATTATAGTAATGATACCTTTTCATTATTGCTAATTAAGAAAATACAGACAAAAGGAAATAAAATTATGCATAATCCTATCATCCAGAGATAAAGGCACTCCCAGTTGTTTCCTCTGCAAACATTGTTATCTCACGAAATTTGATTTTATTCTCTAATATCTATTATTAACACTGCACGTTGTTCTATGATGTCCTGTAATATCATGACTAGCTGAACAGAATTCACTGTATAGAGGCTCCATATTGTAGTTTATCCTGCCATATCTCTTTTGTTTGACATTTAGGCTTGTTTCCAATTTTTCATTACTGCAGAGAGTACTGCAATAAATATCCCTGCATATACTTTTTGGCACATATCTGTGATCATTTCCTTGGACTCAATTACAGAAGTGAAGTTGCTGTTGAATAATATCTATGTTTTTAGGATTTTAGATTCCTATTATCCAACTAGCCACCAGAAAGTTGTTAACATTTATGTTTTCATCAGCAGAATATGGGAATACACGTAGCCATGCACCCTCACCAACATCAGGCGTTAGGTTTGGAAACAAATTTCGTTAATTCATGCAATTTTTTGATTTTCTTGAGACAGAGTCTTGCTCTGTTGCTCAGGCTGGAATGCAGTGGTGCCATCTCACCTCACTGCAAACTCTGCTTCCTGGGTTTGAGTGATTCTCTTGCCTCAACCTCCTGTAGCTGGACTGCAGATACGCCCCACCACGCCCTGCTAATTTTTGTGTTTTTAGTAGAGATGTGGTTTCACCCTGTTGGCCAGGCTGGTCTCAGACTCCTGGCTTCAGGTGATCTGCCTACGTTGGGCTCCCAAAGTGCTGGGATTATAGGCATGAGCCACTGCGCCTGGCCTTCATGCAATATTTTTTGAGTGACTGCTATAGACCAGGCACTGTTCTGGGCATGTGAATTTAGTAGTGAACAAAAAAGACAAAAATCTCCCTGCTCTCATGGAGCTAACAGAGTATGCTAGACAATGTTATGGAGGAAAAGAAAACAGGACGAGAAGGTAGAGCATCTGGTTTGTGAGGTGGGAGGATGTGCAGTTTCATCTAGGGCACCAGGGAAGGCCTCACTGAGAAGGTGAATGTGTACAAAGACCTGACACAGGAGAGTGGGCCCTCCAGGATTCTCAAGGATCTCTGGGGGATCAGCTTCCCAGGCAGAGGGAAGAGCAAAGGCAAAGATGCTGAAGCAGAGGCATGCTTGGTATGTTCGTGCCAGGAGCCCAGTACAGCTGGGGTGAGATGCATGAGGAGGGAACCGAAGGCAACGAGGTTAGAGATGGGCTCAGGTCGTATAGGGATATATCTGTCTATATATCCCTGTAAGTCAAGTATATATGTCATAGTTATCATTGTAAGGACTCTTGACTTTTGCACTGTATGAGATGGGGAGTCACTGGAGGGATAGAGCAGAGGAGAGGCATCTTATGTTTAAAAGGCTTATTCTGGCCTGGGCATGGTGGCTCACGCCTGTAATCCCAGATCTCTGGGAGGCCGAGGAGGGTAGATTACGAGGTCAAGAGATCGAGACCATCCAGGCCAACAGGGTGAAACCCCGTCTCTACTTAAAATACAAAACTTACCCGGGCATGGTGGCGTGCGCCTACAGTCCCAGCACTTGGGAGGCTGAGGCAGGAGAATCACTTGAATCCGGGAGGCGGAGGTTGCAGTGAGCTGAGATTGCACCACTGCACTCCAGCCTGGCGACAGAGCAAGACTCCATCTCAAAAATAACAAATAAATGAATAATTAAGTAAAAGGCTTATCCTGGCCGCTGTGCTGAGAATAGATTGAAGGGAGATAAGAGTGGAAGTAGCAGGGGGCTGCCTGGAAAGCTGCTGCAGTGATTTAGAAGACAGGAGATGGTGGCTTAGACCAGGAGGTAGCAGTCCAGTGGATGAAACGTCATGTTGTTCAAAAGTAGATGCAGTAAAATGACACGATTTTCTAACGAGAACAACAGAGGAGGCAGGGGTTTTTGAACTGAGTAGCTAGAAGTATGGCATACCATTGGCTGTGATGAGGAAGACTGCATGAAGAGCAGCTTTGGGGGAAGGCTGGGAGCTCCGTTTGAACATGTACCTTTGAGCTGCATTTTAGATATCCATGTGGAAGTGTTTCATGGGGAGGGGAGTCCATGGGCCTGAAATTCAAGGGGGAGGTTCAAGGAATAGTGGTTGGGAGGTGGCAGAGTGAGGTCTCGGGAGAATTTTCTTTTGTATACTGTGAGCGAGTATAGTGTATTTGTTTGTCAATGGGAATTATCCATTAGAGAAGAAAAAACTGGTGATGCCGGAGAGAGGAAAATCACTGCAGTAAAGTCACTAAGGTCAGAAGGAATGGGACCTAGAAGGCAAGTGGAAGGCTGGTCTTTAGATAGGAATGCAGACAATTCACCCAGAGTAACAGAAAGGAAGGCAGAATGACGAAGGTGACACAGTGTGTGTCTAGATGGGGTGGCAAAACTTTGTGAACATTCTTCTTAATTTGCTTCTAGTTTCTCAGCAAATGAGGGAAGATTGTCTATTGAAAATGGGGAGCATGGAGAGACCCACTGAGGTGCTTTGAAAGCACTTCACTCGTGGTGTGCACCTGTAATCCCAACTACTGGGGAGGCTGAGGCAGGAGGATCACTTGAGCCCAGCAAGTGGAGGTTGCAGTGGGCAGAGATCGAGCCACTGCCTGGGCAACAGAGTGAGACTCTGTCTCTAAA
>NW_016107426.1:5501972-5531137 GCF_001604975.1 Cebus imitator | reverse complement strand
AACATGCAGAACTTGCTGTTGGATTAGCAGCGGACATAAGAGAAAGCAAAGGATTGAGAATAACATTGCTCTGAAAAGCACCTGAAAAGGCAATGAATTACTATTGCTTCAGCTGTATTGATGAAGTCCTGGGAGGCTTTACTATTTTAGCTCACACAACTAAAGTTCACTTTAGCTCTTTTCTCATCTTAAAATTTCTCCGAATACTCTTGTAATCTTAGATTTTAACATGCTCTGGTTAGAAAACAGCACGAACGACTTAGAGTTGTTGCTAACACAGGGCTCTGTGAGCAGGGAGTATATTCTCATTTTGCAGATGAAGACAGGCCCAGAAAGGTCAACAGAACTAATTACAAATGTTGGGGAATAAAACAAAAACTGCTTTATTAGTTTAGAATGATGAAAAGTACTTTACATCTTAGACTGTAGAACATTCACTACGTGCTTATTTTGTTTTATAATGCCTAGGACAAAATCTCATGCAAATAGATACTTTAAGCAATGCATTTGGCCAGGCGCAGTGGCTCACGCCTATAATCCCAGCGCTTTGGGATGCCGAGGCCAGTAGATCACGTCAGGAGACCGAGACCTTCCTGGCCAACATGGTGAAACCCCGTCTCTACTAAGATACAAAAAATTAGGCGGGCGTGGTGGCACACGCCCATAGTCCCAGCTACTTAGGAGGCCGAGGCAGAGGAGTCACTTGAACTGGGGAGGCAGAGGTTACAGTGAGCAGAGATCGTGCCACTGCACTGCAGCCTGGGTGACAGAGCGAGACTCTGTCTCAACAGAAAAAAAAAATATAAAAAGAAATGCACTTGACAACGATTTTTCATGATATATTAATTACCATTGATTGCCAAAAATCCCTTCTAAATATGTGTATAGGAACTTACAATATTGGCAGCCTCTTACATGAAGCTTATAAGATTTTGGAAAATGAAGTATTTGTTATGTCATGCATTTCTGCTTTTAGCAGAAAAATGAAAAGTAGACAATAACTTTAAAAACTGATTTATTAATGTTTTACACGGGATTTTAATTTTTTTTTTTGGTTTACATCTAACTCATAGAGTGATACTGAGTTTCATTACTAAGATTAAAAAAATTACTTTGCAGTTTCCCTTGTTCCTGTAAAATGACAGCTTCCCATAAAAAGCAAACAGTGGCAAAGTACTGGAAATAGTTCATTTTTAAAAATTCATTGCCTTAAAACTGCTCCTTAGGTGTCAACTTAAAAAAAAATTATTGAGCATTCTCTAGATGTCCGGACTGTTTTAAAGAAAGCTTTTCAACTTGAACATCAGCCCTTTGAGGGCAGGGATGATTCTCTACTTGTGAACATGTTTCTCACACAGCATCTGGCATAATGTACCCTAGTTCATGAATGTATAAACAATGGGTCACGTTCTTAAATTTTAGTATCTTTTAATTCAGCTAGGTACATTTTAAAAAGTCACATTCTCCTCTGTACAAACGTGCACGTACAGAACCACATTGTCTTTGGATTCATCTACCTCTGACAATTAACTAATTAATTAATCATCTGATAATTAAAATGACCTCCTTTTGGCTGATATTGGATCCTGAGAAAGGTTCAAAAGAAACTTGACACGTCATGTTGTGTCATGTTCCATTGTGAGACCCTCCTGCTATTTATCACGTTATGTCATATCTGACCCCATCATGGCAATGTTAAGTTGAACATCAACATGGTGACATATTAGAAAAATTCCAAAGCATTAGATTTGTATAAAGTCATCCATTCTTCACTCTTTCAAAATGGAAAAGTCACAAAGCAATGTTGGCAAATTTAGCATCTTTTAGCCATCCATAAATCGAGTACTGCTATTCATCAAATAAGTTCACGCTCCTGGGCTTAGCCTTTCCTTCATTTTTTTTTTTTTTTTTTTTTTTTCTGAGACGGAGTTTCACTCTTGTTACCCAGGTTGGAGTGCAATGGCGCAATCTTGGCTCACCGCAACCTCTGCCTCCTGGGTTCAGGCAATTCTCCTGCCTCAACCTCCTGAGTAGCTGAGATTACAGGCACATGCCACCATGCCCAGCTAATGTTTTGTATTTTTAGTAGAGACGGGGTTTCACC
This sequence comes from Cebus imitator, assembly GCF_001604975.1. Classification (NCBI taxonomy): domain Eukaryota; kingdom Metazoa; phylum Chordata; class Mammalia; order Primates; family Cebidae; genus Cebus; species Cebus imitator. The sequence goes on along the minus strand of NW_016107426.1, from coordinate 5,529,033 downwards.
ATGTTGACCAGGATGGTCTCGATCTCTTGACCTCGTGATCCACCCACCTTGGCCTCCCAAAGTGCTGGGATTACAGGCTTGAGCCACCGTGCCCGGCCTTTCCTTCAGTTTCTTGCTCAAGGTTTTGGCTAAGTCCATCTGGACAACACGTGGGCCTATGTGGCTTAGAAGTCTTGCACGATCCCGTACTTTCATCTACTGAATTACTTGCAATAGAAGAAAATTAGAACACAGAACCTTTAATTGGATTTGGGACACGCCATTTTTTCTGTCTGTCTCTAAAAAAGTGACTGACCAGGAATTAGAATTTCAACGGAAAGTCTGCAAGCAAATCCAAGCTTTCATCTGGCATTCTGACTTCGAGGCAGCCTCAGTCACTGCAGTCCTATTGCCTTCATATTTATGGAGACATTTTTGGTTTCAAGATGGCGTACCGATTTCCAAAATGATTCTAGGTTTCTGTGGCCCTGTGGAATACAAGGGATCCATAGAAACATAATACTTTTTAAAACACTGTATGTTAAACATTTTAATATACAGTACATTATGAGCTTAAAATTCTAATTTTCATTTACTGTGATTAGTGTATTACATTATTATGGAGTCATATGGAGTTTACCAGGGACTTAAGCAGTAAAAGTGACCTATGGCTGACACACTGTACCTTTAATAAGCTACAGATGACATGGCCCTCTTCTCAAAGGGGATATTGGCTTTCTGTATATAATTAATAACAAGAAAACTGTATCCTGACTTTAAGGTCTGCAGTAGCATCCTGGAACAAAAAGGGCCATAAATTAACATCAATTATGTATTAAAGTTTCAATTAACCTGGCTGACACTGATATACTTTAACAAGCACATTTAGATAAAAGAAAAAACTCTCTAATTACTTGGAATAGGACCTTATGACCCATTCAACTCTTTTATCCCAATTCCAACCTAATAAAGAATGAAATGAGAGGGAGAAAATTCCACAAAGGGTGACAGTACAACATCAGAAGATCTTACTTGGGATGCTCTTTTACCGTCAAAAACTCTCCATGATGAATATTTTATTGTGCTTGGATTCCAGAAACAAATACAGACATGGAAGAAGAAGGGCATTTTAAAGTTGGAAATGGTGGCATCTTTTGAGATTTTCCACTAGAACCCATTTGGCACATTCTAAACACTTAATGTGAATTCTCCTCTCCCACCCCCAATCTGCCTGGCCCTGCTTTGGATGCATTCTCTAGAAAGGGAGCTCAGTGGTCACAATCCCTTCTGCCCTGCTCACTCTCCTGGCTCCCCAAATCTTTGGACAGCCTTCCTATTTTCTGTTTGATTTGGGAAGAGCATTCTGGTCCCCGGTCCCCATCTGCTCTCCAGGTGGCTCTTTGGATGTTGTTCTCCATTTTCTGCCCACTGCTGGGCATCTTGCCCACGTAGTTCTCTTGGTGCTCGTGTTCTTGGTGTCGCCCGGTCTGTTAGCTTCATCTACAATTGCCTGTGTATCTTCTGGGCTGCACACGGCATGCACTGAAGTATTTCTTCATCTGAAAACACAGAAATAGCAGATGAAGATATTCATAGAATGGATGAGAGAAAAAAAATGCAGCTATTGTGGGTGAAAGGGAGGGAGTGGGAGCAAGGCAGATTCTACTAGCTGAGGAGGCAGAGGAGGGAAGGACACAGAGAAGAGAATGAGAAGTGATTTGTCTTTAGCACATGTTTATCTTTCTGCAGATCATTATCAGATGTGACAGTCATTTGCTTTCCTACAGCAGTCTCCCATCAGACACTTGCTCATTTCTTGACATAGTTTCCCGAGTCTGTGCTCTAATTCACCCTTCATGGGAGATGGAGGAGACTTGTCTCATTTTTTTCACTTACCCTTTATTCAGCCAGGCTTCCCTGCTCCTTCTCCCCCTCCCCCACCAAACAGCACAAGGCATAAATACGTTCTTCAAGGCTCTTCCCTGCCTACATCCAAAATGAGATCAACTTTTTATAGACATGAATGAACTCAGCTTTTAGCCAAATATGAAACAAAAAATCAAGAAATGCATCTAAATAAAGCAGAATTTCTACTTATACATTTGAATAAATATATCCAAGTTCTTTCAGGACCACAGATATGGTGAATAGATACTTAGATCTATCTAAGCACTAAGTAAGTATCTAGAACAGATGCTTATGAATAGAGATGAAAGTAGACATACAGAATTTAAATTTGTCAACATATGTGGCCAGTGAAGTGGTCCCAAGTATAACTCTGACCACGTGTTTTGTGTTTTTTTTTCCCAAAGGAAAGTGATAGTAAAATCATAAGACGTAGGAGGTTAGCACAGCTTGGGGGCTGGGATTCAGGTTAACTGGTTTGAGCTGACGCTGACCGGGGAAGGGCAACTGCCCTGCAGCCACGTGAAGGCCCCAGGAACTTCCTTCAAAAGATGAGTTTTTGTCCTTAGCCCATTTTGGCATATGTGCTTAGGTTCCGGGCTTCCAATTGTTTTCTTATTCCCAATTTTGTGTTTTTCTAAGCTTGATTTGACAACTCAACTCTATCCTACAGACTTTGTCTGCTTCATTGGAAATATTAGTTCAAGGATAAACAGGAGATTCTTACAAGTTTACAAACAGAAAGAACATGGCCGGGCGCAGTGGCTCATGCCTGTAATTCTAGCACTTTGGGAGGCCCAGGTGCGCAAATCACCTGAGGTCAGGAGTTCAAGACCAGTCTGACCAACATGGAGAACCCCCATCTTTACCTAAAATACAAAATTATTCAGGTGTAGTGGTGTGCACCTGTAATCCCAGCTACTTCGGAGGCTGAGGCAGGAGAATCGTTTGAACCCAGGAGGCGGAGGTGGAGGTGAGCTGAGATCGTACCACTGCACTTCAGCCTGGGCAACAAGAGCAAAAATCTGTCTTAAAATAACAACAAACAGCAACAACAAGAACAAAAACAGAAAGAACAAGCTACTTAAAATTAAGTGAAAAGAGGTAGAGTGTCCTTGTTCTTTTCATTTGAAACGTGGAAGCCAGAAGGCAATGATATATAGCATCCATAGAAAACTGAGATGAAATCATTGTAATCTAATTCCTCTGAGAGAAAAGAGCAACGAACCAGTGAAACTTTGTGCCGATGATGGATTCAAGCCACCGTGATCTCTCAGCTGGATGGTCAGATCACAAGCGTCACAACACATCACTTCTGTGCTCCAGATCCCTGAGAGTTTCCCGTCTCTCCTTTCCTTTCTCACAGTCTCTGACCCTTCTGCCCTTGCTCACACGGTGCCAGTCACAACAGCTGCCTTGCATCTGGCCTAGAACAGACTTCACCCAGCCTCACCTGGTGCCCTCCTTGTCTCAGATCTTTGTTCAGGTATTAGCTTATCAAGGAGGCCTTCTCTAACCCCCTACATTTTAATAAAATAGCAACCCTTTCCTGGATCATTTTTTATCTGCCATATTTACTTTATTTCCTGTGAGTTATAGCACTTACCTGCTTATCTCTGTTTGTTTATTGTACCTTCCCCCCCGCTGGAATATGAACACCATGAGAACAGAAGACTTGTTTGTTCACTGCTACCACTGACAACAGACCCTTCGTAAGCACTCATCATTTTCAAAGGAAGGGAAACGGTTCTATACCCAGCTAAGATAGTCTCCTGTTGAGAAGAGCTAAAAAAATATGTTGATATGCAGGAACTGAGAGAGTAGTTTGCCCGTAAACCCCAATTAGATTAGTTAGATTTGTGGGAAGACCTTGGAATCATCTAGAATGCTTGTTAAAAAGCCATAGATTCTCAGATTCCAACCTACATAAACAGAATCAGATTTTCCATGGGGAAGTCCTGGAATCTGAATATTTCAAACTATTATATTGAATATTTCCAAAAGTCTTGTCAATTCCTTTCATAAGGCAAACTTGGAAAACTAAGTCTAATCTTACAACAAATGAGTCTGAATAGACGTTCAGTAGCAATAATTGCAGTATATGTATGTGTCTGAGTACGTATAATATATAATATATAGTCTATCAATAAAGCAAGAGTTTAACAGGAAATTTGCGATATTTAAATCTTATAAGAGGATCCTTGAAGTAAAACAGATTTTTGTTATCTGACCCATTATTTAAATTGCTCATTTTTCATTACAGTTTTAATTACAGTCAGTCCAGTTGTGTTTCAGTACTAAGTTCCTTTTGTCAACAGACAGATGCAGCTGGAAATGCATAGACATGATACTGTACTTGTTAAAATGAGCTCATCTGTTCATTTTAGAGTAGGAGGGAGGAGAGGAAAGGAATTAGATACATGAGACTACCTGGTAATACTTATGTAACACATGCCAGGATTCTGTAGCCGACATTTGGTACAAGAGCAAATTACTCTGTTCCTAGATAGTCTCTGAGAGTGTCATTGTGTTACAGCTGGTACAACTGACATTTATATCGATTCCACATATTGGAGAAAAAGTTAGGCTCACAATACTCAGTTTAAGAAGACAGGGAACTGCTAAAATGATTAAAAGTGGTTACTATACAATACTGTGATAATTAAAGCAAACAATTGGAAAATAAAATTATGGCAAAAATTAATTCTTGAATATCAGATGAGTAAGATACTATTGTGTAAAATAAGATCCTGGAAAACAATATGCTTATGATCTTGGTGAAGAGATGAAGCATGTAAAAACATGAAATAATTGAAGAGTGATGAAACAGTGTCTTGTACAAGTGACCTAATCTCTCTGATTCACACAGTATCCTCACCAACAAAATGATATAATAATGTAGATCTCCCAGGGAGGTTTGAAGATTAAAGGAGATGATTTATGCCCTTGGGAAATGGCATATAATGCCACTAACTGAGGAAGGGCAGAAGTTCAGAAAAAAAGTGATGGCTGAAGATCAACATAGTAAGACAGGGAAGCCTTTACAGAGATGGAGCGATTGAAGCTTGCTCTTGGAGAAAAAGATGAGAATTCTAGGTAGAAGGATCCGTATAAGCAAAGATGTGCAGATGGGAAAGAATGTGGTATTTTGGAGGGATGAGAGAAGACCATTTGACTGAAGCAGTGGTCATAAAAGACAAGGCTGACAAGGTAGACATACTTTGTTTTCTTTTTTTTTTTGAGATGGAGTCTTGCTCAGTCACCCACACTGGAGTGCAATTGTACAATCTCAGCTCCCTGCAACCTCCACCTCCCTCATTCAAGTGGTTCTCCTGTCTCAGCCTCCTGAGTAGCTGGGACTACAGGTGAGTGCCACCACACCGGGCTAATTTTTGTATTTTTAGTAGAGACAGGGTTTCACCATGTTGGCCAGGCTGGTCTCGATCTTCTGACCTCATGATCCACCCGCCTCGGCCTCCAAAAGTGCTGGGATTACATGTGTGAGCCACCACACCCAGTCCTTATTTTTGGACTTTAAGATTGTTCTGTATTTTTCTCCTCTAACATATAACACTACCCATGAGAATGATTTAAAAAATAATCTCACTTTTTTCTTTACAGGAGAAATTACTAGAATGATCTGACTTGGTCTAAAACACATAAATATTTTAAAGATTATTGGTATATTCTGTTAAATTGTCTTACAGAAATGTGCCAATTTATAGTTCCACTAGGAGAATATGAGCGTACACTTTTTTTTTTTTTTTTTTTTTGAGATGGAGTCTTGCTCTGTTGCCAGGCTGGAGTGCAGTGGCACAATCTTGGTTCACTGCAATCTCCGCCTCCTGGGTTCAAGTGATTTTCCTGCCTCAGCCTCCCGAGTAGCTGGGATTACAGGCATGCGCCACCATGCCCAGCTAATTTTTGTATTTTTAGTAGAAACGGAGTTTCACCGTGTTGGCAAGGATGGTCTTGATCTCTTGACCTCATGATCTGCCCGCCTTGGCCTCCCAAAGTGCTGGGACAGGCATAGTGGCTCATCCTCCTTCTAAATTTTATGCTCATTTTGCCTTTCAGCTATCTTTTATGCAATTACTTAATAGATACATTCGCACATATCATTGTGATCTCTTTTTGTTAGTGAATGGAAAGACTATCTTTTCTATATAAAGCATTTAGTTAGGAAGGTTTTGCCCAACCAAAACCAGCATATGAAAGCCAGGTGTGGTCATTTTGCTTCATGATTTAGAAATAAAACTTTGTTTTAGGTAAGGATTTTTTTCTGGTGTAATGTCTACTTTTAGTTAGATGACATGGGCTGAACTTCTTTGTCTCTTACCTGTTCTAAATTCTATGAAAGTATTCTTTCAGAAACATTTATTGGATACCTTCCAGGTGCCAGACACTCTGTTAAATGCTGGGTGTGTGGCCAGAAAAAATTAGGCTTGGTTCTGGTTCTCACGGAGCTTATAGTTATGAGATAGACAGTTACAAATTAGCATAGAAATTAACATGCAATTATAACTAGTGTTATGAACACTGTTATAAATTATGAACAAAATGACAAAAGGTGTTATGAAAGAATAACAGGATGCTATCTGAAGTTCTGAAGGATAGCCAGGTCAAGAGTAGGTGACATGGACCCAGTGTGGTGGCTCATGACTGTAATCCCAGCACTTTGGGAGGCTGAGGTGGGTGAATCACCTGAGGTCAGGAGTTCGAGACCAGCCTGGCCAGCATGGTGAAACCCCATCTCTACTAAAACAAACAAACAAAACAAAAATCAGCCAGGCATGGTGGTCCACGCCTGCAGTTCCAGCTACTAGGTACTCTTATGGGGACAAATAACTTCACCTCTGGAGGGTCCTTGGATCTAGAGTGTCCTTCCAGTTCAGGCCTTAAAACTCCCTTGAGCCTGACGGTTTGGTTTTCCCAGGTTCCCGGGAGGTCTGGCCATGTGTCTGAATACCCTGTTTTTGTTTTTTCCACATGTGTATAAATGCAGTCAGAACAGGAGATTATTGCTCTTACCTTCAAAGTGCTTCTAACCAAGCGTATCAAAGTGAAAAATACTCCTGAATTCTCAAAGGCTCATCCAGGCAAACTAGGAGTCCAGTAGATGCTGTCTGTAGGGTCAGGACCAACCTCTTCACCTTGGGGCTGCAGTGCTGTCTGTGTAGAGCCTGCCTTTCCCTCATCTTCCCAGCTTTCCTGTAGCCTCAGGCTCTCAGGCCTCTCAAGCACATCTATCCAGGAACCTGTCAGATCATCTCAATCTCACTCCTGAGCATTCTCCCAGGCTGCTGTTTCCTGTTTACAATACCTTCACCTCACTCGGTCATCAATTTCCTCTGCAATCAGGGTCTTCTGGAATGCCCAGCACCGTCATGATATCATGTTGAATATATTTGCAATAGGTCACAAGTTCTTTCAGGCTCAAAGCTGTCTGCACAAATAAGCCCAGGACATTTCTCCCTCCTTCCACCGCTTCCCCGTGAAACAGACTTATACTGTGTGTAATGAAAATTAGTGGGAACGTAAGTATTAATTTATTTGGTTTATGTGTGTCAGATTGTCCCTGCGCCACTTGGTGCAGTTGTGTTGGTGTTGTCTTTGATCCTAAGTGCCTGGAGTGTAGGGTGTGTTCTATCTGGTCTGAATGTTGCCCATCTCGGGCCACACGTAGCTGGATGCCTTGTAACAATGGGAAGATGAAAATTCTGTCTTTGGGTCTCATTTCCATTGTCCTGACAGGCTGAGGTTCAGCCTCTTAGGTTTATGGATGTGTATATTTTGGCCATAACGCTATAGCAGGTTATTAAACCTCTCCCTTCAGTGTATAGAATCCATACATTGGTTTAGATCTTCAATATGCGATTTTAGGTTTGTCCTTTCAGTACAAAACCATGTGCAAAGGATACATTTCTGTTTTGTACAGTGACAATGTCTTCTCATGCCATTGCCCTCAAGCATATTCAAAATGAGAAAGGAAATGCGTTTCCTTTATATAATAAAGATTTTCGATTACATTTTAACACCATGGAAACCAAGCATTGGGATAGGATCTTTTCTATCTAAATATATCCTTAGCTTTCAATTATACTTTCTATTTCACCAAAGCGACTTTTAAAATTCCTCCAACTTCACAGTGTTTCCGTTTATTTTGGGCTGGCGGGGTCGCCTTGGTCCCACCCCTCAGCCTTCATCAGCAGTTATGATCACTTCAAGAGAAGCATAGTTGGGGCAATCTTAGTGCAAAGAATTCTCTCAGAGAAACTATTCTGGTACTACAGGGATGTAGGCTAAAAGGAAAACACATCTCACATTAGGAGTGGCCACTTTTAACCCTGTCACTTCTAAAGGAAATAGAGTTCTGGAATAAAAACAATACCAACCTTCCTTTGAGAGGGGAGGAGCTGGCCCTCCTCCAAGAAGTGCCAGCAAGATGTAGTAAAAGCACATAGTTTCTTTGGTTTTCAACATCCCCCTCTGTGAAATGAAGTTTTTTGTTGAAAAGATTTTCTAAGGTTCTTTCAAACTCCATTCATTCATCAACAAACATTTATGAGCACCAAGTATCAGACACTTGGAATGAAATGATTAACTAAGGAGAAGGGATTTCTGATTTCCCAGAAAGCAGAAGGCTAAATCTCATGTTTAATAGACTCTCAGTAGAAAGACGATTGCCAATTATATTTAATAAAGATTTCTGTTTAATATCAGGGCTTGCATTATTCCCATGTTGCTCCAAGTCATGCTTCTTTTTTTTTCTACTTGCTGGTCTTTCTCAACCATCCCCAGAGAAATATAATACCACGGCACTAAGTCAAACACTTGCTTTACAATGCATTGAGAAAATGCCAAATATATTTTACTGGTCAATATTTGTTTTGATAAGTTATGGTTGATATTTGCTACATTGATTGGTATGATTTAGAGAGGAAGAATGGATAATTGTGACCACATTTGAGTCACACTTGGGTACATCTGTGTCATAATTATATGAATGTATGGATAAACCTTCCTCAAAATAAAACACAGTTGAAAAATCTTCTCATCTTAGCCTTATAAAAAAAACTCCTTGGGAATCAGTCTGTAAATTATTTCTACAGATTAGATATAGATAATTTCTATAGATAGATTAATAGATTGCATTTTAGCAGTGAGTTTATATTTTTGAGTGCGAATGTGTGTTATTTTTCTACACAAACAGCTAAGCTTAAAGCTTAATGAAGTAAGAAAGGCATTCAGGAAGAGGGAGCGCCAACATCTTGTATATTTGAACCTGTCTGTTCTGCCAGTGACCCATGGAGTGAAGAGCTGTGTCAGCTGATCATTTAGCTGACCATTGCTGACAGACAAATACCTTGTGCTGAGCTTGGAGGGAGTCACAAAAACATCAGAAGTCAGCAAGGTGACACACAATTCCTGGGCGGTCCTATACTTATTGTTACCATTGCTCGGAGCTGAACAATTACACGCAAAAATGCATCTTATTTGAAAATAACACACACATTTTAAGAGTTTAAATTACTTTGTTTTGAGAAGGTGTTTGTAAAACGACTTGGGCACATATTTTTCCAATGATGATAATTAGCTGATTAATAATATCATAGTCATCAAAAGAGATAGCATGTTTTCAAAATCATGCAACAATAGATGAACTCCTACATGGCTTTAAGTGGAATACCTGATTAATTATAACTTTGTGGATGCAAAGGAAGAGATGTTTTCAACTGTAAACACAAACACAGAAAACAAAACAAAAATTTGTCAGCATAAGAATGCCTGCTTATATCGCTACAAAGCCGGAAAGCAGCTGCTTTATTTAACGTGTTGTTTCAGGAGACAGGGAAGTATGATTTCCAACATTGTTAATACCTAAAGTCCACTTGCCCCATGATCTGTAAATTTTGAAAGACTTTTCCCCCCATTAAGTTGTATTTATTAAGTAATTCTGAGTTTTTCCAGTTTATTATTTATTATTTTTATTTTTTGTGATGGAGCCTCACTCTATCGCCCAGGCTGGAGTGCAGTGGTGTGATCTCGGCTCACTGCAACCTCTGCCTCCTGGGTTCAAGCAGTTCTCCTGCCTCAGCCTCCGGAGTAGCTGGGACTACAGGCATGCACCAACACGCCTGCTGATTTTTGTATTTATGGTAGATATGGGGTTTTACCATGTTGGTGAGGCTGGTCTCTAACTCCTGACCTTAGGTGATCTGCCCACCTCCCTCAGCCTCCCAACGTGTTGGGATTACAGGCGTGAGCCACTGCAGCCGGCCAAGTTTTTTCATTTTAATAAGCAAAGACAATTATAGCTACCAGTTAACTATTGTGATGAAAGTCCAATAATAGATATTCAACACTGAATTGCTATAATTCTCACCCAAACCAAAGAAACTTGCTGTAGATATCATAGACTCCCTTTTGGTGACGAAGTATATGATTTCCATTAGATATTTAAAAATCTTTAAAATGGCACATAGAACCTGTTGTTACCTTTAGGAAGTTCTAGAGTTTCAAGGATCTCTTACCAGGAAACTCAATGATGCATAAAAATTGTATGTCTGAATTTAGCTATGTTTCATGCATTTAAGAATTGAAGAAGCTTTTATTACAACTTCTTGTTCCAAATATTTTTCTAAGAATACGAAGAGCCAAGCTGTGTTTTCTGGGCAGAATTAAACAAACTCTTTCCCATTTTAAGAAAAGTTTGAGGGGGCTCCTTATAGGCTGTCTTTTGGTAATTCTAACAATATGGCTTAACAATGGGACTGTTGCTTGTTTTTGGTAGACCTGAAGGAGCACAATTTAAAACAGGCTGGGGTAAAAAGAACAAAATAAACTTGGCCAAAAATGTGAAGTATCAGCTCCATTGTGAGATGGTTGATCTTGTAAGATGGGAAGGAAATTAGGAAAGCATTCTTTCTCCTTATTAGTTATACTGTATCTGAGAATTTAATGTTGGTCCTTTGGAAATCTCTCTCTCTCTCTCTCTCTCTCTCTCTGTCTCTCTCTGCGTGTGTGTGTGTATGTATTCCAATGGTTAGCTACTGAATAGATTGTATGGTGAACATGTATTAATGATACCAGCAGAGATCCACTTGAAATTCTTAGGCCACCCGTGGACTGCTTTGTGGTGTTAGAGCCTTAAAGCCACTATCCTCATTCTCATTGTCACCCACCTCAATATCCCAAGCCCTCCAGTGTCCTGACGTATAGACACTAGGAGGAGGCATTTGTCGTGGTGTTGTTATTGGATGGCATATTCCGGAGGTCCCAGCGCTAGAGAACATGCTTCATGTCTCAGCTCTGGCAGTCGCAATTCATCCTGCAAGTCCATAAAATAGATTAGTTACCTGTCAATTTCCAGGGCTTTGATGACACCGCAGGGATAGCGTACAGGTCCCCAGAGTTCGCACAGTAAATGCCACAGTTGCTCCAAATCCAGATGTTCTGACAGGAGTTCAGCTCTATTTTGTGAGAATTTCTCGTGTGTGACTTGCTCTTTGGGGAGGAAGGTATCTTCAGGTATATCAAGGCAGGTCCTCTTAGGACTCCTCTTGGCAGTATTCTCAACTGTCAGTGTAGATTGTCAAAGACAGGTCTTGAGAGTCCAGACCACAAAGTCATGTCACGCATTAGAATTCCAGGTGATCCATGAAGGCAGATGGTCATGATGTTGCTGATGATAACAGTGGCTAAGATTTTTAGGCTCTCCACATGCCAAGTGCTGTTCGTCCTGTGTAGTACCTGCTGTTATTATTGCCATTTTGCAGATATAGACACTGGGGCTCAGGTGGGCATGATGGCTCACACCTGTAATCCCAGCACTCTGGGAGGCCGAGGTGGGTGGATCACCTGAGGTCAGGAGTTCGAGACCAGCCTGACTAACAAGGTGAAACCCCATCTCTACTACATTTATATATAAATATATGTATACATATATAAACATAAATCTGTACATTTATATATAAACATATATATGGAAAACAGCAATACGAAACTCACACTTACATTTATATATGTAAATATATATATATATATACACATACACAAACAATTTTTTTTTTTTAGGCAGAGTCTTGCTCTGTTGCCCAGGCTGGAGTGCATTGGTATAATATCGGCTCACTGCAACCTCTACTGCAATCCTCTACCAAGTGGATTCTCCTGCCTCAGACTCCTGAGTAGCTGAGACTGCAGGCATACACCACCATGCCTGGCTGATTTTTCTATTTTTAGTAGAGACGGGGTTTCACTGTGTTGGCCAGCCTGGTCTTGAACTCCCAGCCTCAGGTGATCTGCCTGCCTCAGCCTCCCAAAGTGCTGGGATTGCAGGCGTGAGCCACTGCGCCTGGCCTATTTATATGATTTTTTGATGATTAGTAGCTTCTCTCCTAGCAGACTGTAAGTTTCACAAAGGCAGGGAGCCTGTTTATATTATTCCCCATTGCATTCTCAGCAGAATCAATGCCTGGAGCATAGTAGTTATCGGTAAATATTTTCTGAATGAAGAAAAGAATGAATAGATTAATTGTGGGTTGCAGGAATAGTCTTAATAAGTAAAGACATTCAGTGCCGCTACACATTCCTATGGGATTTCTCAGAAGACAGTTTGGGGTCACAAATTCTCTGTGTAGATAATTATATACCTTGTTGAGTTAGAAATGATAAATGGGAGGAAGAAATCAGGGCAGAAAGGAATGTTTGTCTGGATGAAGGGTAGATACTTTATATCAGATTACTTTTGGATATTCTCATGAATTATCAAGTAATGGTTTATTCTGGACAGCTTGTGGAAATCAGCTCATTTGTCTTTTAAACTCATTTTCTTATGAATTAATTTCCCCTACAATTATTAAAATGAAAATTCATCTTTCTGATAGCGCATTGACCCTTCTTCCACTAATTGTTTTTACATTGACAGGTAGGCAGTATTTGACGAGACTTGGGCTTTGTAACAAAAGCAAAATGGAAGAGTTCTAACAATCTTTATCCACGGACACAAATATTTCCATTGGTCATTTCTGTCTGAAACCCGATTCTTACTCATTTTAGTTCAATGCTGTTGGTAAGGGTTAGATGACATTTACTTATACAAATGAGAGCTAGAATTTCAGGCCAATCTGATCTAACATCCTCCGGCATTTATCTTTTGAAGTGACCCAAATTGGAGCGTAGCATGCATACCTCAGCACTCTGATACTCAGTGGGGGTTTTGGCGAGCAGTTAGGACCCTTCACTCAAAGGCATTGTATTTAGCAAAGGAAGAGGGTGAGCGGTGCTCCCACATATCAACAAACAATGACATCCTGAAGCCTAATGACCACAACCAAGGCAGCCTCAGCTCACCTGTAGTCAAGTGCAGCCTTAGGTAACAAAGATAGAAAACAGCAATACTAAAGAAAACATAACCACTAAAGGGGCTTTTACTGAACTGCAAAAGGTGTCCAGCTCCTTTTCCTTCTCCCTGTTAGTAAACTCTTCATGGTTGAAGGCATGGAGGCCTAATGACAGGAGATGGGCGTGTCACAGACAGAAGTGGCCCTTGGACCCTGGAGGTCACAGTGTGACAATGTGTGTGAAGGAATGCGAATCCTTCTTGTGTCTTTGTTCCAGTGGATATGGTCCGCTGGCAAATCCTGTTGCACTAAGATCGGAGGGTGCAGATAACCTAAACATAATCCAGACATGTGGACATTGTTTTTATGACGTGGCTTTCCAAATCCAAAGTGCACCAACCCCCTCAAAAAACAAACAAGACTTTGGCTTCTTCCTGTACGAAGAACTCTATCTCTGAAAGCGTCTCTCATTTTCTCTCTTTCTCTCGGTCTGTAACTCCCAGTCTTTCCTTCTGTTTCTATGTCTTTCTCCTTATTTCTCCATCAACCAAAGACTTATACCTTTAGATGTGTTATGTATCTGTCTCTCAGACTTGTGTGTATGTTAGTGATAGACAGAAGTGGCCTCTTATATACATATAATATATGTAGTCAACTATATATAATATATAATATATAAATCAACCATATATAGTCAACTATATATAGTATAATACTATATATGATGATATATATTATATACAATATATAGCTGACTATGTATATTATATGTTTGATATTATATACTATATATAGTTGATTGTATATATTATATATGGTATTATATACTATATATAGTCAATTATATATATTATATATATGAGGCCACTTCTGTCTAACTTACACACAATATATATAATATATATTATATATAGTTGAATATATATAATATTGACTATAATATATATGGTTGACTTATCTATATATATAATACGTAGGATGTGTGGTACAAATAATATATATATATATCCTGAATACTTACACCTCTCAAGTGAAAGGAAACTCAATTCAAGCTGTCATTGAATGGGCACACATACATCTTGCTATCTACCTTCTAAGGCCAAAGACGTTAGTTTTGCCGGAAATAGCATGGAGATGAATTGGCATTTATGATTACTTGTCCAAATAGGCTCCGTATCCCTAACTGGGCCATAGTCATCCTATCGACAACTTTGGTTGTCTGTATCAACGTTTGGATTCGTCTGGGCCTCACCCCGGGAAACTTTCCCGGGTACTGCCTGTTACTTGTTGTTAACTTTGCCCTGTGCCTTCTGTCCTGTTCTCTACCTGCTCACCTGGCCCTGGCTCTTTGTACCTCCCTGGCTCCCAGATTCATCCTCCCCTGGGGTACTGACCTCAATGCCATGAAGCCACAGGAAAGTGAGGTCAGACAGGTATCCCCGGAATCCGGGTGTTTCCAGGGGGCTCCTCCTGGTGTCTGATCTGGGCCCTTTTTCCCTTTGGCCCCACTCAGTCCTACAGCTGCAGAATATTTTGGGGGAGCATAGAGCCCTTCCTGGGCGGCTTCAGGAGGTGAACCTGGGCCTCAGTGCCTGGGTTCTCAGGAGCAGGTGCTTCAGCTCTAGGCCTCAGAACCTTTCAGAGGTTCTGTCATGTGATGCTGGCAGTGAGCCCCCATCTCATACTCATCCTGCAGTGGAAGGAGTTCACATTCTAGTACATAGCCCAGGACAGCAGCTTCTGCTGGCATTCCCGCTGCCCCAAGCCTGTTGTAGATACATTTAGGGCAATTCGCCTACAGTTCAAAGACACTGCTATGCTTCAGGCTGCAGATGCAATGGTATCAGAACATATGGAACTCCAGGTCTCAGGGGTAATGTGGTTTGCCTTAGATTTGGTGGAAAAAGCAGAGAGTTAAATAGAACCTTTCAGATTGGTGAACCTTCATTAGAGGACTGCTGGAAACTTCTGACATTATTAAGGCACAAATCTGGGGCTGTGCTTTGTGTCATTCGGCCTCAATATTACAATGGTTTTCCCTAGAGGTGGGAAAATGGCAGGATGTACCACGTAGTTTCAAAATGGAACGACGAAGTTTTAGGATTTAATTTTAGGAAGGGCTGTGGGCAAGATTTTCATGGACTGGAATGAGTCTCTCCCTTCTTTTCTTAATCTCTTCCCCAACCAGCCTCTCTCACACTGAGTGATACCGTGAAGTGGAGGACACTTCCACCAAGACTGTGTGAGGAACTTGAACTTACCACCAATCCCGTCTGGTTAGCTCTTCAATCCACGGTTAAGGGCAGGAGGGAAACGGAGTGGACAGAGCCCCTGGTGCTGCATGCAGTGTTGGTCAGGCTGGAGTGCAGTGCGTGATCTTGGCTCACTGTAGCCTCCACCTTATGTGCTGAGCAATCCTCCCCCCTCAGCCTCCCAAGCAGCTGGGACTATAGGCATGTGCCACCAAACCCGGCTATATTTTTTTTACTTTTTATAGAGACAGGGGTCTCACCATGTTGCCCAGTTTGGTCTTAAACTCCTGGGCTCATGCAATCCTCCTGCCTTGGCCTTCCCAATTGCTGGGATTACAGGCATCAGCCACTGCACCTGGCCAAAATTACAAAATGCTTCACCAATTTGCATGTCGTAGTTGTGCAGGGACCATGCTAATCTCCGTAGCATTCCGACTTTAGTATGCATGCTGCTGAAATGAGCACCACTGTGATTTGTTCTGCGGGCTTAAACTCCGATGGCCCAACCTTCAAACCTAGAACTATCACACCTCCCTGCCTCTTTCCAAGGATACAGCTGATCTCGATCCTCAAAGATACCCATCTTCTAAAAGAACATAAGAAGTAATTTAACTTGTGATGGTGCAATGTTTGAGAAGACCTCTGACAAGCAGGTGGAATTTAGCCATAAGGAAATGGGAAATGGAAAGGATATTTCAGGCAGAAGGGACGGTGAAGACAGACCCAGGGGGACTCTGGAGGGCTGTCTGGGGAATGCGTGTGAGCAGTACAGGAACCCAGGGGAAGTAGCTATGCTGTTTCTCCAGAATAGAATATATTTGTGTAGTCTGTGGACTACAACAGATCCGGGAGTGAACATACCCACACAGCGTAGTGACTGCACAGTGCAGGTGGGTTGCAGCTACGTCCTTCGGCTGCACCTGAGAATTAGCGCCCTGAGCCTCACATTACCTCTCGTATTGCTGTCCCTGCTCTGCTCCGGGCCCAAACTCATCATCTCTCTCTGCTGCTGCATCATTTCCCTGTACACTGTTTCTGTATGCTCTGCCCAGGCCACCCACTCCAGAACTGCTGTGTGCCACCGTCCCTAGACCTCAGCCAGTGCAGGCACCCTGCTGTCTGTGGCATTCTCTCCACTCCGTGTGGCTCTGACGATCCCTTCCTTCCTCCCCTCCCCTCCCCTCACTAGTCACACACTCCTGTTCTGGTCCACTGCTCCTTTGGCCCTGGCACTGCTCCCCTGGCTGAGTCTCTTTGCAGAGGCTCCAGAGACAGTCATTTGGGGTGAGGTCGCGCAGCTCTCTCCGTGTTCCCTGTGGGCTGCCATTCTCCCAGGGCTTGCACACGTCATTCGAGGGGCTGAATCTGGTGATTCAGTGGGCCACTATGTGCCAGGCCACTGTTCTACATGCTGGAGCACAGCAGAGACAGGAGAGCCGAGGTGTCACTCCCCGAGGACTCACATGGCAATGGAGGAGGCTGCCCATCAACAAGCCAACAAACATGAACGACGTAATTTCAGAGGGTGCGAAGTGCTGTGAAGTGCATGGATAAAGTTAGGAGAGCTGGTACTGATGAGAGAAAGGATACCAGCGTCACACATCCCATTGTCACCTGGAGAGGCTTCAGGTGAAAAAACCCTTTTATATTGCAGTGGATAATAAATGAGGTCAGCTTTGTGATATTCGAGGTAGAAGTGTTGCAAATGTTTATTCTAGTTTTATAGAAGTACACTTATTAGGAAAATTTGATGTCCGTTCCTAGCAATTTAGACACAGAAAAGTATCTTATAAAGTTATCGTTCTGGAATAATTTTAAAAGCTAATTTACTGTTGGAATTTCAAATTTACAATATTGCCGAGTCAGGCTGAGTGCCTGTAGTCGTAGTTCATTACCTGTGCTCCCCTTTGTGTTAATGATCGTGATAATTACCTGCAGGTGTCTTTATTTTCCCCCATTAAGGAATAGGGTTTTCACCTGACTTAATTCCAATTAAAATTTTTACCTTTATTCAGCCAGGTGGCAGTGGCTCACGTCTGTGATCCCAGCACTTTGGGAGGCCGAGGCAGGTGGATCATTTGAGGTCAGGAGTTTGAGACCAGCTTGACCAACATGATGAAACTCTGTCTCACCTAAAATCACAAAAATTAGCTGGGTGTGGTGGTGCACGCCTGTAATCCCAGCTACTTGGGAGGCTGCGGCGGGAGAATCACTTGAACCTGGGAGGTGGAGGTTGCGGTGAGCCGAGATCGGGCCATTCATTACGCTTCAGCCTGGGCAACAAGAGTAAGACTCCATCTCAAAAAAAAAATTACTTTTTTTTTTTCTATGCAAATTCTCCCTGCAACTGGAAATATTCAAGTAAATTTTGCCTCCATTTGAGATTGTGCTGTTAATATTTAGATTTGGGGAGCATAGATTTTGCAACTATGGCTTCATTTTACTGCATGAAGAGAGCAAACATATTTTCAAGGTGATTTGTGTGTAAACTAAAAAAAATTAACGATGATAATAATGGGAAGTATGAATGTAGTGTTTTTAGTTAGATACTTCCAGACAAAAAATACAGTTCAAAGATTGGTCCCTGTGATATACACATTCCCTTAATAACCGATAGTTATCTATAAAAATATGCATTACTCCTACAAAATGAATCTTCTTAAGATGGGTTGTAGACCATGGAATTAACAATATAGGAATATACTTAAAAATTGAGGTAAAATTTATGCACAGCTAAATGCACTGGTTTTAAGTGAATCAATGAATTTGGATAAATATATTTACCTAGGTAACCACCATCCCAGTCAAGGTATTGAACCTTTCTATCATTTCAGAAAGTTCTCTCAGCTAGGGGGTGTAATTTGGAGTATGTAGACTTCTGATTCAAAAAATAATTACAGTCAGGAATCTGGCTTATTCATGCCAATAAGTTAAAAAGATAGGTTTCATTAATACATTTTACCAGCATCTTAGTCAAACAAGTCATTTTCTTTGACGTCTGCCATCAGTTAAATATTGCCCATTGCCCATGGGCTTATCAGCACTGCCAAAATCATTTGGGAAATTAAACTTTATTCCTGAGGTAGCAACAGCTTGCTGATGAATTTAACAATGAGCTAATTATAGATAGCTTCTTATAATTAGTCCAAGGCAGGAGGTTTTATTTCATTTACATCAAATATGTCCATCATCAGGTATCTTTTGGGCCCAGAAGGCAATCTCAGTTTTCTAGTTGAAATGGACCAAAGCCACCTGAAGAGACATGGTTTGCAGCAAAAACTGCTCCAATTTTATTTTCATTCATTCATTCATTCAACAAATTAAACACTTACCATGTGCCAGGAACTGCTAAGTACTGAGATTGTAGCAGTGATGAAAACAGACAAAATCTTGGGGGCGTAGCTCTGGGGTAGAGCATTTGACTGCAAAACAGACGAAATCCCTTTCCTCATGGAGAAAAGCAACCACACACACACACACACACACACACAAACAAAAAACAAAACAAAGCAAACAACCAAGAAAGCAAACTCAAATGAGTCTATAATATAATGTCATGTAATTTGAAGTGTGAAGAAAAATAAAGAAAAGTAAAGGGCTAGACATTGATGGGGATGAGGGTCAGAGTGTTATCAAAGTGTCGTCACAGAAAACCTTTCGAATACAGTCACGCAAGGGTTTGTTTCCAGGTGACCCATTGAGCTGCATATGCATTTTTGTTTATTTCAAGTAAAATATATTTGTATTATTTGTCATTCATACTATCCATTCATACCACACTATCTTCTGTGTCGGTAATCTAATAGAAATATACCTGTTTTGTTTTTTTTAAACAAAGAGGAAAAACTGATATTTGAGTAGAGGTTTGAGAAAAATGGGACCATGTAGGTTTCTGGGAATAGCAAATGCAAAGGGCCTGAGGTGAGAATGCACCTGAAGCTTTTCAAGAATAGCAAGGGGAGGAAGAGGCAAGGATTCTGGAGAAGGAAGAGGGAGTGGCCAGGCCGTCAGGTCACCTGGGACATTCTTGGCCTTGGTAAGAACTCTGGAAATGAGATTGTCAGAGACGTGTGGAGTCTTTTAGAATTTTTTTTTTTTTTTTTAACTAAATACGAATAAATGGTATTCTGGAATGTACCGAAATGATAAAACTAAAGGTTTTTTGTTGCTTATGAAAATGAAGAATCAAACACTAAAGTTGATTACAGAAATATAAAGAAAATTACATTTTTGCATGAATTTTAAAAATAAGACTTTTTATTTTTGAACAATTTAGATTTACAGGAAAGTTACAAAGATCGTCCAGAAAGTTGCTGTGTATCCCTTATGAGGTTTCCCCTATTGCCAACATCATACACCACCTTTGTTAAAACTAGAATATTGACATTGGCTTATCACTATTATTAAACACCAGGTTTTATTTGGATTTTGCTGGTTTTTCCATCAGTGTCCCCTTTCTGTTCCAGGATTCAATGTATGGCACCACGTTGCACTCAGTGGCCATGTCTCCTGGTCTTCCCTGGTCTCTGGCAGTCTTCTTGATTTTCATGACCTTGACTGTCTTGAGGAGTAGCAGTCAGGTATCCCATAGAATGTTCCCAATTTGGGTTTGTCTTTTGCTTTTCTCATGATCAAACTAGGGTGATGCGTCTTCAGAAAGAATACAGAAGCGAGTGCCCTTCTTATCACATCATGTCAACGGGTACCTCATCCATAGCGATATTAACCTTTATCGCTTCGTGGAGGTAGGTTTGCCAGACTTCTCCACCATGAAGTGACTATGTTCAGCTTTTCCTACTCTATTCTTTGGAATCAAGCTCACCCTTAACGGAAGGGTGGTGAGACGTAAGCTACTTTGGAGCGTTTTAAAGAGAAGAATAACATAATCCTATTTATCTTTTAAAAAGGAAGGGTCACTCTATGTTGAGAGCAGACTACAGGGGTAAGCGCAGAAGCAGGGAGACTGGGCAGTGTCCAGGTGAGACATGGTGGCTTGGATTGGGGTGGTAGTCATGGAAACGAGAAGTGGTTGAGCTTTGTGTATGCTGGGGAGATAGAGCCTATGGTTCTTATATTGCTGTTCTGCCTTCATTGCCAAGAGGGCAATGGCCATTAGTAATGATGGACATTATTTTGTTTTACTAATTACAGTGTCACTTCCTGGAAGGATAGCCCTCTTCTACTGTTGGATGTTATAAAGATTGTTGATTGGCTTGTTTGCATTTTCAAAGTAAGCCTAACTCACTACTGAAACCAAGCTACAAATGTCTAAGATTTTAGAGACAGGTATTAGCATAAAAATTTAGATAATCTGGCTTAGGGAAGCTAATTTTTTTAATACCTCCTATGGATGAGATCCCTTTTTAGATGTTTTATATTTGTTGTGAGTGTATTTATATTTTTTGTAAGTGTATTCATATTTCCTGTGAATTTCAAAGCCCACAAATAAGCAAGAATGTAGCACTCCCTGTTTTTCTATGAGTGAACTTAAATTTTATCATAAACGATTTTTTATGATATAAAAAACTTAGTTCAGTTATATCTATGTCAACTCAGTGCCTTTGGTGGTCACATTAGGGATTTCATATTTACACCAGCATAAATGTGAGCTTTCCTTCTTCTTCCTTTTCTCCTTCCTGATACCGATCCTAAAAATGGCAGAGATTTGTGAATAAGCCACTTGGGATTTGGAGGAGAGCACGGCAGGCCTTCTCAATTCTGACTGGTTGAGGTCTCCGTCCACTTCGCACGAGATGTAGCTGGTTGTTTCGGTCTTTGGGTATGTCCTCTACAGCGGCCATCTCCCAAGAAATAAATGCATTCTTCTTAGCTCTCCCAAGGATGATGTATCCTTCCTGCAGTGTCTCCTAATTCTGCCTCGACACGCTACAAGTCTACTAGCAGACCCTCTCAGAGCAAGTGAGATTCAAGTCCTCTTTCTTCAGGGAGGCTGAAACCCACACAGATGTTCTGTCATCTTCTTCCAGCACCAGCTTTTCTTAATGGAAGTTGGCCCCAGAGGGCAGGAACCTAGGCTTTCAAACCAGCAACTAACTTGTTCTTTTCACTCTCTCAGCTTGTGAAAGGTTCTTGTTCCTAAAGGGCTTGGAGGCCGAGGTGAGAGACCTTCTGCAGAAGGAAGGGACCACTCAGGTTTTCCAAATCTACGGTTTATTAACAATTGGGCGTTTGGAAACAAGAGAAAATCAAAAATTATTTTGATTTTGTCTTTTGTTTTTCTCAGGATCAAAATAGGATGATGCGTCTTCAGAAAGAATACAGAAGCGAGTGCCCTTCTTATCACATCATGTCAACGGGTACCTCATCCATAGCGATATTAACCTTTATCGCTTCGTTGAGGTAGGTTTGCCAGACTTCTCCACCATGAAGTGACTCTGTTCAGCTTTTCCTACTCTATTCTTTGGAATCAAGCTCACCCTTAAGGGAAGGGTGGTGAGACGTCAGCTATAAGGCAGTGGAAATGGAGGGCTGTAGTAGAGGCTGGTGCACAGGAGCTTCTAAGGAGTTGGGTAGAAGAGGGCAGGAGTGGAAAACAGACTAGCAGAATAACGCGTGAGCTGACAGACCAGCAGAATAACGCGTGAGCTGACACTCGTAACACCAAAAAGTGTGTGACTATTTCACATGCCTTTATATTAGTTCTTATCAACATTTGGTAAATGATAAAGTTAATTAAGAGAAGTTAAAAAAGATCATCTGAGCTTGGCCAGGTGCAGTGGCTCACACCTATAATCCCAGCACTTAGAGAGGCTGAGGCAGGCAGATCACGAGGTCAGGAGTTTGAGACCAGCATGACCAACATGGTGAAACCCTATCTCTACTAAAAATACAAAAAATAGCCAGGCGTGGTGGTGCATGCCTGTAATCCCAGTTACTCAGGAGGCTGAGGCAGGAGAATCATTTGAACCAGGAAGCAGAGGTTGCAGTGAGCTGAGATCGTTCCATTGCACTCTAGACTGGGTGACAGAGCGAGACTCCATCTCAAAGAAAGAAAAATTATCCAAGCCTGTATAGATAGTATGCATTGGTGGAGCCAGGAGTCCAAAGCGGAGCTGTTCTAACATCAGAGCCTCTGTCTGTCCAGTGCAGCTCACAATCCAACTCATACGCTAACGTTTTTCTCGCATGTGAATGACTCGTCTTCAAGGGGAAGAATGACTGGCCTGGGCTGTGGTGGAGCTTGATGGAGGCACCTCCTTGGTCAGCAGTCTAGGAGGTCCCCAGTCCCTTCCCTCCTCAGAGTCTGATTCTCAGGATAATCCTGTCTTTCTGGCTTCACGGGGTTGTTGTGACAACCCTAACCCAGAGACGACACGAGGGAGTGTTTCGCAAGTGACAGAGTGTTATACAAATACCAGAGAGAATCATTATTCCTCTGTTGCCACGGAAGGAGGCACACCTATTGATGAATGCCTGCAAGATTTAGCTAAGGACTTGCCCAGCAGTTTTGTCTTATGTAGCAGAGCAGCGAGTGAGCAGCGAGTGAGGCCTCTTGTCACCCAGGCACATTCCCCATGCTGGTTTTTTGCTTCACACAGATGCAAAGTGCAGGCCATACGGTAGGCACATAATACTTGCCAAGAGGATGTGTGGGGTAACCCTCAGGAGAAAGGCTGCTGGAGCCAAACTGCTCGCCTCTCCATTTGCCTGCTTTGTGCCTTTGGTTACGTTAGCCTCTCTGGGTCTCAGTTTTCTAATCAATAAAATAAGACAAAGAATATGCTCTATCTTATAAGAATATGTCACAGACTAAACGATTCAGTTCGTACACAGCTCTTAGCAGCATGCCTGGAACCATACTGAGTGCTATGGAAGTGCCGGCTTGTGCACCTGCGAGCGGATTTTGACCAGCCTTGCTAGAACTTGCAGGGGCCACATGTTGGTGGCAATGGTGAGCTCCGCGGTCCAGAGCCACAATGCAGAAGCTACAGGTCAGTGCCTTTCCCTACAAAGAACATTCTTTCTCAGCTCACTGCAACCTTTGCTTCCTGGGCTCAAGAGAGTCTCCTGCCTCAGCCTCCCCAGTAACTGAGATTACAGGTGTGCGCCACCACACCCGGCTACTTTTTCTATTTTTGGTAGAGACAGGGTTTCACCATGTTGGCCAGGCTGGTCTCGAACTCCTGACCTCGTGATCCGCCTGCCTTGTCCTCCCAAAGTGCTGGGATTACCGGCATGAGCCACTGTGCCCAGCCCACAAAGAATGTTCTTTAGGGCTCACAAAAAAATAGCCTCTATGCCTAATATTTCCTGTGTGGAACGAGTGCTGGCGACAGGCTTGGTGAGGGGTTACGCAAGTCTGTGCTCTATTGGACCTCATCTCTGTCTCCATCTCCATTGCGCATCATCCTGGAGCTCCACCTCTACCATGCTGAATCCTTCTAGAAGCTAGAAGGTGGTATGCTCACTTCCCTCTTGAACACACTATTCCTGCTACTTGAAATGTGCTTGCTTTGCGACCGTAGCCCCAGGCTTGCCTGACAGCTTGCTCACATCTGTCTACACATCCCTCAGGTCTCAGCTCACATGGCATATCTTGAGGAGGTTTGTCCTGAGGTCCTTTGGCTGGTTTTAAAAAAAGGGTTAGGATGCAATGCAGACTAATAATGACTGAAGTGAAAGTTGTTACCCTAAAAACTCTGTAGAGTAATGGCATTTGCTCACTCAATTGTACATTTGTTTTACATACATGATATGCTACTTTTTTACATAAATGGAAAGTAACTTATACATTATATTATTTGCTTATTCAAAGTAGTTTACTCAGTTTTTGAATGGGACAAATTTCCTTTTTTATCCTCTCTCTCTCCTTGGCTATCTACGTTCTGGTGTCAGCTCTTGACAAAATCAGAGTTGACTCTCCTTACCATTTTTTTTTTTTTTTAAAGAAACAATGAGTTAAAACTTTTATACAATTGAGAAATCTAGAAAATGTCAAATGGCTTCTGCTCTTGAAAAAATTTATTTATCTGAAACAGTATTGTGCAACATTGAGATATTGTTCATTGGTTTCAGCCCTCATTTTGTAAATAAAAACAATGGTAAAAAGACAGGAATATTTATACTTCAGCCCAATAGTGTTACCTGTGAGAGAAAAGTAAAAGTGAATTTTATTTTACTGTTTCTGTTTCTTCTGTATTCTCTAAATTTTCTACAATTAACATACATCAATAAAAAGTTATTGAAATTTAGAAAAGAAAACAAGGAGAAATTCAATATTCTCTGAATTCAATTCCAATCAACATTCCATAACCAATGAGGCTGGAAAATAGGAACATTAAAAACAATTAAAAAAAAAAAAAGATTTCCAGGACAATCACCTTGAAATATTTTCTCTATTCCTCCTCCCACATGTGTTAAGACTCACCACTAGTCTGTTTGCCATCTCCTGGGTGTATTCCAGTGTTTGTCCCCCTGCCTTCAAGGAGATGAACACCCAGAAGACTAATTGCCCATACAAAAGCCCCAAGAAAGATAGTCTTTCAGCTGGCTGTACTGACTTTATTTTCATGCTATTTTTCCCTCTGGCCTTCCTGTCTCCTACTTCCACTTCCTTTTTAAAGACATCTTTGCGTTCTTTCCTTCTACTTTTAACCAACCATCCTTGCCCTCCTGAACATCATCCCAGTCACTATAGTACAGTAGTGTCTCTTTCAGGGAAGATTATTCCACGCTGCTTCTTTTCACGCCTTCCTCATTACAATGTTCTTCCCTATTTTCCCCTCAGTTACCCCTGACTTTTTCCTCACTAGTGGGGTAGAAGGAAAGCACAAGGGAATTTTAAAGATATTCAGGGATCCTTTTTCAGTTACTACCTAGAAACGTTCCTAAACCAAACTTTTCATGTAAGTTTCTGCAGGCATCAAAATGAAATTTGAGTGTGTGTTTTTTTTTTTTTTTAAATTAGCCGTTTGAAATTGTGTTTCAGAGACCTTTGGTCAAATTTCCTGTCATGGACCTAAAGGGCCCTGATGCTTACCATACATTTAATAAGATATTTACCTCTCTCTTGCAAAGAGCTAGAAGTAGCAAACTGTGACTCACATCTCGGGTTTCCTGGTACCTTTCACCAAGACTTGTCTGCACCATTCTCAAAAAGATACATTTTACATTTCAGCAAATAAAATATGTAGCGCTTATGAAGGCCTTGCAAGAAGTCTCTGCAAAAATTGTACCAGCTTCTTTTCTAATGCTATAACAAAAAACCAGAGGAGAGATCATCCACTGAGTCCACTTCAGATGAGTAATAGAACTGTGCTTGAAATTCTCCAATTGTTTCCATCTAAAGAGAGATTATATTTTAATACTTTAAAGGGGTCAGAATGCTCCCCACTTTGTAGCAAACACTCTTATGTAGAAACCCATTATGTCTGTTCACCCCCAAAACAGGGATCCAGATCTGTTTGAATTTTCGATAAAGAAGTGCAAAGCAGTATTACGGGTACAATATAATTCTCATTATTGTTTTAACTGGCTTTTCTTTGGCTACTTTGGACATTTTTCATGTATTTATTGGTCATTTATATATCTCATTTTGAATATTTTCTATTCATTCCCTTTGCATTTTTTTCTGTTGCTATGGTTATCTCCATATTGATTTATATAAACTCATGTATTTACACAGTATTCTTTAGTCTCATTTGTTTCAAAATTATCATTTTTCAAGGTATTTCCCTTTTGGTTTTGTTTTCTGTTTATTTGACATACAGAATATTAAAAATAGCTGTAGTTGAATTCCTCAGTCTTGAGCTTTTAAAAATGTTTGTTTAAGTATTTATCACTTCTTGATCTCCCTCTTTCCAGCACACTAGAATTTGAGAGAGAGAGAGAGAGAGAGAGAGAAAGAAAAAGAGAGCAAGAGAGAGAGAGAGAGATTTGTAATCCAGCATTTTATTTTCAGGGAGTTAATAATCAGCTTCTAAATGTTATTGAATCTGAGGGTTAGAGAATAATTATGTCCCTTTTACTTATTTAGAAAAAAGCCAAGTGGTGGGAGGATGGGAAGACACATAAATTGGCATTTATTCTGAAAAAAAGTAGCTCTAGGTGTGCTCTCTGACTCGCTCCATTTTACCAGTGTTGAAATCAAAAGGGGCCTCAACAGTCAAAGATCAACTCTTCAGTCCCTGGACCCAGTGCAGGAATTCTGCCAGTACTATTTCCCCATCTCCTTGACAACCGCCAGGAGAGCTCAGCGTTCCCACTGGAGTCCACTACAACTCTGAGTGTCACTGGACACAGCTTTCTTAGATTGTGCTGAAATTTGCCAGCCTATGAGTTCCATTCTCCAAGCCTTGCTCTGCCCTTCGGAGCCACACTGACAAAGTGGGTCTTCCTGGGAAAACGTCAGCTATTCAGAGAACGCTGCCACATCACCCCGGGAAGTCTCATCTTTTTTCCAGACAATCCCCTTGAAATCTTTTCGGTCCTCCTCTTCCCACATGGTACTAGGCCGGGCGCGGTGGCTCAAGCCTGTAATCCCAGCACTTTGGGAGGCCGAGGCGGGTGGATCACGAGGTCAAGAGATCGAGACCATCCTGGTCAACATGGTGAAACCCCGTC
>NW_016107426.1:5495069-5501815 GCF_001604975.1 Cebus imitator | reverse complement strand
AAAAAAAAAAAAAGACTCACCACTAGCCTGTTTGCCGTCTCCTGGGCACCTCTCCTCTCTTGCAGGTGCCCAGCATGGAACACAGAGCTTTGTGTGAGCCTGATAGGGGCAGAGATGCTGCAAACACGAATGCTCAAGTCTTTCCTCCCTGCTCAGACCGATGCGGCTCATCTTCCTTGGCTGCTTTTCATTTTCTGAGCTGCCGTCGCAGTTTCTCAGGAACCCTAGAGCTGATGGTCTGGCCCTTTGTCTTTCCTTCACTTCATTTCACCCTTGAGTGAAGGCTTGTCTGTCTTTGTTGTGTTTGTTTTTTGGGCTAATTACTGTGTCCAGAACCCTGGCGAACCTCTCACATAGCTCCTTGGCAAGAGCTGGATGGGGCCCCACCTATCCGCCTCCGCTTCCCTTTCTCCTAGTTTGGAAGCTCCCACCTTTGGCTTGCCATGGCAGCAGTTTTCAATCTGGGTCAAGGTGTTGGTTTTGGACCTTGGCCTCATTATCCTCTTAGACTGGCGCTCAGGACTGGCTGATCTGCAGCCTTCTACTGAGGCTGAGCCAGGGCGGCTGGGGAGGGCGGGCCAGGGCAATGTAGAACAGGGCATGGCAGGGCAGGGCCCTAAAGGTGGGGCCAGTAGAGCTGGGTGGGGCTGGGCTGCATGGAAGATCAACTTGTTTCCTTGAATCAGTTCACCCTGGTGATGGCAGAGCAATGAAAGGAGTGGGCTGAACTGAGTCCTAGTTCTGGATAACCCGCTGGGAGATGTTGGGCGAGTCATGTGTCCTCTCTAGGAGCATGGCACTGGATGGAAATGCCAACTCCTGCTGTCTATCAAGCCATGACGCTGGCACTGTGCAGCTAAGAATGTAATAGGCATCATCCCATTCTGTCATAGCAGCAAACTCATTGAGGAGGTCCTGTTACTGTGCTCACTTTACTGATGAAGAGATCGTAAAGTAGGTGAAATAACTTGCCCAAGGTCATGGCATTAGTAAGTAGCTGAGCTGGGTGGAATTTGAACCCCAGCAGCCTGAACACCCGTGCTCCTGAACACAAAGCATGCGCCCCCAACCCCGCAACGCCTCCTCCTCAATTCCGCTTACTTCTATGGCTTGTCATAATTCAACGGCAGCTCTAAGGTCTGGGGGGGACCATGTTCAGGTCGTTTGTCCTCAGCGTGGCAGCAGCATCCTGGAGACCTGTGTGTTTCTGCTCCTCATTTCTCTGCCTCTGAGTTCAGGCCTCCCACACTCTGCTGGCTTGTTGGAAGCATCCTGCAAACAGATAGCAAGGGTAACTTTCTATCAGAAATAGATTTATGTTAGTTTTGATATCATCATCTTTATATTCAGGAATTAAAAACCCAGAAACAAAGCCAAGCCTGAGTTTCCTTCAGTGGAACGTCTCTCTAAAACGTTGTTGTTGGTTATCCATGTTGGCTGAGGTTGTTTGCATAAAATATTTTGTCTTCTTGTAGACATAAGAAAAATTAATTGCTCCGGCTTTTTTCTCTGTGATGTTCTGATGTCCTGGCATGCCAATGCCTGAGAGAACCTAACCCACTGAATGAGTAATATTCTGTAGCTAAGGACCAGTATTTTGGTTGATTGCCCAAAGTCGTGGAAGTCTTATTGCAGCATAAGAGTCAGCCCCTTACAAATCAATCAATCAATAAACAAATAAACAAACAAATAAAGCAGCCACCTGCCCTCTCCTGAAAAAAGTCTTCTCTCTTTAAGGAGTTTAATTTCCCTTCCCTCAACACAACAGTACAAAACCTCAGTTATCGTCTGCTTGGATCACACATAACATCAGCAGGACACAGTGAGTTTTGGGTTTGTGTAGTGCGTCCTAAGAGTGCAACATTTTCATTATTATTATCTCAATGTACCAGAGAGGGAGAGAGAAAGAGCAAGAGACTGAGCCGGGATTAGGGAGAGGTTTTCACATTGAAAGACAGCAGATCCGGGCACCAGGAATTGCCAACTAACGGGTGAAGGGTGTTGGAAATAGATGCTTGGTGCCACAAAGAAAAATTAGCACTGACACAAAGGATCTTTGAGCAACACAGTTTTTACTTCCTGGACTGCAGGAAGGGCACTTTTGCTAGCCGTCGTGCCACGAGAGTACAATGAACAAAGGAAAACACACAAATGTATTTCTTACACATTTGGGGTCGTCCTTACTGCTGTGTCTGATCTCCATTGGCTGGAGCCAGACCTCACAACCTAAACTGAAACCTGATTGGCTAATAACTTAAAACTTTTCTAAACAGGTAAAAGCAATGGAGACCTGGGACATACCTGTGAGCACATCCAGCACAGATATCTTGGTTCAAGTACAAGGACATAGAATGTACTACATGCCTGTAAGCATGGCATGTCTAACAGCTACATAGGATACAGCTTAACAAAGATATTAGCACACTTACCCTTTAACAAGAAAAGAAACTTTAAAAAGGAACTTTTTTACTTCCCACAGGGGGAAGAGAAGATAGCAAAGAGCCTTACTTTTGTAGATTCATGTATTTTCTATCTTGGAGGAAAAGTACACTCTTTTAAGAAAAACATCAAAATTCTTGGCATAAATACTACCTGGCACATAATAGATGTATTCAATACATGTCAATTCTATTCCAATCTTCTCCTCCAATAATATAATCATATTTACCATAGAATTTTTATTGCCATAACAACTAAAAGTAATTGGCGCTGTCACATAAAAGTAAGAGTTCTGCGCCTCTGTATTTTTTTAAGGTTTATTTTGAGCTCAACTGCATCAGCATGAACCCTGCAGTTGCATTTGTGTAAATGTGGTTGTAGCTTACATGGCTTCTCCTGCCTTCTCCCTCATCTGTTTGGACCTGTGTATAACTTAATCTTCTGCCATTCTGTTTTCTTTCTGCCTAAGTGAAGAACAAGAATGCTGAGATTTCTCCAGGACACACCTGTGCACTCTTGCAGAGCAGCTGATCTTGGGGAAGGCTGGTTTTGGCACACAGGTGGTGACAGGGAGGTCTCAGCAGGCTCCCAACCCAATCAAATAAAGGTGTGTGGGGTGCAGAGCAGGTGTATGTGGAGTTGGGGACTGGAATGAGGAAAAAAGACACCTTTGACGGGTTGTTAGCAGGTGTTGCTTAATTAGTCTGAATGCAAAAATGTAACTAGAAGGCCAAACATCACATTTTAACATGCATGTGCATGCTTACACAAGTACACACACACACACACACGCACACACATTTTCTCTCTAAGGTGCACCCTTTCCTACATGCTCTTTTCTAGGTCGGATCAAGGGGCTTACATTTTGGTGTTTTGAGGCAAAAACTCAAACGATTTATCAGTTAGGTTTCTTTCTCTGTATATGCATTTGCAAGTCCACCCTGTCTGGCTTGGATTAGAATAAGGATAAATGTGAATTCATTTCTGTTTCCTACATCGTATCTGGAGCACAGAGTATGCTCCATCTATGGTTACTCGTTGTTTTAAGAAGTAGCATGAAAACGTTTGTCAACTATTTACTTTCTTTCAACCATCTACTTTTTTTTTTGGACTCAGCTTCTTCGTCTATAAAATAGGTGTGATTCCTTAATGCTGTGATACATGGATAGAAGTCAATAAAAGCAATGGATAGTTTCAATTTACAAAATAATGTGAAGAATTTTAACCTCAAAAAATTAGATTTCATTATAATATTAATGAAATCGTCATCTGAGAAGATTTCATTTGACCAACAATCAAGGAAATACACCTGAAAGAATAATGGCATTATATTTAATAAGTATCTATCAGATTGTCAGAGACAAAAAATATTGATTACATGCAGTGTTTGTGAGAATGTGGGTGTGCTGGATTAACTTTTTTGCAAGGTGCATTGTCAATCATTTCAAAATGTACTTACAAATACGTCTGTGAATACCTTTCTAATTTTCTCCTAAGAATAAATTTCTGGAAAAGAGATCACCTCATCAAAAGGCATGAACAAAGATGTATTTATAAGTTTTTATTTTCTTCTTCTTCTTCTTTTTTTTTTCCGAGACAGAGTCTCACTTTGTTGCCCAGGCTGGAGCACAGTGGTGCAATTTTGGCTCACAGCAACCTCCACCTCCTGGGCTCAAGTGATTCTCCTTCCTCAGCCTCCTGAGCAGCTTGGATTACAGGCATGTACCATCACACCTGGCTAATTTTTGCATTTTTTGTAGAGATGGGGTTTCACCATGTTGGCCAGGCTGGTCTCAAACTCCTGACCTCAAGTGATCCACCCACCTCAGCCTCCCAAAGTGCTGGGATTACAGGCATGAGCCACTGCACCTGACTTATTTTTCCAAGATTTATTAATAAGAGTGAAAAATGAGGAATAAGATACATGTCCACTCATAGGGAATAAATTAATTATGATATAACTCCAGATGGAATAAATACTCAGGGGCTGTTCAAAAGGAGATTGTAGCTCCGTGTTTTTGATATGAAAAGATAGCTGTAATACACTGTTAAGTGAAAATGAAATTACAGAATGGTATGTTTGGCACTATTACACTTAGATGGACATGTTTATGTTTATATCTATACTTAGATACATACAGAATGTGTTTGTATACAGTGGTTTCCGGTGGAAGAGGTCAGTGAGGAAGAAACTCGCTCAGTACTTGATACTCTTTCACTTGCTTAAAATGTTTTTAACAGTGAAGGGTATTATGTTGTATAATCAGTCAAAACAATAATAATAAAAAAATCCAAGGGGCATTAAAATGAAACTCTTAATTCTATTGCTTCTACTAATTTCTCTCATTTGTAATATGACCATTGAATGGGATACATTCAACTTCTGATCCTCTAAGTAGGGACACGGGCCTAGACTATTTACAATGGACTGAAGAAACAGTAAAAGCTAAACAAGTCGGAGATAAACAATATGAAGATATGATATAACTTGGTGAGGCCTGCCATAAATAACACACTAATCTCGTTAATGAAATAATAGATGATAGGCACTCAATGGGCCTTGTGAATTGAATATCATGGGAAAAGGAGGTCGTCGAGTGTTGGAGTGTCACGGGGTGACAGCCGGGGGATGACGGGCGCTGTATTCAGTGCTGTGGGAAGTAGGTTCTCTCCGGGCTCTTTTCTTTCCGAGAGATCCAGTGGTGAGCAGTAGAGACTTTCAGTCTACTTTGCCTTTATTTTGGACTCAGACCTAGATGCTATCATGTAAAAATATCCCCGCTAATGCATATTAAGATGTGACACGCTTCCTTTTAAAAATTTTGTATGGCTTTGTATCATTAACCTGAGAAGAAAAAAAAAAAAAAGAGCCCATATCCTGATGTGTAACTAAAAACCTCCCGGTGGGATTTGTTTAGTGTGAGAGAGTGATTAGTAATTTTTAGTGATTAGTAATTTTCTCCCTCAGGTGGTTTTTCTGCATTCCTGTAGAGATCGTGTACACAACAGGGCTGCCAAGTGGGAAGAAAAGGCTCGGGCAGAAAATATCACGCTTTAGAAAACAGCGTGTGTGCGTGCGGGCGCATGTGTGCGCGTGTGTGTTTTCAATAATGATTTTAGTTACTTTGACAAATAAAGTGCTTTGATTTGGAATCACGTCTTTTATGTCTTATACAATCTCTGGTCTTGCAGCCGTCTCATTATGTAATAATTTTATTCCAGGGAATTCTATCTGTGGTCCCATCCACTAACAACCCAGAGTCCCTCACACCCTTTCTATTCCCCCACTGGTTTTGGAAAAGCAAGCCAATTTAAAAAGTCTTAGCTTAAGGAGGCCTCTGGGTTTTATTTGCAGTTTCTTAGAGCCAACTGTGGAAATCATAAGATTGAGACAGAAAGGGTTTAGCTTTTTTAATTAGGAAAAAACCAGATGTCTACAGTGAGAGCTCCATGAAGGAGGGCCATTTTTTAGTGTCTCACTGGGTCAGCCCATTCCACTTCCCAATAAAGGGCATTCACACGAGCTGAACACACACCCTGGCAGCTGGGTTGCTAGCAAGAATTTACAGTTGTTTTTTATCTTGCCACTCCCTGGGGATTGAAGCCTGTGGCACAAAGATTAAGCAACCTGTGTGGCCTTCGGATTCTTCTGCTTGAAGCTTTCATAATTTTATTTTTGCATATCTATAGGCACATATACTGGGCTCAGTGACCTCATTGGTAACTGTTAGCTCCTCAGAATATTGCCGAGTCCAAGAAAGGGATACACAGTGGGTTACTCTTTGGTTTCTAAGGCTAACATTGGCACTTAGAACACTTAATGAAATAAGCTTTAGAGTTGAGAGGTAATGCAGTTAGAGTGACAAAATAATTTGCTGACCAACATTATCCAGTTGGTGGACCTGGAGCATGTCTCACCCCTTCGTCATTTTCATCACCACCGCCACTACTGCCATCACCAGCACCACCACCATCACCACGACCACCATCACGACCATCACCATCACCACCATCACTACTACCACCATCACCACCACCACCATCACGACCACCATCACCACCACCACCAACACCACCACCATTACCACTACCACCATCACCATCACTACTACTACCATCACCACCACCACAATCATTACCACCACCACCATCACCACCACCACCACCATCACAAGCACCACCACCATCACCATCACTACTACCACCATCACCACCACCACAGTCATGACCACCACCATCACGACCACCACCATCACCACCACCACCATCAACATCACTACTACCACCATCACCACCACCACAATCAT
>NW_016107426.1:5327588-5494048 GCF_001604975.1 Cebus imitator | reverse complement strand
TGCTTTAAATTACCTGTTACATGCAATGAGTGATCCTGTCCCTTCTGCTGTAGAGCTATCTCCATGGAGACAAACATCAAACTCACTCCCTTCAGTTTTTAAACCTGAATGTGAATGGCCATTCCAAATTGGCTGTCCTCATCCACTCAGAACTGCAGGAAGCATTTAACTGTTCAATATATTAAATGAACAAAAAAATACAGGTGAAGTGACTCATGTCTGGATAAGAGGCAAAGACAGATGGCTTTCCATTGGCCTGGCTAGGCTTACATCCAAGAGACAGGGAATAACAAATGCTGGTGAGGATGTGAAGAAAAGGGAACCCTTGTACACTGCTGGTGGGAATGTAAATTAGTACAACCACTACAGAGAACAGTTTGGAGGTTCCTCAAAAAACTAAAAATTGAGCTGCCACAGGATCCAGCAAGCCCACTGCTAGATACGTAACCAAAAGAAAGGAAAGCAGTGTATCGACGAGCTGTCTACATGCCTAGGTTTGTTGCAGCACTGTTGACAACAGCTAAGATTTGGAAGCAACCTGTGTCCATCAACAGATGACTAAATAAAGAAAATGTGGTGCATATGCACAGCGAATTACCATTTAGCCATAAAAAAGAATGAGATCCAGTCATTCACAACAACATGGATCAATGGAGATCATTTTGTTAAGTGAAATAAGCCAGGCACAGAAAGACAAATATCACATGTTCTCACTTATTTGTGGGATTTAAAAATCAAATCAATCGGGCCCCTGGAGACAGGGAGTAGAAGGATGTTTCCTGGAGGCTGGGAAGGGGAGTGGGGGCTCGGGGAATAGATCGGGATGGTTAATGGGCACAAAAATGAGAAAAAAATGAATAAGACCTACTTTTTAATAGCACAATAGGGTGACTATAGTCAATAATAACTTACTTGTATATTTTGAAATAAGGAATGCAATGTGATTGTTTGTAACTTAAAGGATGAATGCTTGGGGGGATGGGAACCCTGTTCCCCATGTTGTGCTTATTTCACATTGCATGCCTGTATCAAAACATCTTATGTGCCCCCAAAATATATACACCTACTATGTGCCCACATAATTTAAATAAAGAAAACTCCCATTGTTTAGATACCTAGATGTGGCCTAAAAGATTTTTTGAGAACCACTAATAAATGATTAGTTACTTATATGCTTAGATATCATCAAAGCACAAAAAGTATGTAGATTTCTTTGGTTAGCTGAAGGTTCTGTTTGAATGTGGAACACGTTAGGGTGAGAATGATCGAAGGTGATTTCATGTTTAATCTGGTCTGGTTCACCGGAACCTTACAAGGAGCCAACTGAGAAATTCTGCTTCCTCCCATTCCCCCCCCACCAGGGGTACACACAGTTAGAGCCAATGTAAATAGTGAAAATCAAATATTCTGTTTTTGTACATTGAATTTCTTTTGTGGAAGTTTGAAATGGTTAGCTGAGTTTTTTAACTGAATTGAACAGAATGCTGGAAAAGTCTTATTTGAAATATGAAATACTTTCAGCTTGACAAAAGTTCATATAAAATATGAGAATACTATGAATGCAAGAATATTATTATGCAGCATATTCATACTTGTGCAAAACGTCGAAACTTACAGAGTTGTGTACAACTAGTCTGCGGTACCTTGGGAGAAAGTTCTCTGCAGCTCCAGGTACAATCACACATGGCTTTCCCACTAATTCTTTTCCCTTTCTTCCTCCCCCTCATTCATTTTCTTTCCCATTCCCCCTTTTCCTTGAGTGACAGATAACCTTATAACGCCAGACTTCAAAAAAAGAGTTAAAAATTAAATTTGGAATAACCACCTCCTTAACGATAGCTTTCCTTTCTAACCATAAGCAAAAACCTTAAACTTAAGATGATTACCAGGAATGGCACACTAAACAAATAGAAATTACTAGCAAATAAGAAGTGACTCTCAGTCCTCTGAGCTCAAGTTGCAGTCGCTCCTGGAGGTGACTGGGCAGTCAGGAACCCTCAAGGTTTTATCAGATGCTGTAACAAAGTAGTAGGCAAAGTAGGCGGGCCCATTAACCTCTCTGCGCTGAGGGTTATGGGGAAAATGTGTTTCTGACTTGCAAGCAGTCTGAGTATGGCTCTGGAAATCTCAAGTTATTCCTGCTCTAGAGAATACAGAGGGTGTTAAATCAATTTGTGTGGAGATATGACCACTACTTGTCAAGATGAAGGTACATTTTCATCTTCTCTGAGGTGCCAAAAACCCCTCTGAGGCTCCTGATATCTGTCTATCCTCTTTCCAGGGGTCTGGATTTTCCAAGGCAGTCCAGGGCTCTTTCCTTACAATGTAGCTACCTTCTGTTTTGAGGTCACCACTGCTCATCACTCTCACTTTTCCGAGTCACCGTTACTGACCAATCACCCTCTCATCCCCAGGAAGGGGAGCTCAGCACCACGGGAAGGTCCTGGCTCATCCTTCTGGCTGTTCCTCTTTGCCTCTTTAGTGGGGCTCTCATCTAAGGAACACTGACACTTATGCAGCAGGTGGTCACTGAGCCCCGATAACCTTGGAGAAAACACGTTGATGTTAATAGCAACAATTCACATTTCAGTGGCTGATTTTATGTCTTCCTCCGTAACACAAGTCTTCAGACCCTCTTTTCCAAGTTTCTCTCAGTTACTTCTGGTATCACTCAGTTTCTTCTTTTTCTTTTAAAGGTTGATCCTGTTGACTAACTGAAGATAAACCTAACACATCCTAGGCCAGTTTTGCCATTTGCGAAGTGAAGATGAGTATTTACCATACAGGTGAACCGAAAGGCAAAACTGGTGGAAAAATCCAGCACATATTGTGTCCAGCAGACTAAGCCAGGTCATGCTGCAGTAGCAACCCCAAAATTTCAGGGTTGAAACAACAGCTCATGTTTTCTACACAGCACATCTGTCATAGGTCTGCTGGGCCCTGCTCCACCGGATCCTTCCTCAAGGATCCAGGCTGAGGAAGGCTTCACCTCCGGGACTTCCCTTTGCCAAAGCAGAGGAGAGAAAACATGGCACCTAATGCACTAGGTCTTAAAACTTCCTTCTAAAAACGGCCCATGTCACTGTGTTCTCATCTCATTGGCCAAAACAAGCCCTGTGGCACATCTGAACTCAAAGAGAAAGGGAAATTCAATCCCCTCCTGTGTCCAGGAGACCAAAACCCAGAAATACTGGTGAATACCAAAAATAACTCCCATAGTAGGCATTTCATAGTACTTTTTGCATAAGAGGAAACACTTCAAACCCCAGAGTCTATGGCAAAGAGTATTATGATGTCTAAAACATTGTGCTAGGTAAAACTTACAATGGAAAATCAATTGAAGTATTATTTTCCAAAGCCACACAGCTAGTAAGGGCTAGATCCGGCATTTGATTCTGAAAATCACACCCTGTTGATTATGATGTCTATGCCTATTTATGCTATTCCAGGGTTACTCAACTTCTGCCAGCCTGTTTCCTCCTGTTTTCCAGAAGCAAGTCATATTGACTGCTTGGGGATTTTTTCCACCAGAGAGTGCTGTCCCTGCAATGGTAGGCATAAAGGCTATGTGAGACGAGGCAATGTGTGCTGTACAAGGTCTGAATTCAAAGACGGTATCTGGAGAACCCAGGCAGCAGCTTGTCTCCTGCGTTCACAAAATGGGGCGCTGGGGGTGTCCATTGCATTCTGCCAGATACATCTGATCCCTGGGTTAAAATGACGGCCCCTCAGTTACCAGAGAGCACATGTCCCATTACTTAATTATTGGAAGACGCATGTCCACTCTCTCTGTTATAGAGGGTATGCGTCACTATCCAAATGTGGCAGACATGTCTTGACACATTCATCAGCCTCTTCTGAGCACAACACACATGCACCATGTGTACATACACGCACCACATGCATATACATGAGTGGTCACCTTAGCTCATGCCCACTGCTAATGTCATAAACACACATACTGAGACTGTGCCACGGGCAGTATCAACTCATGCAATATCCATCCATGCTTTGCCTATTCACAGGATTTAGAGTCATCCACGTGTGCATATATTTTGCTCAACCATATGAAATTGCTCTTTTATTGGCCATTTCATGTGGCTCAAACAAACTAATGTATATACAGTTGCATGAAATCACAGCTATTTTATGAACATACACACAGCCACACATACACACACACACACAGCTCATGCTCAACATGCACACACACACACACAGAATGCACGTATGCACCACCACATGTACAACTTGTTTCTCATCCCCCATCTATTGCCTGACGCAGGCGCAGACTCCACGGTAGTGAGTCCCATCATTGACATTGTCAAGGCTGCTATTGAAGCTCAGCTCCAACCATCCAAGAAATCAGTCACTGGGGCCTGGCCTCTGCAGCCCCGGCTTCACCCAGCAGCTGTGCTCAGTGCGTCTCCCCACCCCCGCCCCATCCTCTTTGCCTTGTCTTCAATCCTAAATACCCCTTTCTTTGCTCCCTGTGTCGTCCGTTCTCATGCTGCTGTAAGGAACTGCCTGAGACTGGGTGATTTATAAAGAAAAGAGGTGTAATTGACTCACAGTTCTACAGGGCTGGGGAGCCCTCAGAAAACTTACGATCGTGGTGGAAGGCACCTCTTTACAGGGCTGCAGGAGAGGGAAGAATGAGAACCAAATGAAGGGGGAAGCCCTTATAGAACCATCAGATCTCGTGAAAACTTACTCACTATCACGAGAATAGCATGGGGACCGCTCAGTTTCGTCTCTGTTACTTCATGGGGGCTTTTATGAGCTCATAACCAGTTCTACCATGTAAAAGGGGCTCCTTGTTCTCTGCCAATCTTCATGAGACTGTTGTTGATTCTCTTCTAGAACATTCCAAAGATGCAAACCTGGGAGATGCCAAAATGGCAGCACATTTGGCTTTCACTCCTCTAGAACCACACTGCCTCATGTAGTAATTAGGAGAAAGTGCACCTGCCTCGGTATGTGGAAGTAACCATTGTTACCTGGTCATCAAAAAAACACCTTCTGTGCTCCAATGTTGCACAAAATCCTCGTGACAGCAACGCTTCTTTTAATTGAAGCCCTTTTTCCACAGGCTCACAGCTGGCATTTTGGGCTGAGTGGAGGCAGAGTCTGTTCTTCATCTTCCCGTAGCTTGCTCTAGGTGGTTTACGAAAACTCTTACAGACTTTTGGCTCCTGTTTGTGTGTTTATGTTTTGAGACCTTCCGATTCCCTTTAAGGAGACTACCAGAGTCTCACAGATCTCTTCCTCTCACAGTCCATGGGCCAGAACCTGGTCCCTTGGCTACCTCTAGCTGCAAGGGAGAAAATGTAGCCTTTTATTCTATGTATATCTAGCCAAAAAAATCAGTACTCTATTTTTAAAAAGCAGGAGAATAACGTATTTTGGGGCAGAGAACCAGCAGTCTCTGCCATCGGTTTTAACTCACGTTTTAACTTTTTCTCCTCTCATCCCTCCCCTTCATACATATTGTGGGGAGGACAGAGTTTGCTCACTGGTCTGAATGTGGTACACATTTTCCCACTTCTGTGCTCTTCTTCATCATGCTTCCTTGATTGAAATGTCTCTGGACTCCTCTTCTTGCTCGGAGTTCTCATCCTTTGAGGTCCATATTGAAGCTTTCTTCTTACACAAAGTATGGTGATAACATTTTCTTCCAGTTTTCATTTTTTTTGTCTATACCATTCATGGAAACTTTTATCTTTCTAATTTATACACAATGCCATTCTTGTAAGCCTGTCAGTGCAAAGGCTGATAGGTTTTTCTGAAGCTAAGAAGCTATCACAATGCCTTAGTTACAGCCAGTGCTAGATAATTATTTATTTTTGCTATTGCTGATAACCTAGGCGAGGGATTGATGAGGAATTTTAAGGGTTTGTAATAGTTACAGCCTGAGTATAGTTGAGTCAGGTCTTGGAACACTGTTATCTCTATACCTTTTTCCTGCAGAGTAAAAACAATACTCGGAGCATTAG
Organism: Cebus imitator; assembly: GCF_001604975.1. Taxonomy (NCBI): domain Eukaryota; kingdom Metazoa; phylum Chordata; class Mammalia; order Primates; family Cebidae; genus Cebus; species Cebus imitator. The sequence goes on along the minus strand of NW_016107426.1, from coordinate 5,488,052 downwards.
TTCATCACAGTGGGATAAGAAGAAGTGTTACGGAGTTTCAAAAAGTATTTTAACCTCAGTCAAAAATTCAAGCCCTCCTATTTTTGAATGACGTAAGTATCAGGATAACCACAGTGCATTAATTTTATTTTTATAGTTTCTTGAATTAGTAATACTTTCATGTTTCAAATATAAAACATACAAAAGCTATTCATTAAAAAAACTCTATTTTCTTACCACCCCTTCATTCAACTATCCCTATCCTTCTGATAGGTAATGTTATTATTGATTTCTTATCATCTATCTAGCTATCTTTATTTTATTTTTTTTGAGACAGAGTCTCACTCCATTATCCAGGCTGGAGTACAGTGGTGTGATCTTGGTTCACTGCAACCTTTGCCTCCTGGGCTCAAGCAATTCTTCTGCCTCAGCCTCCCAAGCAGCTGGGATTATAGGCATGCACCACCATGCCCAGCTAATTTTTTTTTTTGAGATGGAGTTTCACTCTTGTTGCCCAGGCTGGAGTGCAGTGGTGCAATCTCAGCTCACTGCAAACTCCGCCTCCCGATTCAAGCTATTCTCCTGCCTCAGCCTCCTGAGTAGCTGGGATTGCAGGTGCCTGCCACCATGACCAGCTAATTTTGTGTTTTTAGTAGAGACGGGATCTCACCATGTTGGTCAGGCTGGTGTCAAATTCCCGACCTGCTGTGATCCTCCTGCCTTGGCCTCCCAAAATGCTGGGATTACAGGCATGAGCCACTGTGCCTGGCTTAATTTTTGTATTTTTAGTTGAGACAGGGTTTCACCATGTTGGCCAGGCTGATCTCAAACTCTTGACCTTAAGTAATTTGCCTGCCTTGGCCTCCCAAAGTGTTGGGATTACAGACATAAGCCACCATGCTCAGCCCTAGAAATATTTTTTTAAATGCAAATAGAAGTCAATACAAATACATATATCTCTTTTCTGTCTCTTTTGTCAGGAATAGAAAAATGCTATATATACCTTATTTTTAATTAGCATAAATTAGAAATATTTCCATATTAACACATTAACAGTTTTTAATTCCTTCTTTACAGTTGCATGGTATTCCACCGTGTGGATGTCCCATAGTTTACTTAATCAGTCCTCTGTTGATGAGCATTGAGTTTGTTTTCAAAATTTTTAATTACAATACTGTAGGTAATATCTTTGTACTTAATTCATTTCAGCATTTGTATATCTGTAGCATAAATTCCTGGAAGTAGAATTGCTAGGTTAATGGGGTACATAGCTGAAGCTTTAGTAGATACTGCTAGATAGCCCACCATAAGAATTCTGCTAATTCGTATCCTCACCAACAAGATAGAATGTGCTATTTTTATGTACCCTTACAACATAATTTATTATTAAACCTCTGGAATTTGTCAGTCTGATAGGTAGTGGGGAGTGACTTCATCTAGTTTTAATTTGTATGTTCATTACCGTAAATGAAGTTGCACATCTATTTCTCCCCACTTCTTTAGGAGAGAATGATCTTCTCCTGTCTTTGTGAGCACTGTAATAGGATGAATGGTGTTTCTTCTACTCAGGGATTGGTAGATACTTTTTACATGTGTGGAGCATTAGCCCTTTGTGTTTCAGGTTGCCAATATCTTTGCTTAATTGTCATTTGTTTTTTACTTGGCTTAGTTTTTTTCTTCAGAAAAAAGCCTTTATTCTTAATGAGTGGAGCTTATAAAGTCTTTTCTTCCATGGCTTCTGGATTTTGTGTTAGAAGGGCTTTCAACATTCAAGCTTATAAAAGAATTCTCACAAATTTTTCTTTATTTTACATTTAAATATCAAACCTATTTGAAATTTCAGACTCCTCTTTAAACCATTTCAAGCAAATATGTTGTTTAGATAGGGTCGCTAGATTTCACAAATTAAAATACATATGTTTACTTCAGATAAACAGCAAATACATTTTTAGTACAAGTATGTCCAATGCCATATTGGGAGCTGTGCTTGGGAAATATTTATGCTAAATAATTATTCATTGTTTACTTGAAATTCAAGTTTAACTGTATTTTATCTGGCAACCCTAGGTTGGGAGCCACCAGTCCATTTGCTTAGATACTTCAGTTTCAGTTGAATCTCAATTTAGGCTATATCAGGGGTCTGCTACTTTTGTTCATTTGCTATTTAAAAGCTTAGTGGTAGCACTTTGGGAGGCTGAGACAGGTGGATCACGAGGTCAAGTGATCGAGACCATCCTGGTCAACATGGTGAAACCCTGTCTCTACTAAAAATACAAAAATATTAGCCAGGTGTGGTGGCACGCACCTGTGGTCCCAGCTACTCAGGAGGCTCAGACGGAAGAATTGCTTGAACCAAGGAGGTGGAGATTGCAGTGAGCCAGGATTGCGCCACTGCACTCCAGCCCGGTGACAGAGCAAGACTCCGTCTAAAACACATCAATCAATCAATAAACAAACAAATAAATAAATGCGAGCCTGCATCTAAGTAAATAAATGCAGGCCTGCCTCTAAATCATATACAGATAGATAAGTAAATAAATAAATGCAAACTTGCACACAAATACATAAGTATATAAATAAATGTTGGGAGCCTGGGTCTAAATAAATAAATGAGTAAACGTGAGCCCTTCTCTAAATAATTAGATAGCTAGATAGATAAATACATAAATCCAAGCCTGCCTCCAAATATGTAAATAAATAAATAAATAAAATGCGACCTGCTTCTCCATGAGCAAGTATGTCAGTAAATAAATAAATAAATAAATAAATGGAAGTGTGCCTCTAAATAAATCGATATCGATAGGTAGATAGATAGATAAATAAATAAATAGCCCCGCTTGGTGGCTCACAAACAAACAACAACAAAAAGCTTAATGGTGTTTCCTACAATGTCTGCACTCATCTCTTACAGGCTCTGAAATTTGAGCACACAACTTGTGTTAGATGGAAATAAATTTACTTATTACAAATGTGTGAATGACGAATTCCCTTCTAACATTTTGTCCAATGTGTGCCACAAGAACTTCACTTCCAGGAGCAGGGAAAAGTGGGGGCAGTAGAGAGCTAGTCCCCTGTCTGTTCAGCTCCAATGAAACAATATTTTGATGACCAAAATCCTTTTGATAACCAAAAGAATGTTTGGTTATCAAAATAATTGTCTCAATTATTGTTTCAAGGGGTTAGAGGCTAGAGTCTCTGATACCTATAACAGAATTTTTTTAAAAGTAGGAGCTTAAATAATAACATTTGAAAATTATAAGTATACTCTTTGATCAAATCAGATAAAAACAAATCTAATGTCTCTTTTTGCCTGCTTTTGAAAACACTTATTCAAAAGTCTTATCTCCCTTAGCACTTCTATTATGATTAACAAAGCCCAATGTTGAGATAACGTTCCTTTTCCCCACAGAATTGTGGCACAAATCACAACCGTCATGATAAATCAAGACCGTGATGCCATTGAAGCAGCTAGGTTCTGATTGTAGTCCAGCCAGAGGAAGACAGTGCACTTGCTCCTGTTTGATTTAATTGATTGTATCTCATTAATTCACTCATTCAGTCATTCAGTAAATATGTCTTAGCTGCCTGCTACCTGCGAGGCACTAGGCTAGGTGTGAGCTTGAAGAAAACAGCCATGGACTCTGTCCTCACGGAGCTTTGCAGGTGTGCTAGAACAGGCCCCCACTGGCTGGTTGAAAGCCCATTTGAAGATTTCCAGGAACTTTGTGAGCTTCAAAATTGGCAATGGTGAGAGTATTTACACACAGAAATGCTGTTTTTTTTTTTCTCCTCCCCTCCCTCCTTTTCTTGAAATGAAGAGCTGGTTGTTGAACACTGAACAGCTCACCACTGGGATCGCAGGGGTGCTCCTGACCTCCACACCAGGACCCTACCGCTCCCGTACACCTTGCTTTTTACAAACAGTAGCTTCTTGAAATGTGGAAGCAGTCAGACTATTATGAGACATATATGATAAGACACTTATGGTATAAGTTGACATATATGATGAGTTGTAGGCCATATAAGCAAGTCCAAAGTAAAACTTCTAAAAGAAAATTTGCAATGTTAAAAAATTTATTAGCTATTAATTTATTTAGCTATTAGGATGGGACGAACAATAGCACCTCCTTCATAGAGCTGTTGAGATTAAATTAGCTAATAGGTGTAAAGTACATTAGTGTACAGTGCCTGGCCCAGGATAACACAGAGTAAGCATCATACGAGTCTCATTAATTAAGTACGAAAAGTTTAGCTTCGTCTCTCAGCTTCATTCAGTAAGCTAAAATGATCTCTGTAATTGAAAAGGATCCTCAAAGGCTGGGATCATAATTGCAGGCAGAGTGGAAGAACATTAGGTCCTTGGAGCCGGGGAAAGGCTGTTCTTGCTTCTTCTTTTGTCATCTCATCATATTAAGGCTTTTAATGAAAAAACCCTGTTTTTTTCCTCCCTTCTTGGTTCTCTTCTTAGCTTTCCCAAGTGAGATAAAGCACCCTGAGTATGCCACACCCTGGTTCCCTCACTGTGTAAGAAGACCACAGAAGAGAGAAGGCGCCCAGATGGCCCCAGGTGGGCTACTAACCCCAGGATTTGGAAATCTTGAGTCTGGCCTCTGGAGGAATTTCCCAGTCTGTACAAAGATAACACATGGTTCCTTGTTCTGTTAACCTATTTTTATATAATAGAAGGAATTATTTCCTCCCCACTGAAGAAAATTTTTACATGCAGATCCTCTTTGTATTTTGTTAGATATATGCTCAATTACTTTTCTTCTTTTCTTTGGGTGGTATTGTAAATGGTATTTTTCCTTAATTTCAGATTCTAGTTTTTTATCGCTGGTATGTAGGAAAGCAATGAGTTTTGTATATTGACCTTACATCCTGCGACCTTGCTAAACCTGCTTAGTAAGTAGTTCCAAGAATTTTTTTTCAAAGATTCTTTGGAGTTTTAATAATCATGTCATCTGTGAGTAAAGACAGTTTTACTTGTCTCTTTTTAATGTGTATACCTTTTATTTCTTTTTCTTATCTTACTGAACTAGCTAGAGCCTTGAGTAGGGTGGTGGAAGAGACTATCTTTGTCTTGTTACTGATCTTAGGGGAAAGCATGCTCTCTTACTGTTAGGTATGTTTGCTGTAAGTTTCTCATGTATGCCACCCCCCGCCTGCTTTTTTTTGAGATGGAGTCTTGCTCTGTCACCCAGGCTGGAGTGCAGTGGCACGATCTCGGCTCACTGCAACCTCTGCCTCCCAGGTTCAAGCAATCCTCCTGCCTCAGCCTCCTGAATAGCTGGGATTACAGGCACGTGCCACTAATTTTTGTATTTTTAGTAGAGAAGTGGTTTCACCATATTAGATAGGGTGGTCTTGAACTCCTGACCTCAGGTGATCCACCCACCTCTGTCTCCCAAAGTGCTGGGATTACAGGTGTGAGCCACTGCGCCCGGCACCCCTTTTTAAATTAAGAAAATTCCCTTATAGTTCTCATTCTTTCAGATCCATAAAATGTAGATTGTCTGTTTTAATCTGATCTATCAAGAGATTTGATTTATGCCATTCCTGTCAGGGCTGGGATGGTTTGGAGTTGGTAGAGGGAAAGAAGTTTCCACCCCTGAACCCTGAACCCTGAGCCCTGTGGTAATTGCTCCCTGAGTCAGCTCTCTGCCGTCTTTGGCCTCCACACCTTGTCATGAAACCAGGGATCTCTAGCAGCTGCGCTGGTGAAAAAGGCAGCAAGAGGTGGAGAGATCAACAACTGACTTTTAGCTTTCCTAAGTGAGTTTAAGCGCCCTGAGTGTGCCACACCCTGGTTCCCTCATTATGTAAGAAGACCACAGCTGCCACTTCTTGCCTGTGTGAACTTGGATGAATCACAAAACCTCATTTCTAAAATCAGGATCTTGATTACATTGTAGGGACATGAAGATAGCTTGAAATGATGGTGACTCTAATGTACTCTACAAATTTATCTTTTAAATGACAAGCTAGTAGAGGGCAGGATCCCTGTCGGTGCACTATAGTATTCCCTACGTAGTCTGGGGCACAGTAAATGCTTCATATGTATCTGATTATTGTGTTATTACATGCATTTGTCCCTCCAAGATCTCATTGTTGCCCTCGGGCTGTGTGTGTGGGGTACCACAGAGCGGGTGTTACTGCCTGGGCTGCCACAGTCTATGATTTAAGCTTGTCATCAAAGCTCCCTAGCCAGTAACTGGACTCTTTGGTGAGTGAGTGAGATGACCCAGGTAAAGCTCTCGGCAAACTCTCGGCTCTCCGTAAGTGCGGAATTAATGACAGATGTTATTTTTACTTAGGTGAGATCTTTATTAGGGAACTAGAGAGGGAAAGCTGTGGGGTGTGGGGCTTGTTTGTGATTATTTATTAATGTCTCCTTGAGGAAACTTTCTTCTTTGCTCATGGGTGATAACAGAGGGCAAAAATGAAGGCAAAATGTGGCCCAATGCTGCCAGTTGGCTGCTATTCTCATTTGTGCACGTTGACTAGTTTTCTTCTTTTCCTGGTGTCCTCTAGCCCACTAGGTGACACTGTTTACTCATCTATGCTTCTCCATTTAGGCCCTTCCACAAATCTTATTCAAAAGTAGCATGTTTTGTTTGGGGTGTGGGGAGGGGAAAGCGTGTCGAGAAGGAAAATATAAAGGAACCGCCAGTGGCTAAACTTTGAGGTACAGTTAGGGGCCAGTTGTCACCTATGGTTATGTGACGTTATGGGCAAGTTTCAAACTATTTTTTAAACTGATTTTAAGAGCAACATGTAATTAGTTTCCAATTCTATTCCAAGAAATGAAGGAAAATTGACTTCCCCTTCCCAAGCCATCACCAAACCAAAGGATAAAATAAACTGTGGTGGCTTTGAATGTGGAGCTCAGTAGATGCCCTTGAATGACTGTTTTTCCACCGTGTTCTTCAATGATAGTTAATGAGGGCACAGACCACTAATAAGCAGTGGAGGCAGCTTCTAGGCTAAGCTGAAATTGGGCCTTCAAATCTAATCAAAATTAGTCACTGCTGAGAAGAAACCAAATGTGGTGTGTCCATTTGGATCTGGGGTTTGGAGAGGCCCTCCTTGTTTTCCGGGTCAGTTATGATTCCATTTATGCATTGCTATATTGCTACACACTCACAGGAAGATGACATTTTTTTGGATCCCATCCAGTTGAAACTTGTGATGATTCTATAATGACACATATAACTTTTGGATAGAAAAAAAAAATAGAAAATGAATTTCTTTTCTTGCATTTCCAGGGCCGTGAGCCGTAGGAAGCATGTCAACCATGGCAAACCGGAGGATCAGGAAATCAAAGATTCCATTCACTTGCCCTGGAGTTTGAGGTCTGTGTTTTTTATGTATCCTCACTCTTCATTGTCTAACTTTAAAATTAACTTATTTATGCTGCTTCTGTTTATAAACTTAGATTTTTTTTTTTTTTGTCCTTAGAAGTAACACAACTAAAATTCTCTAACAAATATTTCCCAGTTCAGAATTTTCCTAAACCTTTCCTGGCCTCCCTTGCTAATGAGCTCCAATTTTCTTTGCTTTTCTGTGTGTCTACCAGCACGCACTACCTTGAGTTGGTGTGTGATAAACAGCTAAATATAGTCACAGTTTTGGCAGCTAACTTTTGGATGATTGTCACAAGGCCCCGTAAAATTGGAATTAAACAGATTTAAAATGAACAGGCAAACTCCTGTGCTTGAGAAGAGGGGTGTTTTCATATATTGTGAGCAGTAGTTACCCCAATGTCTTCTGTGTATTTATGCCCTGCTTTATTTAAGTAACAGTAATAACTTTAATCATTGTTAGCAGGAGCAGTGCTAAATACTAAGCTCCTCTCTCTGAAGCAGGACTTCTTCCAGAAAAACTCTTTTTGTGAAACCAACACTGTGTAATCAACAGTTGCGTGAAGAGGTCTGGGAGCAGTCCATATAAGAACAGCCTCTGTTCTGCAGGCATAGGAGAACAGAAAAGGCTGAAACATGCATGTTGTTGCTTGATTTCGTGCGTAGAGCACCCGGGACATCTGAGATTTGCTCCCTCAAATCTCCAGCTTACATGGTCCTCTGATGAAGAAAGGAGAGAGCAGAAAAAAAAAATGGGAGAGGAGGACAGAGAAAAATTCAGGTCTGGCTTCAGTACATTTGAATTCTAGCTGTCTGGGGCATTCTCCCAAATAGTGAATGCTAATTAGACTGAGTGTGTCAAATTGTGTCGTATTTTTGTAAATCAAACAAATGTTCCCAGGAGATAGGCGGGAGGCCACCAAACCCCATTCATTTATGATGCACCCTGAATTTAAAGCCAGGACTCGGGAGGGGATAGGTTGCTGTGAGTTTATTTAATCTTGTGACATGTGCCTTGCACCTTCAATGTCACCCTGATATAAGGTCTGCAGGTTTCACCTGATGCTTTTATCTAAACAGTTAAAATGCTACTAGGGATGGCTGTAGCACTTTTTAGAGACACTACGGATAAACAAATTGTTTTGAGGGCCACAGGTTGTAGGGCTTTTCTTCGGGAAAGGAGAAATAGATCCTAGTGCCAGGTCGGTCTTCCTAAAACACCTCTGCACGTTTCCCCCCTGCCCTTCAAACCCTCCATGCTTTGCCCTTGTTTACTAAATGATGCCTAAATGCCACAGAGGCAAAGCATTCCCAGCCCGGAGCTCACTGTTGCTGCGTCTCACATGCCAAGCAGATGGGACTCTGCCGCGTTTCATGGATGGATGTCATGGATCTGACTCTCCCAGTCTTTGCTGACGCCTGTCATTCCTAATTCCTGGGAGGCCCTCAGGGACTCTCTTCCCTAAAACCTATCTCTTAATCATTGAAATCCTGCTCACCACTAAAGGAGCAGTATACATACCCCCTTCTTCAAGGGGTTCACCCTATTTCTTCTCTGTCTCCAGCTAGAAATAATTTTTCATTTTTCTTTACGTTGTATTTTTTAATGGCACATGAATATTGCTTTGGTTGATACGTATATCTGTATGTAGCATCTTTTCTACAAGACTACAGGCTCCCAGGTGTTGGGGATTGGATAATCTGCATCTGCCTCAGATTTGCACAGTGTCATGCACAGACTATGTGGTCATAAATATTTTTTGAGCAAATGAATGACATAAAACATGCACACTCTCTTGCTGTAGTAATTTCAATGGTTGTGTCTAAGGGTCAATGAAGTAAAATAACAGTGTCAAAAAATAAATTAGGAGTATATTTCTTTATATAGGTTTTGCTTAAATGATCCTTTCAAGCATTTATGTTCTTTCAGATGTACCTGACACACAGTGGGTGCTCAGTCGACCAGCTCACAGCTGGCTGAATGTGAATATGACAACAAATGATTTTGCACAACGAGGCAGAGAGTTTTTAATCAGACATTTTTTTTTTTTTTTACTTTATAACTGGAGTTGAACTTGAGCTTATGAACAATTTTTCGAGGTTGACACAGAAACCAGGAAGCTTAAAAAACAGAATGAATCATTTCCATTTTGAGGCACATGCACATTTTTGGGGCACAAAGATAAGAATCATGTTTAAATGTCATGTGAACTAACATTTTTTGGATCACTTATTGTATGTCAGGCACTCTGCTCATCAGTTTATATGCATTCTTTCATTCGACCTCTCAATAATTATTACTTTTATTTATAATGAATAACAAAACTGAGTCTTAGAAAAGATAAGTAAGTTGCTCAGAGACACACAGCTAGCAAGTGGGAGAACCAGGATTCAAATGCAGGCCGAGCAGCTCCAGTGCGCACACTCTACTGCCTCTTTGTGCAAAGTTATATCTTTCCAGAAGAGAATGCAGTATGGTGTCCCTTGTGCAACATTAGAAGAGGGAATTCTAATTCATGCCCCTGTTTTACAGATGTAGGAATTGAGGCCCAGACAGGTGAAGTGAGTTATTAGGATTACAGAGCCAGTGAGATCTGAGATGAGACTGTAGGAGATTCCTGTGAGAAGACGGTGCGTTATCACACAGATGTGAATACACGTGGATCTAGCCAGTTTTCCCCTCAACATAAACCCTATGTGTAGCGGAAGGCAGAGGCGGCTCAGCAAACCCTAGCATGGTGACAGTGCTGGCTGCTTTATGAAGGGGGCTGACTGCTTCTCTTTCCACTCATTGGCTGACCCAGTGGCACTCATTTCAATGTGGCATCCATGTGATTTATACTGATCTTTCTGAATTACTGACCAAGTCAGCCAAGGGTGCCAATGTTGACCATTCATGCACCAAAGACTGAGACATTCCGTCTTCTTTGACTGACTTTGGCTTCTTATATATGAGCAGGGAGTCAAGAGCTGGCCGCGGTGTCTGTTGAGTGTGTAGTGCTATTTGGAGAGGCCTCGCCTCCACTGGGGGGCCACAGGTGTCTAGGATGTCCACAATGAAAAGTCTCTTAGGGTTAAAATATTTTCTTAACTACGGATGCCGAGATTGTGGAAACGAAATGAAATAAACGAGCAGCAGCAACAACAACAGCAAAGCATTTGGAATCAGAAATCTAAAGGACTGGTCTGCGAAGGGTCAGACCTTGGGGTGAGGGCTGCGTGTTGCTCTTTTTCAGTTGAGCAGGTGATGGACCTGCTTGTAGTCCACAAGGAAGACGGAAGTGCTCAGGCTTCCAGATGTTGAGGCAGGAATGACTCTGTCTCTTAGTTCTGAGTGATCATGGAAAAGCAACTTAGTCTGTTTGGGCCTCAGTTTCTTCATCTGTAAAATGCTACAAATCTGGATTGGGGGGCGGTGGGGTGCTGTGGAGATTAGAGTAAATTGGACGATGCATCTGAAAGCTCTTAGTGAATTCAGTGGTACGTACGTACCCGTTTTACCTCAATGACCAATAGATGTGTTTAGGAGGTCTATATAAAAGTGAAAATATACATTTTGAGAGAGCAAACAAATTCACCTTTTTATATATTCACATTACCTTTTAAAAACATTGATTTCATGATAAATGATGACTCTGGGTGAACGGGAAGTAGGTAGGGGCATTTCTTTGGCTGGGGTAGGTGGGAGGCAGGGGGAGAATGAAGTCAGCAGCCAGAACCTTATCTAAGGGAGGTCGTGAATGGCCAACGAAGGTGAAGGCCATGGGGTGGGAGAAAAGGGGACAGTAATAAGGGGGTCAGTCAGTTCACTGTTTGGCTCAGGGCTTTTTGCAGGTGTCTGAGTTATTTCAGGTGGCCTTTCTCCGTCACTGGGCTTTTAAATTGCCAATATCAAAATTACTATGGTGACGCAGCAACTTATAGATCTTACAGTTGTCAGATGAGAGAGCTTGGCATCCTGGTAGCAGGAGCACTGAGGGGAGATAAGACTGAAATAAATTTTAATGGACCTCTGTCTTCCAATTGTGTTTCACACACCGACTTCTGTTCAGAGAGATGAAGTTAAGTTATATTTCACATTTCCAATTTTAGAGAGAAGCAAACCTAAATTTATAGGGTGATTTTGTCTTTTTTTTTTTTTGCAAAGCAAATTTTTTTTTTATTATTTTGTCTTTACATATAGGGTAACTCCCAACACCAGACAGATGCAAATATCAGGTAATAGAAATCCGTGTGGCATCTATTCTGTATTCTATACCTTTCTTGACAAAGAATAAATTGGGGGAGTACAAAATGCTATAACACCCATAAAATGTTTTCTATCCTCTAAGCATATTTAAAACATCCCAAACAAAAAGGAAGTTCTCCTGTCTCTGAGAGGAGATTCCCAGTGTCCCTGGAACACCTACTTCGGGCGGGGCGTGGTGGCTCAGGCCTGTAATCTCAGTACATTGGGAGGCCGAGGTGGGCAGATCACGAGGCCAGAAGATAGAGGCCATCCTGGACAACGTGGTGAAACCCCGTCTCTACCAAATACACAAAAATTATCTGGGCATGATGGTGTGCACCTGTAGTCCCAGCTACTCGGGAGGCTGAGGCAGGAGAATCGCTTCAACCCTGGAGGTGGAGGTTGCAGTGAGTCAAATTGCACCACCACACTTCAGCCTGGGCAACAGAGCGAGACTCCATCTCTAAAAAAAAACCCAAGAAAACCCACTTTAGTATTTTGCTAGTCTTCCTGCTGCATGTGTAGCCCCATTGGTGTCACTTTTTCCCTAATTGAAGATGGAGGCTAGCTTATCGCCACAATTCCTGTGGGTGACACTTTGTGTCATTGCATCCTCAGCACTTACTATCGTCCCTCAATTAGTGTTCATTGAATGAATGAATGAAAAAGTACATGAATGAATGAATGATTTTTGCTTCTAATGTATTCCATTGTCATGTCTCCTTTTCAGTCAGAATAATTCCAGTTCTTTCAAGTTTTATAAGGAATCTGCCTTCTTTTTGAACACCAAAACCTTTTGGTTGGCTCTTTACTTAATGTTCTCTATATTTTTCATGTTCCTCTTTGGTTTGAAGTCCAGAATTGGAGACCAGTGAAGTCTATCAGGTAAAAATGCTAAAACTCTTAGTCATTTATAGAATAGAGTAAAAAGCGTCAGTTCTTAGGACTCTGTGGCTGTAACCGACTCAGGTCTAGCTTGTAAGCTTTGGGTCTGGAAACATTTGAGTTGAAAGGGATTGAAGGAATTATTGTTAAGTGGTTTTATTCTTTTGTTTTTGGTCTTGTCAGTTCGTTTGTTTTGATGTAATGATGAATTAATATGGCTAAGGCAAAATCTTTATCTCTTAGAAATACTCAAATATTTACAGATGAAATGTTATGGTGTCTAGCGTTTGCTTTAAAAAACAGCAGGAAAGGAGGGGCAGATTAAAGCAATAGAGATGAAACCAGATATATTGATAATGACTGAAGCTGGATTACTTATATTACTCCCTCTACTTTTATAAATAGGCTTTTTCTTTTCTTTCTTTCTTTTTTTTGCAGAGACAAGTGAACATTTATTTTTGTGCCTTTCTTTCTATGTGGATTTCATGTCTTTTTCAAAACAAGGCCCCAGGAATCTCCAGATTCAATTATGTCCCTGGGCTTGGTTGACTGCTGCAGGAGTCTTAGGGAGCCTTCCACAAATGCTAGAGTTACTCATTCACCAACATTAAACCCTAGTATAGGAGATGCGGCGAAGCAGGGCTCCTTCCTCCGTGGAATGTGCTGGTTTCAGACGAGGCGGCAGCCAGCGTAGAAAACGCTGCATTTTTCCTTGGAGCTGGACTGTGATGAGAGGTGCTTGCCATGAACATAAGCTACTGTGTGTTCTTTGACCCTTCTTTTCCAGTTTTTGAAGATAAAGCAGGAAGTAATTTTCTCTGAAGAGACTTGATAAAAATTCCTCAAAAAACAAAAACATATGCTTCTACTTCATTGATAAAAATTTCCTACATTTTGGTGCCTGGGTCTGGTTCAGGTGGAGGATGAGCTGATTGATGCGTTCACCCCGATAGCCAGGTGTGCCCATTTCCCTGAGGAAGCCCACTCTATTTTCAATAGCATGATGGACCACTGAGAGGTAGAAAGGGCACAAGAACCATGAGGTCTCCTGGAAATGCTTCCCTGGGGAGGCAATTTCATGAATGAGGTCTTCCAAGCAAATGACACCAGACTCCCCCAGGTGCTCCTCGTCACCATGTTGTCTGTCAGAGGGATGGTCTTACTGTTGACCTTGGTTTGTTCACGTTTCAAAATGAGTGTCGGACAGACTTCAGGTTTGGAAATCCCCAGGTCACATCAGGTTCCACTATATGCAGCATTTTTAGGTTCTAGGGGGTGACTTTTGCAAAGACACCACTAAAAATTTTCTTTAGGTGAAGGTCTTGCCATGGTTCTCTGCACCAGTAAGCTCATACCATCAATCCTTTCCATGCATATGGCAAAGGCCAAGGAATGTTTATCTGGCAATACCAAGACATGAGGTTTTACTTCTAGTTGTCCGAGACGCACCTTGTCATGTTTCTGCCACCAGGAATCATGTAGGAATGATTCCGGTCACTTAAACCTGGCCCTTTTCTTTTCCTCTGCCCCTTCTTTGCTAAAAGCACCTGCTTTGCCTGGGTGGCTCTGAGGGTTGATGAGGCTTCCTCTTTTTCAGGAGCTTCTCTGAAACCAGAGGGATTTCTCTTTTCTCTTGCCCTGCCATCTTTCTAGTGCTGCAGCTTCTCCAGATTTTTTTGTAATACAAAGTTAAGAAAAATATATTTAGACAAACTAAATCATTCTAGATGAGAAAAACTAAGACCCAAAGATCACAGAGCTAACAAAACGGAGACTGGGACCAGCAGGTAAGTCCTTTGTCTCCCACTGACATGCTTTTTCTGGTAAGCCGTGCCTCAGTTCGGCTTGTGGTGCTCTCCCTATAGACTTTGCTTTTGTCACCGTCATCCTGGTAATAATCACGTCAGCATGCAAAGGCCATGAACAATTCTAGTCTCCTTCCAACCTAACTAAGTTTACCATCCCCTGTGATTTTAATAAGCATAAAAAGTTCCCTACTGCAGGTAACTACCAAAAGAGAACACAATGTTGATGTATCTCTTTGTTCTAGCATTCTTTGGAACCAAAATAAAGGACTGTTAGTGAAAAAAAAAACCCAGACAAACATACGTGCAAGGAATTTCAAATAAGCAATAGTCACTCAACATATCTAAACTTTTAAACAAGAAATTTGCACACTACAGCAGAATCTAAATAACGTCCCAGAGGTAATAACTAATTTACGTGTGTAATAAAATGATAAAATGCTTTGATAGAGCTCTGGCCTGCAGACTCTCTGTGATACATCCAGCCTCTTGGCAGCCATCCAAGGCCCAGAGTGGCTTTAAGTTTGGAAAGTTTACTTCATCAGAAGCCAGGACCACCTCAGGAAGTCACCTGTGCCCAGACCACCGAGGGTTACGTGGTTTTATTCATGTTTCTCTGGAAAAAGGGACAGCAAGCATCTCTTCATTTAAAGGAAGGAAATAGGGGTTGGTCTAAAGCAGGGAGGGGAAGGAGGATTGTGTGGGTATGGGTGGCTGAGGGGGGTGTGGGAGGAAATAGTTGGGAGTTTACTCACTCAGGTAACCCTAAGGTAAAGGCCATGAAATGCTTAAGAGCACACTGTCAGAGTGGTGTAGCTGGAATACAAATTTGTTAGTAGGAAGCGTTAAGTCAGGTGATTTACTCCTGTGAGGAGGTACTTCAGGGTGAGCCCTAACTAGGAAGCTGCCTTCCTGTTTAGAACGGGGGGAGACCACAGGTGAGCCGGCTCTCTAAACCAGTGAGTGCCGTAAGGAGGAATTTCTAAACGAATGTGGAATTCAAATGGCACTCACTTCCTTAAATAGATTTCAAAACATTTTGGGTTAGGTTTAAGACAGTTCCTTTAAGCGATCTGTACTTCACAGACAAGCCGTAAGAATTCTGTCCATTTTTCCCCGATCAGAATTAATTCTCTTTGCTCATAGGATGCATGTCACCAGCATAACATTATTCTCCTCCCCATACTTTTTTGATTGTACCCTTCAATTCCCAAGTTGATTTAAAACTTATAAAGAGGTTCATATTAACGTTGGATTTCAATTTTAAACAAGTTTCTCAGTGAGAACCAGCTTGACATAAAAGCATACTTCCGAGTCAATTGTGTATTCATTTAAAGTTTAGGAAAAAAATAAAAACAAACCCTGCTTCACTCCCACCCAGCGTGTAACTCCAGGTCACCACCCCTGGAACATTGTGCCTTTGAGCTTCGGACTGGATTTGCTTCTGAGGTTAAGAGAAGTGTGTGGCAGATGTTGGGAGGCAGTTGGGGCTGGGGGTGGGGCACAGGGATGAAGGGGCTGCCAGATGTTGAGCGGGAGGGTGGAGTGTGAGGATGAAAGCCTGCCAGATGTCCGCAGTGCAGAGTGTTGGGCACCTGCTTTCCATGATCTTCAGAGGATGATTTATATCACATAAGGAGGATCTCATAAAGGTCCTCCCCCTCCCCAGTAAATACAGAATTCGGGGCTCCACTGATGATCCTCTGCATGGCTTCTTGCCTCACAGTATATCTTTTTAAAAATTCAAGTTGAGGGTTATGTGAATGAAAATACACAATCAACCAATGTACTCATTTGTAAATAAAAGAGTGTGTGTGTGTGTGGGGGGCTTTACATTTAAATCTGTTTTTCTAAATTATAAAGATAATCACCTTTTATTTTCTATTTATTTTATCTTTCCAATAAGAAGTGATTTGCTCTTTCTCTCCCCACAATGGATTTAATAGATTTATTCATCAAGTTTTCTAAATTTAGACACCAAACTGATGTTTTTCTCCCACTGCTTAATTTTATTCTTAGCAGCGCTTACATAAAGCCAGGCAGTGAAAGATATGGCAAAACTACTAACTTGCTGTGATCTGGAATGCACTTATAGAATAAAATAATAATGATGAAGGTTGATGTACCAGAGAGACTTAATACCAAGTGTCCCTAATGAAATCTGTTTTATGCTTTTGGCCACATGTTTCCCGTGGTTTTTAGGAGACTAGGTTTTCCTTGTGATGCCTGCCCTAGTCTTGGTTCTGAGGGCATAGATGAGCCACATAAAAGACAATATGTGGGTCTTATAATTTCCTTGCATTTTAGGAGACTTGTGTTTTCTAGGACTAGATTTGATTAAACAGGTTATATTTCACTCCTAGATCTTGTTTGAAAGCCTTCAAAATAATTGTATTTGCACTGTTCTTGGGAGTATAAATTATTTCAGTCATTGTGGAAGACAGTGTGGCAATTCCTTGGAGACCTAAAGACAGAAATACCGTTTGATCCAACAATCCCATTACTGGGTGTATACTCAAAGGAATAGAAATCGTTCTATTATAAAGACATGCATGCATACGTTCATTGCAGCACCATTCACAATAGCAAAGACATGGAATCAACCTAAATGCCCATCAATGGTAGGCTGGATAAAGAAAATGTGGTACATGCACACCATGGAATACTATGCAGGCATAAAAAGAACAAGGTCATATCCTGTGCAGGGATATGAATGGAGCTGGAGACCAGTACCCTCAGCAAACTAACTCAGGAACAGAGAATCAAATACTGCATGTTCTTACTTATAAGTGGGAGCTAAATGATGAGAACACATGGACACAGAGAGGGAAAGCACACAGACTGGGGTCTACTGGAAGGTGAAGGGTTGGGAGGAGGGAGAAGATCAGGAAAAATAACTGATGGGTACTAGGTTTAATACCTGGGCGATGAAATAATCCGTACAACGAACCCCCAAGGCACACAAAATTACCTGTGTAACAAACCTGCACATGTACTCGTGAACTTAGGTTAAAAAAAGAGAAATAATTGTATTTGGTGACTTGGAGTGTGAACTAAGAGATGGAAAAAGATTGAGAGAGAAGGTACATTTGTCCCAGTGGCCCCTCAATCTTCAGAAAGCTCAGCCTTGCTGTTCGCCCTGCACCATGATTAGCACTGTTGGCCACTGCTCCTTTAGACCGCACTGGCATTCAAGCATTCAGTAAATAGTTATGGAGCTCCTCAACAGTAGGTCCCACTCTGCTAAGTTCTGGAAATACGGTGCTGGAAAAGGTTTCTTTCCCCTTAAAACTCCAGTGTGCTGTGGAAGATAGACACTGAGCAGATAGTTGTTGAAATACTTATTCACAAGGGGTAAGTTCTAAAAGAGAAGAACGCGTGCTATCAGAAAGGTAACAGGTGGACTTTGACAGATGTCATCAGATAACCATGGAATAAATAACTTTATGGCTTGGCAAATGGCTTCCTCATTTGGGATCACCAGAGAGCTGCTAGGTTAGGAAGTCAGCTTTGAAATGTGATGGATGTAAGCGTTCTGTCAGGTGGTATTTTCTTGTTTTCCAAGAAAACGGAAAAATCCTTTTTTTGGCCTGTACTGAAGATTCTTCCAGGGCCAATTCCAGAGTCAATACTCGTTTTTACATTCAGGCTCTGGATATTTTAAAATACAAATTTAATTTTAGAATAGTTTTCGATGTGTAGAAAAATGACCTTGATGGTTTTGAGAAGCACTGGTTGGGCATTTTGTAGGATGTCTCACTAGGGGGCCCTCATAATTTTCTCATGATTAGGCTGGGGTCGTGAGGTTTTGGGAGGAAAACTACAGAGGCAAAGTGCCATTCTCATGACATCATATCAAGGGTACTTACTATCAACATGACTTATCATTGCTGATGTTGACCTTAGCTGCCTGGCTGAGGCAGTGTTTTTCAGGTTTCTGGGCTGTAAAGTCACTCCGCCCCACCCCATTTCACACTGTGCTTTTTGAAGGAAGTTACCATGTGCAGTCTGTTCTTAAGGAGGTATGTTTCACCTCCCTGAGTGTGGAGTATCACACAAGTTGTTTGTCAGTCTCCTGCATGGGAAATCTGTCTACTCTTCCTCATTTATTTCTTTAGTCAATCATTTATTTATATCAGTGTTGACTCGCGGATATTTATTTTACACTTCGGGCTATAATCCAACACTATTTAACTTTGTGTCTCAAATTGTTCTACCTTTGGCTAGAAGCTCTTTCAGTTGGCTCTTGTGCCCCTGGGACGTAAGTGTTTCTGTGTGTGTGTGTGTGTGTGTGTGTGTGTACAAAACTTTTATTTTCAGTACTTCTTTACTTTTTGGCCCTATAGGACGGTCCAGGCTGATCTTGTGTTTTTCCTGCCATAGTTCTAGAATCAGCCGTTTCTCTAAGGAGCCCCGGTTTCTTTTATTAGAGAATGGTACTGGAAGGCAGGATCTGCGTAGTTTTCCTGGTTTGTTTTCCGTGCTATAAACCACCTGTGAAACGTCTGTATAGGAATGTGGGGTGGAGAAGGAAGTCTGAGCTTCAGAGTCAGGCCCAATATCTATTTCCCATATTTCCCACTTACTAGCTGCAGAACCCTGAACACATAACCTCTCACAATCTCACCCTTCTCATCTATAAAATGGGCGTATCACTTACCTTGCATGACGAATGTGAGAATGAGAAAAAAGATTTATAATGGGCTTGGCACACAGCATCTCTTTAAAAAGTCATTTTGTGGAGCAGGGTAGGTCCATATGTCACCACCCTGGAGTTGGCTGAATACCAAGGAAAATAGATGTTTAATTTTTCTAATTATAAAAACAAAACCATATGATCCCTGAAGGAAATAAAAAAGGAGGATGTTTTTCTTACAACCCTAACACATGTTCCTGTTTAATCCCTGTCATTATGAACTTATTTAAAAAATATTTTCATCACATTGCATATAAGAAGAGAAATAACATTTTACCATAATGTATATAGGAATAATAAAATGGCCCCACTTATTAGGTGCCTATCCTGTATTCAACTTTGATGTGCATTATTACAATCTTCATTTTATGGCTGAGAAAACTGAGGTACAAATAGGCTAACTACCTTTCCACAAGGCACACAGCCAAGGAGAGGGGAAGACAGGATTTGAACTGAGAGCTGTCTGATGCCAGAGCTGGAATCTTTAATCATTGTTACTTTTTCTCTTTTAAGTAGACACCCCCACCCTCCAGTCATACGTGTATACACAGGCATACATATTAATTTTTCTTTTCCTTTTTCTTTTTCTTTTTTTTGAGACGAAGTCTTGCTCCATCTCCCAGGCTAGAGTGCAGTGGTGTGATCTTGACTCCCTGCAACCTCCGCCTCCTGGGCTCAAGCAATTCTCCTGCCTCAGCCTCCCTAATAGCTGGGATTACAGGTGCCTGCCCCTGCGCCTGGCTAATTTTTGTGTTTTTAGTAGAGATGGGGTTTCACCATCTTGGCCAGGCTTGTCTTGAACTCCTGACCTCATGATCCTCCTGCCTCGGCCTCCCAAAGTTCTGGGATTACAGGCATGAGCCACTGTGCCTGGCCCATATTAATTTCTTTATGTCACATATGCTGCCTACCATGCTAGAGGCATTAAATGATGTTGGTAATAAAAAGATGAACTGCTCACAGCCCCCCTCCCTTTTTTAAAGTGTTTAGGATTTTATAGGAGATATTACACACAAAGAGGACTGCAGCGCAGTTCTGCCAGAGCTATACAGATTTTGGAGTTTCGAATAAAAGAATGCTTATATTTGTCCAGTGACACCAGAGAGAGTTTGATGGAAGTGGTGACATTCGAACTGAGACTTGAAGGATGGGTTAGATTTAAATGGGTAGGTTTGTGGATGGTAGGGGCATTTCAGCCAAATGAAATAGTAGACATAAAATCAGATAGGCTTGTGATAGATACGATCACTAAACAGGAGACATTCACCTTATTTTCCACACTGTTTGGGGAGGGGCATACTCCCTTACCGCCAGTGACTTTGGGCTTGGCCCTGTAACTTTCTTATGGAAAGTTTCAAAGGAATATGGGTGGAAGTAGTAGCATGGTATTTGTGAGTACAGACTTCAAAAGTCGCCTGATAAGCTTCTGCCAGCCCTCTTGAAGCTTCTTCCCTCTGTCTTGAGAACAGCCCATGTCAGGGAACTGTGGCCCCTTCAGCGTGGGGTCTGGAATGAAGCCACGCGGAAGCAAACCTTAAAGTGCTCTGGCTTAAGTCCAGCCTTGCCCAGATCAGCCTGGCTGAAGTCAGCCAAATGACAGCAGATGTACAAACCTGGGAGTGAAAATAAATGTTAGTTTTTGTGAATTCCTGAGGTTTCGGGGGTTGCCTGTTACACAGCATAATCTCAGCAGAAATACAAGGCCGGAAAGGATAGGCCAAGTTAGAAGAGAAACTAGTCCATGTTGGCTGAAGAATATACATGCAAGCCTGCACCTGTGTGTAGAGAAGAATTTTAACACATGAACATAGTAAGACGACTCAGACTTTGTTGGATTTTGGCAGCCAAAATGGCCAAGATTATTTTACAAGCATGTTATATAGGATTTATTTAAAAATATACAAAATTAAGGATTTGGAATAAAAGCACAGAATGGCTCAGGTATTTTTCCTTTTATTCCTCACCACTTTACTTTTTTTTTTGTTTTTAAGATGGCAAATTGCTCTTGTTGCCCAGGCTAGAGTGCAGTGGCACGATCTTGGCTCACTGCAACCTCCACCTCCTGGATTCAAGCAATTCTCCTGCCTCAGCTTCCTGGGTAGCTGGGATTACAGGTGCCTGCCACCATGCCTGGCTAATTTTTATATTTTTAGTAGAGATGGGGTTCCACTATGTTGGTCAGGCTTGTCTCAAACTCCCAACCTCAGGTGATCCATCCTCCTTGGCCTCCCAAAACATTTCACTCTTTTTGGGGGCCCAGCACATACCAAATCCAGAATAAACATTAGGAACATGGTTTTTCACTCAAACAACCTTATAGTCAGTTGAATAAGCAACATAGATATGTACACAGGAAATACCAGGGGAATACCTGAACACAAGAAAGCAGCAGGATTTGAAGTAAGGAAGGGATCTGATGCTTTTTTGGCTTCATGACATAAAGGAGATATGCTAGCAAGAGGCTGACCTGTCAGTGTGATGGGTGTAATTGATTTATAAATACCCTATCCTGAGGCCAGGTAATTACGAAGAGTCCTCTATGTTCTTTAGTTTTCCACCTTCAGAGTCCAGCAACATAAATACACATTGCTGGTGATTGACAAGCCACCTGGATGCTTAGCCCAAGGTAGAGGTCTGGTGGGAGGAAATACAATATTTTTAAATGCAAAGAGGTGTGGAAGGAAAAAGATTGGGTGGGTGGCTCTGTAGGAGAGGACTACAAACTAAAACTTTATGCTAGTTGAAGTGGTGGACATGGGTGCAATAGAATAGAGGGGCCTTTCTTTAATCTGTGTCCCTCATGGACTCGGGTTGGATGATGTCCCCAACTTAACAAGAAAAGAGTGTTTTCTCCTGGTTTTGTTTTGTGTGCTTTACTGTAAGTCCAGCTGCTGATAGACCTCTTACTTCCAAGTCATCTATATGCCATTGCGCTAAAAGAGCTTCTGTCTCTTCTTTGCCTTTGTCCCCAGTTCTGTGTCTCCTTTATGACATGCAGTGGCAACATTATGTTTCAGGTAATGAATTCTACACCATGAAGTAAAATTACAACTATGATTTCCCTCTGGCTTAAAGATGAGAAAACACTTGTGACCATGGTGCATACCTCGGAGATGCTTCTAGCATTTCCTTTAGTCTCCACGGAGTCAACCCATACTCTTTCCAGGATGGGCAATGAAATGTGGGGCCCTCCATTTGAGTTTTGACTGAGCATTGCCCTGACCTCCCCTGCTGGTGTGACTGCAGAAACCCTGACTGCAGCTGTAAACAAGTCCCCTGCGAAGCTTTGCCACTTAAGGAACTACAAGGCACATTTTACAGACATGTGTTGGACACTTGCTATTGGACAGGCACTGTGGTAGGCATAGCAAGGGACACAAAAATTGATCATGATTCTTTCCTTCATGGGGATTTATAGTCTAGTGGAGAAGGTAGACAGGCACAACGCAAAGCAGCACAAGGATGCGGGAGGCTGAATGGAGGGACAGTTTGTGTGCTGGCCAGTTACACACACCTAGCCTCTGGGCTCCACGTTGGAACACAGTGCAGCAGAAGCCCCGTCCTGGCCGATGGAAAGCCGGAAGCTGGCCCAGTGGAGAGGTTTGATCTAAAACATGATCTGAGCCTCATTAAAGCGAAAACACCCTATTCTGCTCTAGGGCGAGGAGAACAGACTCGACTGGATGAAAGAGCCTCGTTTTAAGGCCCCACTTCAGCATTTTTTTCTCCCAGCCTCTTATTTTTGTTTCGCCTCCAAGAGACACTGTCTAGCAAGCTCCTAGGACATTCTTTGCCCGTGGGATACAGATAGCATAATTCTAGTGGGTGTCAGATCAGAACCAAGTGGGTTTGTATTTTTAGTGACAAAACTACTACACTGGCCATGAGCTGGTTTTTCTTTGAGTAGAAATGAAGGGAGCTAGATCTTCTTTCTTCCATTAGGAAGTTATACTCCTTTCAGCTTCAGGAAGCTCCCCTGAAGATCATTCTGAAGATCTGGTGGCCAAATATCACTTGCTAATAGTTCATTCATTTTTTTCTGATGGAGAAGACTCTTGGAAGTCAGCCTGGGAACCAGGCTTATAGGCTGGGAAAACAGACAGGAAGCCAGGAGGCAGCTGTTTTTAATGTCCTTGGAGACTACACATGTAATATGTACAGAACACACTGCATTCAGTAAGATCATAAAATATGCATGTGCGTGTGGTCAGAACATAGCAGTGGACCTGGTGCTGCCAACACAATGGAAACACGGTTACAATGACTACACACAGCTTCACGTCTCAGCCTGGCAGCCAGGCCGGCTCCTTCTCAGTTGAAATTCGGTATAATGCTAGACTCCTCTGCTTTCCCACATGACTAATACACAACACTGCCAGAATTGTCTGTGATAGCTTCTAACCTCTGGGGAGAACTCAGGTCTCCCGGAGCTGTGGGATCGTTTCAGGACTAAATGGAGTCCTCAGACACAGGCAATTAGCTATGCAAAGGGGTAAAGCTTTGAGAGGGAGGGAGAGAAAATGCTATCGTCACTAAAATCAGGCGAGGTAAATGATCTCTCATATTCTCATGTTTGAGAGAGCTCCTTCCATACTGACCTTCCGCTCAGGGGGAAGAAGAACCCCTGAAGATCATTGTTCTCATGCACCTAGAAAAGTTGCTCCATTTTTTTTTTTTTGAGGCAGTCTTGCTCTGTCGCCCAGGCTGGAGTGTAGCCACTTGATCATGGGTCACTGCAACGTCCACCTCCCAGGTTCAAGCAATTCTCCTGTCTCAGCCTCCCGAGTAGCTGGGATGGGATTACAGGTGCCAATCGCCACTCCGGCTAATTTTTGTATTTTTAGTAGAGACGGGGTTTCACTACATTGATCAGGCTAATCTCAAATTCCTGACCTTAAATAATCTGCCCACCTCAGCCTCCCAAAGTGCTGGGATTACAGGTGTGAGCCATCGCGCCTGGCCACTCCCTCTTTATTTTAATAAGCTTTTTTTTTTTTTAAAGTTTTGAAATAGTTTATACTTATAGAACAATTACAGATAGTATAGGGGTTGCTTTCTTTTACCCTATGCTATCATCTGACATTATCTTGGTACATTTACCAAAAGTAAGAGACCAATTTTTTGGTACATTGCTATTAACTGTAGACTTCCTTTGAATTTCACCCATTTTCTAATAATGTGTTTTATTTTCTGCTCCAGGATCCAGTTGGGATGCCGTGTTTTATTTATTTGTCATGTTTCCTTAGTCCTTTCTGGTCTGTAGCAGTTTCCCAGTGTTGCCCGGTTTTCCCTGACCTTGACAGTTTTAAGGAGAATTGGCCAGCTATTTTTAGAATTTCAAAAAAAAAAGTCTCTCTTTTAACATGAGGCCTGATTATTCCTTGCTTGGGAGAAGCTATTTCTAGTCTTAAAAGGCCAAAAAAGAATCCTGGTAGATCCTGGGGGAGAGAAGGAATGGAGGAGGAGACTGGAGTTCCTCCCACACTGATCGTCTGCTCAGGGGGAAGAGGAGCACCTGAAATCAAAGTTGGCCCCGTGTATTTGAGGGCAGCTCCTTGAGTTAGCAGTCTTACCCTACTACATGTCAGAATCACTTGGGGAGCTTTTCAAAATACTGAGGCCCAGAACCCACCAAGCCAATTAAATCAAAATTTCTGGGGATGTGGTCCAGGCATAGATATTTTAAAATAGCACACCAGGTGATTCTGATGGGCAGCCTGGATGGAGAACTTCAGACTTAATTAGTAATAAAGAACACGCTTGCCTGCATGCCCTAGATACGGCCATGGAGAAGCGGCAGGCTCCAGGTACACAAATTGGGCAAAGATTTGGGATTTGGAATCCTGAAAAAGCCTGTTTGTTATCAATTTAACTTATGGTATTATTCTATTTACTTACTTTTCTTGAGAATTGAGTGCTAGGCAGTCAATTTGTTTTCTTAATCATCATCTGATTTGGGACTAAAACGTGTGAGTCGCCCTTGATCACTGAATATCCTAATTTCAGTGTCTAGTGACCAGAGCTGACCCGTCAGAGGTATTAATATAATCTATTGCTCAGATAAAAACACTGCCCTGAGAGCTGGGAGACAGAGTGTCAGTCTTAAGATTTTAAATGCCGTTGGGCCACTGGCTGACCAGGTCACTTATTTTCTTTGGAACTCACTGGAAAGGGTTTGAATTAGGTCACGATAGATCTCCTTCGGCTCTGAGATTCTATGATTCAAGGAGTCAGAAGAATGCCTGTTTTTTTTTGAGACCGAGTTTCGCTCTTGTTGTCCAGGCTGGAGTGCAATAGCACGATGTCCACTCAACCTCCACCACCTGGGTTCAAGCGATTCTCCTGCCTCAGCCTCCTGAGCAGCTGGGATTACAGGTGACTGCTACCATCCTTGGCCAATTTTTGTATTTTTTAGTAGAGACGGGGTTTCTCCATGTTGGCCAGGCTGGTCTCAAACTCCTGACCTCAGGTGATCCACCCACCTTGGCCTCCCAAAGTGCTGGGATTACAGGCGTGAGTCACCACGCACAGCCCAAGACTGCCATTAAAATCCCTGTTAATTACTACTAAATGTTTGACCTCAAGGGAGCCACTGGATCCTGCCAACCCGATTTGTCTATCTGTTAAATAGGGGTAGGAACACCTGTGGACACTGACAGAGATCTTTCTTTCTGAAGTGCTGTGCGATTCTAGCTGTAACGTTTTCCGAAAAGGTGGGTGATTCTTTCCGGTCTTGGTTGGGGAATCTTTGTATCACTGCTTTGTATCTTTCCTATGGCTCTTTATCATAGATTTAACTGACAGTATTATTCTATTTACTTACTTAAAAAAACTGGCTTGAAAACTGAGTGCTAAGCAGTGAATTTGTTTTCTTAATCGTCGTCTGATTTGGGGCTAAAAAAGTGAGTTTTGAAACCCTTGCTCACTGAAAGCCTAATTTCAGCGGTCTAGGAACCACAGCCGACCCTTTGGAGGTATAATTTATTGCTCAGATAAAAACACTGCACAGTTTCACAAGTGTCGGTGCAGTGTAAGTGCCTCATAGGTCCTCAATAATATTTGTGGGTTGAGTAAATGACATAATTTGAAGATGAAACTCTAGTCAACATGGCAGTGAGTTGCAATAGTGGCTTCTCATTAGAGTCACCTACGTAGTTCTAAAAATAATGACTCTCCCAGAGCAATCAACTTAGAATGTCTGGAAATGGAATCCAGGTTTTGAGTTTTTTAAGGGTCCCCAGGTCATCCCAATGTGCAGCCAGGATTGAGAACCACTCCCTTAGAAGGCCAGCTTTTCTTGCTCAGCAAGTTAAAGCAATGGAACGAGGCTCGGATATAAAGACTGTCCAATCCTTGAAGCATTTGCATTGCATTTTTACTTCATCCACCACACACAGCACAGGCCAGGCACCTGGGCAGGAACTCAATGCGTATTTGTTGAATTGGATGGAATTAAAAAAAAAAAATTCCCAGATTGCCATTTCCTCCTACAGCGATTTTACTCCCTATGTGAAAATATGTGAAAAGCAGGTAAAGTCAAGAGTCGTAACCCACGTTTTCCATGCAGTCATATTCTCATTACAACACAGGCTACAATTTTTTAGGATTTGCATAATTTAGTGCGTCTCATTGAAAAAGAGTTCCTTCTTCATTTCAACCCCGCTCTGTGTCTTCTTGCCTTTTTGGCCTCCCAGCCCAGCAGCTGATTGGAGCTTGGGGTCGGTGGTGCTTCAGCGTGGAGGGGTGGCATTTTCAGTGGCTGGGGCTGCTGCGGTGAGCCCAGTGAGTGCCACTGCTTCCGGGTATTTTCTCCTCTGACCGAAAGGCACCTGATTGATCTTCACACTCCCTTGGGTCCTCCATGCTTTATCCATCCTCATGTTAAAAGCTTATTTTAAACAAGATTCTGAGATTCTGGTCTTATTATTAATACAGGTGCTTACTTAGTTTCAGATAAATACAGAACCCCCCCAACCCCCACCCCCCCGCTTTTGAATGTGTTGTAGCTTTATATGAAGCTAATGGAGCAAGGCAATGCTCAAACGTCAAATTAAACTGCACAGCTCTGTAATCACTCAGACTGACATGGCATAAAAGGATAATTAGTAGTTCATTACATGGAACATTGTTTGTTCAGCTAAATTGATTTCTCAGCTGCCCATGTTTTCTGTTTACTTAGTAAGCGCTCCATTGCACATTTTTATTTGAGAGCTAGGAAATCCCTTCCCCTGATTTTTTTTTGATCAGTGCAGTTTTAAAATATAATTTGCTTGAGCTGGGTGAACCTCCGAATGACATACAGGTGTACAGTAACAACCATGAGTGTGGATTGATGATGGAACATAAAACCAACCGTGGTTAGAGACCTGGGAGCCTCTACCAAAAGGCTAGAACATACCCAGTGCCTTTGTACCTGGAAATGCTTTTGTGGCTGTTTGCTTTTCAACTTAAGAGTGAATTCCCCTCTCAGAAAGGGAGGGGGTGAGAAAGAAATTGGAATAGACACCAAATCCCTTGCTGTTCAAAGTGGAAATTTTCCAACAAAGTTTTTCTTAAACCCTTCATGTTGCCTGTTAATGCCAACATAAAGAAAATAGTGGCTGTTATAGGATTTCCTACCACTCTGCTCACTTATCAGCAGGATTTAGAAAAAAGGCTAAATGCTGACTTCAAAACTTTCTCAACTTGCTACCTTTTAACGATCATGTGAATTTTCTAGGTTGGAGAAGCACAGCTGTCCATGGCACCCGCCCCCTTGGCTGTTTCCACGTCCTTTGTGCTTCTCCTCTCTGAGGTGTAAGGCATCCACATACTTTTTCTTTTTTTTTTTGAGACTGACTCTCTCTCTGTCACCCAGGCTGGAGTACAGTGGTGCGATCTCGGCTCACTGCAAGCTCCGCCTCCTGGTTTAAGCGATTCTACATTTTGCTGGACAAATATAGTCGTTCAGATGCTTCCTAACACGTAGCTCACCTCCACTTTGCCACTGCTTTACTTGGCTATGCTTGGCCGTTAGGTTGTGCATTGCACTAAATGACACCTTGGAGTTTTGATAGTCACAGGACAGAGAAGCCAGTTCTGTATCCAGTTCAAGCCTTGAGCACATGATGAAACAGAAATCTGGGTAGTACGTCAGGCTGAGAGTTTGGCTACAAAGAAATTGTTTCCCAAAAGATTCTCAGTGTTAATTTGATTTTGCTAGTCCTTGGAGGAACTTAGAAATCTGCCTTTTAAAATTAAACGTTATTGGCTGGGTGCAGTGGTGCGTGCCTGTGATCCCAGCATTTCGGGAGGCCGAGGCAGGAGGATCATGAGGTCAGGAGCTTGAGACAAGCCTGGATAACATAGTGAAATCCCATGTCTACTAAAAAATACAAAAATTAGCCGGGCATAGTGGCACGTGCCTGTAATCCTAGCTTCTCAGGAGGCCAAGGCAGGAGAATTGCTTGAACTCGGGAGGCGGAGGTTGCAGTGAGCTGAGATCACACCACTGCACTCCGGCCTTGGTGACAGAGCAAGACTCTGTCTCAGAAAAAAAAAAAAAAAATTTAAACGTTGTTATTCTCTATTTGTAGAGGAGACTATTAAAGGGATACCGTAGGTCATGAAGAGAGGGGAGGACTTTTAGGACTGGGCAAAGAAAAGCTCAGCAGCTCACCCTAGTTAGCAGTCTTTCAAAATACGTATGTGCGGCCGGGGTGCACACCAGTGGAACTAAAGGCTATCAAATTCCACCACAACCAAGTTCTGGGTTTCTTTCCTTGGCCGGTTAGAACACTAGAAGGCTCCTATAACATACACGCAAAATACTGAGCAGGGGGCTCTCAGCTACCAGTCATAATGGGAGTAAATAGAGGCTTCATGGATGAAATCTGTAAGTCATCCTCCAACCTCGCCAGTGCCTTTAGATTTAATCTTCTTCCCTAGCAACATGGTTAGGTGCTGGATGAAAAGCTGGAGGTATGTTTAGAAGAAGAGAATCTTAACCTTTGAAGAGAGCATGGGCATATTTATGTATTCTTAGCACACAATGACCCAGTAGGAACTCTGAAATAGAATTTCAAAGTTTTTTTTCTGTAAAGAAATTAATTTTGGGGTCAAAATCTTAGGCAGGCTATTCTCTTATGGGCCTTAAATACGGAAACCAGGTAGGGTAGAAATCTGTGATTATCCTGTGCATAGGGGGACTTTGTTGTGACTAAAACAATACTGATAATTAATGAATGTGACTATCGTGAACTGAAGCCCTACTATGTGCCCGGCACTGTGCTACACGCTGCGTGACAGCCATTGTGGTCTCTTCCTTCCCAACTCTGATTATAGGCTTTCTTTCCCTTCTTGGGCTCATTCCAGAACTTCAGGTTCAGG
This sequence comes from Cebus imitator, assembly GCF_001604975.1. Taxonomy (NCBI): domain Eukaryota; kingdom Metazoa; phylum Chordata; class Mammalia; order Primates; family Cebidae; genus Cebus; species Cebus imitator. The sequence goes on along the minus strand of NW_016107426.1, from coordinate 5,458,730 downwards.
CAACTGGGGAACCGTCCTTTCTGAGCGCTACCTGGCACCTGGGTGTTTGCCAGGAGGTTTGCCCACCTGTTCTGCTCTCTTAACATCCTGCCAATCTCCTGGTATCTCTTGGGCGGGGCTTAGACATACTGGTTTCTTTTTGCCATCCGCTATCTCATTCCTCTGAATTTTGGCAATCAGATTAGCTGTTGCTGGCCCTCCCACCCGCAATCCCTACCACTAACGTAGGCTCAAACATAGCCCAGTTCCAAAGCTGATGTCCACAGAGGCAGGATGAATGTAAGCAGTCCTCCCTGAACTGCACATGCATAATTTTATTAAAGTTCTGCTGTCACAGCTAAACTGCTGGACATCACGTTATAATTCCTGGGTTTCCATTCTCACAGACTCTCCTCTCCTAGGCGCAGAGACCCACGAACTGCTTCTCTCAGAGCAAGCCTGGGCTTCACATATCTGTCACCTCGATCACAGACTCCGCTCTGCACTCTTCAGGACACAGGGTTAAAATTCTGTTCAGATGGCCCTTCTGGATTCCTACTGGCTGCCGTTGCTATCATCCCTTCTTAGCTTCCTCGACACCAAAAGCGCCGCATTTTCTTCCTATCTCACTATCTTTTTCTTCACCCTGCCTCAATCTCACTAGATGTTTCTTCTCATTCTCTAAAGGTTGGGGAGACCACGACGTAGTCCTAAGCCCGTCTCATAATTAATTATTTCCTTCCCTTCTCCATCTAGGTACTCTCCTTTGGCCCCAGGGTTTAAAGTCCCATCTGTACATGCCAGGCACAGTGGCTCACACCTGTAATGCCAACACTTTGGGAGGCCGAGGCAGGTGGATCCCCTGAGGTCAGGAGTTTGATATCAGCCTGATCAATATGGCAAAATCCTGTCTCCATGAAGATACAAAAATTAGCCAGGCATGGTGGGGGGCGCCTGTAATCCCAGCTACTCGGGAGGCTGAGGCAGGGAGAATTGCTTGAATCTGGGAGGCAGAGGTTGCAGTGAGCCGAGATCTCACTACTGTACTCCAGCCTGGGCAACGGAGCGAGAAACCATATATTAAAAAAATCCCATCTGTACATGCTGATGTCTCTTCATGTAGTATCTTTAACCTCAGACTTTCTCCTGAGCTTCGGATGCACATAGCCAAATTCATAATCAGCATCTTAGGATAGAATGGCCATCTTAAAAACAGCTTAGGCTTAAGAACTTAGCTTGAAAATAACATAGGCTTTCTTTCCCAAAAATGGTTTTGCTCTTTTCTTTTTCTTAGTTAATAGCTGCATCCAGCTGCTAAGGTGAAAAACCTTGATTATTCTCTTTTCCTTACCCCTGTATCCAATCCACCTGCGAGTCCTGGTGTTCCTCTGTCCAGAACGTATTTCCAGCGTGTCACCTTTCATTTAGTTCTGAGCCACTCTTGTCTCTCCAGTGGACTATGGTAATGGCCTCCTAACTCATTGCTTCTGGTTCTGCTTTCTCCCTCCCTCAGTCTGTTCTCCAAAGAGCAGGCAGGGTGCTCTCTGAAAAACAAAAATCAGTCAGGATCATTATCATTTCCTGTTTTAACCCACAGCTTTCCATAGCACTTAGAATTACATCTGAATACCTTCGCCTGACCCGCACACCCCACCTCATCTACCCCCTTCTCACTTTCTGGTATCAGTCCATGCTGTTTTTCTTCTCTTCCCTGAAATGGTCAGGTTTCTCCTACAGCAAAGCTCTGGTGTTTATTGCTCCCTCCTTCCAGAATGCTCTTCCCCGTATCATTGCATGACTGCCTCGGCCTTGTAGTTAAGGTTGCAGCTCCAACACCTTCTCAGAAAGGGCTTTCCTGAGCCTCGTCTAAAGTCACTCTTGTTCAAATTATCCTGCATTTTTCCTTTCTAGTATGAATCACTGTTAACTTTCTAAAAAACTGTTTTGGATTGTTTACATCTTTGTTTTTATGTATTTACTTATTTTGAGATGGAGTCTCACCCTGTCACCCAGTGATCTCAGCTCACTGCAACCTCCGCCTCCTGGGTTCATTCTCCTGCCTCAGCCTCCCGAGTAGCTGGGATTACAGGTGCGCACTACCACGCCCAGCTAATTTTTTGTATCTTTAGTAGAGATGTTGTCTAGGCTGGTTTTGAACTTCTGACCTCATGACCTGCCCGCCTTGGCCTCCATAAGTGCTGGGACTGCAGGCATGAGCCACTGCGCCTGGCCTACACCTTTATTATCTTTCTCTGTAAGAAAGTAGGCTCCAGGTAGGCACAGCCTTTGTTTTGCTCACAGCTGTATCTCCTGTGCTTGGATGAATGCCTGGCATGTAAGAGATGCTCAATAAATACTTGATTAAATAAATTCCAGAATCCTCGCCTGGTTGGGGAAAAGTCCCAGTAGGTACCTATTAACACTCATTGCTCTGCTTTTGTCTTCAATATAATTAGGAACTCTGCCCTTTCGTCTTGCCTGACTTCTAGCTATTCATCTAGCTAGGTGTGCAGGTCAGTCACCTTTGGAGCTGGTTTTCTGAGCCCTACTTCACTTTGCCTTGTCTTGCTCGGTGTGGCTAGGAGAACTATGGTGTCTCACCTCTGAGTCCACAAAGCTGAATTACAGCAGCTTTGCCGTCCAGTTTGTCATTGGAATCTTTTGGGTTTCATGCGTGCCCTCAGCCCCAGGCTTTGGCATCTCTTTCAGTCATTGCTTCTCACATCTGTCTTGAATTTGGTTTGCCAAAGTCTCCCTTTCTCCTTGATGCTCCCTACTACCAGGTCTTAAAAGATTCTCTAGGGCTGTTTCCCACATTTTGGAGAAACGGGGCATCAAGGAAAACAGTGTGAAGCTAAGCTGCAGCAGAGGCTAAGGAAGACAGGTTCACTTTCATCTCAAGTACAATTCCACTGCAGTTATATCGTGGGTATTTCACCACCACTTCTCCAAGAAATTAGTGAATCAGGAAGGGTGCTATTTTCTCTTGACCCTTCCTGAGGAAGAGCAATCATATAATTAAATATATTAAGGCTCATCAAACTGCAAAGTCTGGTGATGCAAATGAAGAAAAGCAAAATTTACACAGTTGGCAGCTTGAGACATAGCACAGAAGAACCAATATGGAAAAAGAAATGTGATACGAGCCCCGGAATTTAAAAAGAAAATTTCTCTCTCATGTTCTAGCTATTGTTTGGCTGTTTGATAGTTGGTATGAATACATGACTAAATAATCTGCATAAATCTGTACTCCAATTGCAGGTTTATAGATGATGTATGCCATGTGTAGGTGATATTTATATTTTGCTTTAATGAAAAGTTATAAAATGGGTAATATTTATTCAAGACACTGAAATAACTTCTTTGGGTTTATTTGAATGATTAGGCCAGAAGCACATTCATATATATATTAAAAAAGTGCTAGCTGTGCAGCGTTTCAGTCTGTCAAGCAAATCTACATGCATGTTTCTTTTTTGAAAAGCATATTATTGTGTGTCCAATAAATCAAAATGAGCTCTTCCAAGTAACTTACATCTGTTAGATAAATCAAATTTGATCTCACACACACACACACACCTCACCTAGTAAAATCCAACTTGGGGACAGAACTAATTTAGTTATGTAATGCCTATAAAAATAAAATAGGTGTTTTACATAGTGAGGTAAAAGAAAACCTATTTTAGAAAAGAATTGTTTTCCATCATCTAATAATTCATAATTTATTTAACCAGTCTGTTATTGATGGACATTGAAGAGTGATCTATTATATGATTGTAGGCCAGGTGTATATTTATTTGTACCCAGGTGGAAATATTTCTATAGGATTCAATTCTGAAAGCAAAACTGCTGTTTTAAAGGAATTGTGTATTTTAATTGACAGATTTTGTGAGATTTAACCTTCCATCAATAGAGCATAAGAATCTTCACACTCTTATATTCTCCACTGCTGGACTCAGGTTTTGATCATTTGATGAGTGAATACAACTCCCTGTAGTTTTATTTTTTGTTTATAATTTTATCGAAGTATAATTGACATACAATAAATTTGACTTGCCATTTTGTGTGTATGTGTGTGTGTGTGTGTCTGTGTGTCTGTGTGTGCAGGAAAGAGAGAGAGAGAGAGAGAGAGAGACAGAGAGAGAGAGAGAAACATTACCACAACCAAACTAATAAACATTACTATTACCCATAAAAGTTTCCTTGTGCCTTTTGTAATTCTTCCTTATTTCCTCCTTCCCCTCCCCACACTGTCCCCAGGTAACCAATGATCTCCTTTCTGTTTAAATGGATTCAAATCTTATGTTTTCTAGATAGTCTGGCTTCTTCCCTTCAGCATAATTATTTTGAGATTCATCCATATTATGTGTGTTAATAGTTTATAACTTTTTATTGAGTGCCCCATTGTATGGATATGCCACAATTTACTTTCCACTCACCTATTCATGTTCATCTGGGTTGTTTTCAAATCTCTTTGCTATTAGAATTGTGTGTCCACGTACTTTCATTTCCCTCGGGCACCTAGGAGTGGAAGGGCCGGGTTTTATGGCAGGTTTATGTTGAACTTGTAAAGAAACTGTCAGATCGTTTTCGAAGTGATGGTAACATTTTACATTCCCACAGTGAGAGTTCCAATTGATCCACATTCTCTTCAATGCTCAATCTTTCAAATTTTAGCTATTCTATTAACAGTAGATGTGTAGTGGTATGTCATTGTTATTTTAATTTGTATTTCTTCAAAGACTAATTATATTGCACATCTTTTCAGGTGCTTGTTTTTCATTTATGTATCTTCTTTGGTGATGTATCTGAATCTTTTCCCCATTGCTTTATTCAATTATATGTCTTATTACAGAGTTGTAACAATTCCTTATACGTTCTAGATACAAGTTTTCTGTTGGATCCAAGTTTTGCATGTATTTTCTTCCAATTTGTGACTTGTCTTCTTTTTTTGTAATGGTGTCTTTCAAAGAGAAAATGTTTTTAACTTTAATCAAATTTACTTTGTCATTTTCTTTCATAGTTTGCACTTTTATGTTGTATTTAAGAAATCATTACCAAATCCAAGGTCACTTTCTGGCTTTGGAGGTAGAGAATGATGTTTGCAATCCAAGGACTCAGAAGCCTCTTGAGCTAGAAAAGATTTACTCCTCATACTTCCAGAAAGGAAAACAGCTTTGACAACATCTTCATTTTACCCCAAATGAGACCTGTGTCGACTTCTAACACATAGAACTTGAAGATAATACATTTATGTTCTTATAAGCCACAAAGTTTGTGGTAATTTGTTACAGCAACAGCAGAACTGTTTTTCTAATTTTAGTTTCTGATATTCTCTACTAGTATATAGAAATAAAATTGATTTTTGTATAGTGACCATGTCTCTTTCAACCGTGATGAACTTGTTAGTTCTAGTAGCTTTTTTTGTAAATTTCTTTCTAATGTGGAAGATTTTATTTCATTTTCTTGACTTACTGTGTTGTCTAGAATATCTAGTATAATACTGACTAGAAGTAGTAAGAGTGAGCATCCTTATCTCTCTCCTGATTTTGCAGGGAAGGCATTCAGTCTCTCACCATTAAGTATGATGTTAGCTATAGATTTATCATAGATGCCCTTTTGAGAATTTGAGAAATTCTCTTCTATTTTTAATTTTCTGAGACATTTTATTCGGTAGCAGATGTTGAATTTTGACAAATTCTTTTTTTTGCATTTGTTGAAATGATTATATGGTCTTTTAAAAAATTTCGTTAATATGATAAATTACATTGATTGACTTTGGATGGTAAATCAACTTCATATTCCTGGAATAAGCCCACTCTACTTGGCCATGATATGCTATCTCTTCTATTTATATTGGGTTCAATTTGCTAAAATTTTATAAAGGATGATTGCATTTATGTCAATGAAGGATAGTGATCTATCATTTTCTTGTTTTGCAATGTCTTTATTAGGTTTTGATAACATGGGAATGCTGGCCTCATAGCATAAGTTGGAAAACGTCACCTCCTCTTTAATTTTCTAAAAGAGTACTTAAATGATCAGTCGAGTTCACCAGTGGAGCCTTCTGTGCCCGGGGTTTTCTTACTGAGAAGGTTTTAAACTATCCACTTAACTTTATTAATAGATATAGGGCTTCTTATGTTACCTGTTTCTTCTTGAGTGAGCTTTGGAAGTTTGCACCTTTCAAGGAATTGGCCCATGTTATCAAAATGGTTAAATTTATTAACATATTTTTTTAAATAACATTCCTTTTCTGTTCCTTTATAATCTAAACTATGTGTAGTTATGCCATTTTCCAAATTCTTGTTATTGGTAATTTGTGTCTTCTCTTTGTTTCCTGATCAGCCTAGCTACAGTGTTGTTAATTTCATTTATCTTTAAGAATAGCCAGGTTTTAATTTTATTGATTGCTTTCTATTGTTTTTCTGTTTATGATTAATTTGTTTCTGTTCTTTTATTATTTATTTTTCTCTGCCAACTTTGAGTTTAAGTTGCCTTTCTTTTTCGTGCATTGCAACATGGAAGCTTAATTCTTTGACATCTTTCTTCCTTCTAATATAGATGCTTAGTATTGTACATTTTTCTCTAAGTTCTGCTTTAGTAGCATACCACAAATTTTGATATGGCATGTTTTTGTTTTCATTCAGTTTAAATTACATTCTGATTTCCCCTTTGTTATTCTGATATCTGGATTATTTAGAAGTATATTATATAGTTTCCAAATATTTGAGGATTTTTCGGTTGTCTTTAGGTGTTGATTTCTAAGTTCTCTTTTAGACAAGGGAACATATTTTGTATGATTTGAACCTTTTAAAATGTACTGAGGCTTGCTTTATTGCACAGAATATGGTATATTTTGGTAAACATTGTATATGCCTTTGAAAAAAATTTATTTTGCTTTCATTGGTTGGACTCTTCTACAAATGTTAATTAAATTAAATTGATTGATAGTGTTGCTGAAGTCTTCTATGTCATTAAAGATTTTCTATCTACTTCTTTTATCAATTCTGAAAACAAAGTTGTTAAAACAAATTTTATATTGTGGATTTATCTGTTTAACATTTAAATAAATAAAATATTTATTTAATTATTTATAAATTATTTATTTATTTTTAGTTCCATCAGTTTTACTTCATATATTTTGAAGCTCTGTTAGGTGTATAAACACTTAGGATTATTATGTCCATACTGTAGGGACTCCAGACTTCTTTCAATTAGTGTTAGCATGGTATATCATTTTACTTTAATCTATTTGTATCTTTCTATTCAAAGCAAGTTTACTGCAGATAATAGATAGGTGGATTTTACTGTTTTAATCCAACCTGGTGATGAGAGCAGGAGCTGTTCGTAGCCCTTTGGAAGTTCTTGGACTTATACCTTTTAATCTGTTCAAGCAATTATTTTTCTGGCCTCAGTTTCCTCACAAGCATGTGCTGATCAGCACTTAGCTAAAAGACTCAAAGGGGACCCTCAGATGATCTCTAGAGTTTTCTTGCTGTTCAGCTTTCTCCTCTGTACTTCACCTTGATCTCCCAGACTGTCAATTCCATTTCCTCATTGTCTTCTATTCAGGAAGATTTCCTGGCAACCTTTGAGTTCTCCCTGCACTTTGACCTGAAATCTTCCTCCAGCCAGTAAGCTGGGACAATTGTTGGACTTACCTTATTTCCCCTCTTTCTTGTGCTACCTGATTCCAATGTCTGAAAGCTGTCATTTTACATGAACATGTTTTGTTTAGTTTTTAAAGTTGTTTTGGGCAGAGGCTAACTCTGGTCCCTGTTACTCCATCTTTGTTAGAAGTAGAAGTTCCAAATGTTATGATTTTAATTTTCCTTAGTTCTAGTGATGCTGGGTATTTTTTGAGACTTATATATTTAATTTTAAAAATTTGAATTATTTTTTCATTTCTAAATTTTATGTATATATTTATTTTAATGATATATAATAGATGTATATATTTGGGGGATACATGTAATATTTTAATATACTCATATAATGTGTAAAGATCAAATCATGGTAACTGGGATATTCATTACCTTAAATATTTAACTTTATGATAGAAACATTTAAATTACTGTCTTCTAGCTCTATTGAAATATACAGTAGATTATTACAAACTATAGTCACCCTACTGAGCTATCTAATACTAGATCTTATTTTTTCTATCTAAGTATATATTTGTACTCATTAATTAACCTCTCTTTATCCTCTCTCCCCTCTACCCTTCCTAGCCTCTGGTAGCCACCAATCTACTTTCTATCTTTATGAGATCCACTTTTTAGCTTCCGCATGTGAGTAAGAACATGTGATACTTGCATTTTTGTGCTTGGCTTATTTCACTTAATATAATGACCTCCAGTTCCATTTATGTTGCTGCAAATAGCAGAATTTCTTTATTTTGGTGACTTTTTGTACACACACGTGTGTGTGTATGTGCATGTGTGTGTGTATACCGTATATAAATGTTTTATATATACACTATATATAAATGTCCTATGTATTTTTATTTATATATATGTGTATGTATACTCTCTCCCTATATATGTGTGTATATATATAATTTTCTTTATCCATTTATTGGTGAGCACTTAGGTTGCTTCTACCTGTTTTTATTTATATATTTTTATATTAATTTGTAGGAGTTAAACATATTCTGAATATAGAAAATCTTAGTCTACTTTGTATGATATGATTTTTTATCAATCTATTATTTGTTTACAGTGATGTAGATGTATGTATACTTTATGTTCTGATAGAGCTGATATGCTCTGAAAGAGCTCCAAGAGTATTAAAAAGGATGTAGTATAATCTATTTTGGTAGAAAATCATTTATGCATAATATGTATGCAAAGCATGTAACATACTTCAGTGTATAAGTATGCTGAACAGAATGTAATTCTTTTGTTCATTGTTGTGTCTCAGTGCCGACAGCAGTACATAGCACATAGTAGGAACCAATGTAACATGTTGAATGAATGAATGAATAATGTACGATATTACTATATTTGTATAAAATAACTATATAGGAACAAGTTATGTAGAGTAGGTTGCATGTACTTATGAATATTCATTTATATATTTAAATATATAGAACAATGTTTGGTAGAATATATGCTAAATTATTATTGGTGGTTTCCTGTGGGAATAGGATTGACTGGAGGGGAAGTGAAAGTAGACACTCACTACTACTGTCTGTATTTCTGAGATTACATGTGCACCTCTTAATGAATTAATTTTATAAATAAAAGTATGCATCAGTGAAGAAAATAATTATTGTCTCAACTCTGATGAAAGATCTTTGATTTGAAGATTCTATGTTCTATATCGTCAAGCACTCTGTTTGCCCAGGAGATTTTAATGGGACACATAAATCAGTATTTAAAACTGAAGACTGGGCAATTTTCATCAATGAGCGCAAACCGAGTTGGAATGCGACAGAAATAAAATACAGGGGCATGGTGATTTGGCACCTGGTGTTCTTTCCAACATCAGGATTTGGCCAAGATCCAGGAGGTAGTATCATAGTCATACGTCTGTGGGTTCCGAGTATTGTAGGAAGAGATACTAGAAGCTGCTTTATAAGGGAGCCAATAATCTGATATCCAGAGATGAAAGGGAGTCAAGAACTAGAGTACACAAAGATGCAATCCTACTGGCGGACTGAGCTGTGAGTTATGAGGCAACTTGGATGGTTATTGCTTGCTGGATCTTATGGTCGCCTAGCAGTCCACGTGGTAATTCTCATATTTGGGGTCTTTGTAAATGTTCCAGGTGACTCCAGTTGGATAAAATCCATTTTTTTTGGATCAGCTTCATAATCAATACTGGTTATTGGAGATGACATTATATTAGAATTCTGATTTATTCAACAGAGTTTATGAAATGCTTACAGCACACAGGAATCTGGAACAGGCTCTGTCAGGGGACAGAGACAAAGCAGGCTGGACCCTCTTCTTTAATAATGAGATTTTGAGGGTGAATAAAAACATGAACATTACATTGCCATGGAAGGATTAAAGGGATGAAGATACAAGATTATAAAGTTGTGAAGTATCGGTGGGAAAGAAAAAGAGAAAATGAATCTAAGAGGAATTGGAGAGAGAATGGAAGGAATGTGGGTAGGGGGTAGAGGCTGTAAGAAAACGGCCAAGCCTCTGTTGGATTTGCTGAACGTCCCAGGTGACTCTTGAAGGAGTCACTTTATCAGGCCTTGCTTAATTTCTAGGATTTCCTTGACTACAGAGGGCAAACACAATTATTTATTAAAGGGTGGTTGTAGCCTTTATGGGCAGTGAGGGAGCTATGTAAGTCTCTGACCTAGTCAGGACAGCTGTTTTACTTACCCAGCTCTCTTGCCAGGCTGGGAAGTCCTTCTGGGAAAGTACTCTTAGTTATAGCTATATTCCTTGTGTCGTACACAGTGCCTGGTATACAGTGGACATTGAATTATTTCTTGGGCTGAACATAAAAGCAGTAATTAGGCTGGGCACAGCTACTCAGGAGGCTGAGGCGGGAGGATTGCTTGAGCCCAGGAGCAGAGGCTGAAATTGGTTACAGTCACACCACTGCACTTCAGTCTGGGCAACAGAGCAAGATTCTGTCACACACACACACACACACACACACACACAATGAAGCACTAATTGGTCACTCAAACCTCTCTGATCTGTTTAGGAGGACATAGTTCCCACACATGTGATATTAATTTTACGGAAGGCAGATACATAAATTTGGCCCAAACACTGGGGTTACATAGAAGTGTTGTGTCTGTTAGTTTTTGCAAGCAGACAGCTCTTGGTGAACCAGTAAAGAGGTCTTTCAATGTCACAATTTATGTTAATTTTCTAGGGGTATAGACATGGTTATGATAAGGTACCTCCTCTCAAGGAACTTAGAATCCAATGAAAATTCATCAGATGCACTAGGTGGGTGCAAAAGGAAATTACAGCTCAAAAAGGTGTGTTGTAGCTTACATAGACATGGGGTAATGCAAATAAAGGAACTTGAAGATGAATCTGAGAGAGAACTTTTAGCTGTATACCAAATGCAGTAGTTGGAAGGAATGATTGTAAAATCACTGAATTTCATTTTTCTATGCAGATGATATTATCAAATGCTTGTCACGACTAGGCTATTACAGTGAATTTTTTAAAAGAAGAAAAATAAAAAGATTTTGATCTAATGTCATCTTTATTTCAGAAAAAAGATAAGAACACTAATTGTTAAGACTGACAAAGAATTAATTTCTAGTTGCATTGAGAGGAAAAAAATGAACAGACTAACAAAATTATAACCTTAACATGATTGAACTCATTACTCTTGAAATGTGGTGCAGATACTTTGTGTTGGGTTTTTAGTTTGTTTATAGAACTGGAAATGGCTTTAGCATGTTAATATTTTATCAAATTAAAATTAATACTATTATGTTTTAAGAATCACAATGTAAATGTGATGTAAGGACCTTTATATATGTTAGAGTACACACTTTATTTTTATAGAAATAACAAATACTTTTCAAAATTTTAGGCAGTATGAAAAGTACAAAGAAAAAAATTACTTAGAAATAAGATTTGGTATATAACATTTGGTGAACATTACTGCAGTCAAACCTATATGCACATATAGGGATTGGTAGATGCATTGATAGATGGAGCAATAGATAAATACATATACATATACAGAAATACTTTCATAAGAATAGAATCACAGGCTACCAGCTAGTAAAAATACGTTTAATTTCACCCTAATTTACTAGAATTTGAAATGCAGGATTTTTGAGTTTTTGATGTTTTTCTCCTCAAGATGTATTACTTCCTTAAAGATCCAAAGCTTAAAGAAAGATTTTAAAAACCATTAAGATATCAGCAATATTACTTTTTAGAATGGAAATGTTCCCATTTTCCTCCCATGAAAAGTAAAGCCTTGAATATTTTTACCCTGCCTTCTACGTCTCACTGGTTCGCCTGTATTTTTTGTTCTGATTTTATTCCATTTTAATATGATTTAATTTTTCTTCAATGTTGTGAGAATAATGAAAGGCACTCCTATATATGCTTTACCACAAATTATCAATTTTCAACATTTTGCCCCATTTTTATTATTCTCTATTTTACACCAAAGTATATAATTTTACTCTGAAGCATACTTGATATGTACTTACGTATTTCCAAAGAACAAGGACATTATCTTAAATAATCACAGGGCAATTTTCAAATGCAGGAAATTTTACATTGTTACCACACTGTTTTTGAGGCAGCAGTTTATATTCAAATCCTGTCATTTGCCCTAATGTGCTGTTTATTGCCGTGTTTTCCTCATACAGATTCCAATCCAGGACCATGCATTGCTTAGTTACCATGTCTTTTTCATCTCGTTTCATCGGGAGCAATTCTTCCGCCTTTCAGTTTTCTTGATCTTGACATTTTTGAGGAGTGTAGGGCAGTGATTTTGTAGAATGTCTCCCAGTTTGGATTTGTCTGATGTTTCCTCATTACTAGATTCAGGTTACGTATTTTTGGCAAGAATACCATGAGCCCATGTGTCTTTCTCAGGGCATCAGATTAGGAAGCATAAGATATCCATTTGTCTTAGCATTCGGAATGCTAATTTTGATGACATAATTCTGTTGGTGTTCACTAAGTTTCTCTTCTGTAAAAGTAACATTCCCCCCTTTCTAATGATTATGTGTATTGAGCAGAAATATTCTGAGATTATTTTATGTTCTATGACTTACCAAAATGTTGCCCTCTAGTTTTAGTATCTCTTGATGATTTTCTATTCCATCATTCCTCGTATATTTATTATTTGCCTTTTTTACTACAAAGAAGAGTTTTACTTTATCCATCATTTACCTTTTTTTTCACTGCAGTATGCACTAATAGACTGAATAATATCTCCTCGTCCCCGTCCCCCCAAAAAAGATGTGTTGAAATCCCAACCCCCAGTATCTCAGAATGTGATCTTATTTAGAAATAAGGTCTTTGCAAATTTAACCAAGTGAAGATGAGGTTAATTCAATATGATTAGTGTCCTTATGAAATGGGAAAATTTGACACAGACAGCCACAGAGGGAGGAAGATAAGAAGAAACACAGAGAGAATGCCACGTGAAAACGGGAGATTAGAGTGGTGTGTCTACAAGGCAAGGAATGCCAAAGACTGCCAGCAAACCACCCTGAAAGGTGCTCAGAAGAGGCAGGGCAGGATTCCCCTACAGACAGCAGAGGGAGCATAGTCCTGCCAGCACCTTGATTTTGAACTTCTAGCCTTCAGAACAGTGAGACAATGAATTTCTGTGGTTTTCAGTCATCCAGTTTGTGGTACTTTGTCACAGCAGCGCCAGAAAATATAGCACTTACGGATTTGCAGTTTATTCAGATAGTTATTATCGATTACCAACCTTATTTATTTTGGTGCACTGATCGCCTCTGATTTTGCCAGAGGAAGTCCCTTTAAGCTGGTTCATGTGTCCTATACATTGACCCCATTATTTTTACTTATTTTTTCTTTATTATTATTATACTTTAAGTTCCGGGGTGCATGTGCAGAATGTGCAGGTTTGTTACATAGGTAGACGCTGCATCCGTCACCCCATCATCTACCTTAGGTATTTCTCCTAATGCTATCCCGACCTGACCCCATTTTTTTTTTTTTTTTAGCACTTCCTAATTTCTGGTACAAGATGTTCCTGCTCACCTTGTAATTCCACTGCCCCACAGCTAGGAGATCTCTTTCTTTCTCTACCTGATTCCCTGTCTCTGACTGTTTCTTTCTCTCTCTAATCTACTCACCTAGTCCCTATGAGGTCATACTGTTACTCCGAGTTTCAACCCAGCACCTCAGAATACCTTCTTGCCTTCCTACTTTTCATATTTATCACCCCCTTTAACTATAAGAAGAAATCTGGCTCTCATTATGATCAACATATTTACTCAGTTGCTTAAGCCTAAAATTTATTTACTCATTTGCCTAAACTCAGACACATTAATAAGAATTGCTAATCCATACCAGTGAGCAAAGTAAACGTGCTAACCAGAGTTAAATTTGTTTACAGTTATTTTAAGGTAAAAGGTAAATACAGTGAAATACCCAGATCTGAAGTACATGACTTGAGTGTTGACAAATAGCATACATTTTTGTAGTGCACACCTCAGTTAATATGTAAAACCTTGCTATCCCTCCAGAAAGTTTCCTCATGCACATTAACAGTTAAAATCCCCTTTCTGAAGGCAACATCTTTTTTACTTTTTAATGATTGCATGTTCTTGCCTGTTCTAGAACTTTATATAAATGGGATCATACATTATGTAAATTTTTATGTTTGGCTTCTATCACAAATGTGACTAACGTCTGAGAGTCGTGCGTATTGTTCCATGTATCAGTTGCCTTGTTAAACTCACTTAAAGGTTTTTAGTATTACTTTTAATGGCAAAACAGCAATTACTTTTGCACTAACCTAATAGTTTTGTGGATTCTTTAGATTTTGCTACTTGCAAAATCATGGTTCTTTGTGAATAATAGAGACAATTTTAATTTTCCTTTCCAATCTGTATACCTCATTTATTTTTTCTTGCTTTGTTGCACTAGATAAAAACTCAGTACAATATTTTATAAGACATATGCATGCATATGTTCATTGCATCACTATTCACAATAGCAAACACATGAAATCAAACTAAATGCCCATCAACAGAAGACTGGATTAAAAAAATGTGGTACATATACACGATGGAATACTATGCAGCCATAAAAAGGATGAGATCATGTCCTTTGCAGGAAGATAGATGGAGATGGAGGCCATTATCCTTAGCAAACTAACACAGGAACAGAAAAGCAAATACTGTAAGTTTTCATTTATAAGTGGAAGCTAAATGATGAGAGCACATGGACACATAAAGAGGAACAACAGACACTGGGGCCTACCTAAGAGTGGAGGGTGAAAGGAGAGAGAGGATCAGGAAAAATAACTAATGGGTTATTTCATTACTCAATACCTGGTTGATAAGATAATCTGTACAACAAGTCCCTGTGACAGGAGTTTACCTATATAACAAACCTGCAAATATAGCCCTGAACTTAAATTAAAAGTAAAAAAAAAAAAATCCTGCCTGGGGATTGGCAGCACCCTGCCTCTCCCCACAAAAAAGTGGTGAAATCCTTCCCTTGTTCTCTATCTTAGGTGAAAAGCATTCAATATTTCATCAAGTATGATATTAGCTATAGGTTTTTTGTAGATGAACTTTATAAGATTTAGGAAGATGCTTTCTTCTCCTAGTTTGCTGAGAGCTTTTATTATGAATGAGTGTTGAATGTTTTTTTTTTTTTTTTTTGAGATGGAATTTTTGCTCTGTTGCCTAGGCTGGAGTACAAGGGTGTGATCTTGGCTCACTGCAACCTCCATTTTCTGGGTTCAAGCAATTCTCCTGCCTCAGCCTCCCAAGTAGCTGGGATTACAGGTGCCTGCCATCATGCCTGCTAATTTTTGTATTTTTAGTAGAGGCAAGGTTTCACCATGTTGGCCAGGCTGGTCTTGAACTCCTGACCTCGTGATCTGCCTGCTTTGGCTTCCCAAAGTGCTGGGATTACAGGCATTAGCCACTGTGTCCAGCCAAGTGTTGAATTTTTGTCAAATGTTTTCTGTATCCATTACAATTGTTATATGGAGTTTCTCCTTTATATTGCTATTATGGTCTATTACACTGACTGATTTTCAATTGTTGAATCAACCATTTATCCCAAGGATAAATGTTGCTGGGTCATGATGCATTATTGCATTTTTATATGTTGCTAGGTTTTTGGCCAATATTTTTCACTATTTTTATATGTATTTTATTATTCGATTGACTGATTCTGTAGTTTTCAGTTATTTTGGTAGTATTTTTCATCAGGTTTTGGCGTAATGGCTACAGTGGTCTGATAAAATGAGATAGAAACTCATCCCTTTCCCTTAGTATTCTAAAATAATTTGTGTAAAGTTTGTCTTATTTCTTCCTTAAATATTTGATGTAATTCATTGCTATAATTATGTAGGCATGAAATTGTCTTTGTAGGAAGTTTTCTGATAATGGATTCAATTTCTGTAATTGGTAAATGTTACTAAGATTTTAGATATCTTCCTGTCTTATTTATTTTATAAGAAATTTATTCATTTCATTTGTCTTGTAAAATTCATTGGCACAAATTTATTTTTTAATGTCTATATGATCTGTAGTTGTAACCTCTTTTACTCCTGATATTAATAATTTTTGTCACTTTTCCATTTTCTTATATCTTTTAGCTAGGGATTTTTCAATTTGGTTAATGTTTTCAAAGAGCCAACTTTTGCCTCTGTTGAACTTCTCAAATATTTGTTTCTCATTTCATTGACTTCTGCTATTTTTCCCTTTGTTGTACTTAATTTGGTATTAGTTTGCTTGCTTTTAAAAAATCTTCCTAAGATAGGAAATTGGTCACGATTTGTAAACTTTTTCTTAATTTAATATAAATTTCTGACATTCTATATTTTTATCTAAGCACTACTTTAGCTGCATCCCACAAATGTGGTATGTTGTAATTTCATTTTCATTCCTTTAAAGTTATTTTATAATTTTCCCATTTTCTTTAGCTCATGGGTTATTTAGAAGTGTGTTATTTAGTTTCCAAATATTTGGTGCTTTTCTTGATACCTTATTTGCGTTAGTTTGGTTTGCATTGCTGTCAATAAATACCAGAGACTGGGTAATTTATAAAGAAAAGAGGTTCTGCAGGCTGTAAAGGAATGGCACCAGCATCTGCTCAGCTTCTTATGAGGTCTCAGGCAGCTTTTACTCATGGCAAAAGATGAAGGTGGAATAGGCATGTTGCATGGTGACAGAAGGCACAAGAGGGGGGAGAAGGTGCCAGGCTCTTTTTAACACTCAGATCTCATGCATTACTAATAGAGTGAGAACACGTGCATGACTCTGAGGGCAGCACCAAGCAATTCATGAGGGATCCGCCCCTATGATCCAAACACAAAACCTCTCACTAGGCCCCACCTCCAACATTAGAGATCATACCTCCATGAGATTTGAAGAGGGCAAACATTAAACTATATTGTTATCAATATTAATTTCTAATTTAATTCTTTTATGGTTGGAAAATATACCTTGTGAGATTCCAAGATTTTGAAATTTACTGAGACTTATTTTATAGCTCAATATATAAGGTCTAATTTGGTAACTGTAGCAGGTGTACTTGAAAGTATGTATATTCTCAAGTACACCTGCTACAGTTACCAAATTAGACCTTATATATTGAGCTATAAAATAAGTCGAAAGTATGTATATTCTAGGCCGGGCGCGGTGGCTCAAGCCTGTAATCCCAGCACTGTGGGAGGCCGAGGCGGGTGGATCACGAGGTCAAGAGATCGAGACCATCCTGGTCAACATGGTGAAACCCCGTCTCTACTAAAAAAATAAAAAAATTAGCTGGGCATGGTGGCGCGTGCCTGTAATCCCAGCGACTCAGGAGGCTGGGGCAGGAGAATTGCCTGAACCCGGGAGGCGGAGGTTGCGGTGAGCCGAGATCGTGCCATTGCACTCCAGCCTGGGTAACAAGAGCGAAACTCTGTCTCAAAAAAAAAAAAAAAAAAAAAAAAGTATTTATATTTTTATATTTTGGGATATTCTATAAATGTCATTTAGTTAAGGTTGTTTTTTTTTTTTTTTTTTTTTTTGAAGCAGGGCTTTGCTCTGTTGCCCAGGCTGGAGTGCAGTGACCTGATGTCATCTCACTGCAACTTCTGCCTCCTGGGTTCAAGCAGTTCCCTGCCTCAGCCTCCCGATAGCTGGGACTATAGGTATGCACCACCACGCGTGGCTAATTTTCTATATTTTAGTAGAGACAGGGTTTCATCATGTTGGCCAGGATGGTCTTGAACTCTTGACTTCGTGATCTGCCTGCCTCAGCCTCCAAATATACATTTTGTATTCTTATGGCATTTTTTAGCAGTTTTTTCTATAATTAAGAGTAGGATGTTAAAATCTTAAACTTATTGCTTCATCTAGTTTGCATGTCTGTAATTTTGCATATGTGCATATGCATCTATGATATATTTTTCTGATGCATTGACCCTTTTAGCATTATGAAATGTATCTCTTTATCTTTGGTAATAATTATTAAAGTTTTTAAAGTCAATTTTGCCTGATGTTAATATAGACACTCCATATTTTGATACTTATTGTTTGTATACTATATATATATATATATATATATATATTTATTTATTCCTTTACTTTTAACCTATATTTAATGGGCATTTATTTTTAAAGGACATTTAGTATAGGCAGCATATAATTGGGTTTTGCTTTGTTATACTATTTGATAAGATAACCTCTGCCTTTCAAGTAGATTTGTAGTCCATTTACATTTAGCATTATATGGTTGTATTTTTGTCTACTATTTTGTGCTTTTGTTTTCTATTCAATTCATTTATTCCTATGTTTCTCTCATTGTCAATTATATTACATTTATATATGAAATGAGTCTTACAACAAAGTGTTACAATTTTTTACTTTGAACAGTCATGTTGTTTAAAGAAATTGAAATGAAAACAAACATATACTTTTATATTTATTATTTATAGTACTCTGTATTCCTTTCTACAAATCTGCTTTTATCTGGTATTATTTCCCTTCTGCCTGAAGAACTTTCTCTAACAGTTCTCTTAGTTTAGGTATACTAGCAATGATTTTTTTCACTTTTTATTTATTTGAAAATGTTTTAAATTCACTTTCATATTTAATGGG
The DNA here is from genome assembly GCF_001604975.1 of Cebus imitator. Taxonomy (NCBI): domain Eukaryota; kingdom Metazoa; phylum Chordata; class Mammalia; order Primates; family Cebidae; genus Cebus; species Cebus imitator. The sequence goes on along the minus strand of NW_016107426.1, from coordinate 5,439,985 downwards.
TACATTTACTTGATATATAATTCTGAATTGAACATTTAAAGATTTTTCTTTAATTGCTAACAGTGTTGTTCTGGTTAACTATTCCTACCTCAGAAACTCCCCCAGAGCCTAGTGTTTTGAACCAACTAAGGTATTACATTATATCTAATAATTCTGTGATGCAGAAATTTGGGCAGGGCTTGGCTGAGTGATCCTTCTTCTCCACATGGAATTGATTGTGGTCATGTGGTATTCAGTTGTGGATGGGGTCCTCCAAATGCTACAAAATTATTTCATTAAAGTGACTGTCATTTGGTCAAATACATTGAAACTAAGGCTCAGCTGCACATTTCTCCCTCTTGAGGTAATCTCATAGCCTCTCCATGTGATCTGCTTAGAAGGGTAATGGGACTTTTACCTGACAGCTCAGGAGCAAGTGTTTCAAGGGACAAAAGGAAGCTGACACTGTCTTAGGGCCCAGGTTATAAACTGACATGGCATCATTTACACTATATTCTTTTGGTGAAGCTGTCATATAATCCACTCAAATTAAAAGGGAGAGTGCTCGCTTCAGCAGCACATATACTAAAATTGGAACAAATTAAAAGGGAGAGAATCTCTCGGTGAGAGGAGTAGTAAAGATATTTTGGCCAACTTTCATCTACCACAGTCCTCCACAATCTTCCCCTGGCCTTCATGTTTTCTGATGACAAGTCAGCTGTCATTCCTATTATCATTTCTCTCTGTTATGTAATGTGCTTTCTTCTGTCTGCTTTTTATATTTGTCTTTAGTTTTCAGTTGTATGATTATAATTGATTTAGCTGTATTCTTTGTACTTACCTTGCTTGAATTTTATTGAACCTTATGAATCTGTAAGTTTATGTTTTCTACTAAATTTGGGAAAATTTTGGTGATACTTTCTTTTTCTTCCCCCTGCTCCACCTCCATTCTCTCTACGAATTCCACAGGTCACTAAAGAGCTGCTCACATTTCTCAATATTTTTTTTTTGTCTCTCTGATTGGATAATTTTTATTGCTCTATCTTAATTTTTTATACCCTTGCGTCTTTTTTGGTTAGTAGTTTATCTGGTGACTTAATTTTAGATATAGCATTTTTACCATTTTAGAATTTTCCATGTGATTCCTTTTAATAACTTTATATACTTGAGATTGTCTATATGTTTATTTTGAATACACACATGTATATATTTTTGAGATGGAGTCTTTCTCTGTCACCCAGGCTGGAGTGCAGAGGCATGATCTTGGCTCACTGCAACCTCCGTCTCCTGGATTTGGGCCATTGTCTTGCCTCTGCCTCTCAAGTAGCTGGAATTACAGGTGCATGCCACCATGCCAGCTAATTTTTGTATTTTTAGTGGAGACGGGGTTTCACATGTTGACCAGGCTGGTATTAAACTCCTGACCTCAGGTGATCTGCTGCCTTGGCCACCCAAAGTGCTGGGATTATAGGTGTGAGCCACCTCACCCAGCCCAATATTTTTTAACGTTCTTGAATACACTAATAATTGTTGCTTTAAACTATTGATATGCTGATTCTGGCATCAAAGTTAACTCAGAGTTCATTTCTATTGACAATTTTTCCTTGACTATGGGTCATATTTTTCTTTCATTTCATGTGTAGTAATTTTTGGATTATATGCTGAATATTGTGGATACTATATTATAGAGATTCTGTAGTCTAGTAATTACTTTTAAAGCGTCCTGATTTTTGTCCTAGCAGGCTATTAACTTCAATTACCTCAGACTCAAAAATATGATTCCCCTATGGTAGACACCAGTTGGAACCTCTGCTCAGTTTCCTCAGCCTCCCAACTATCATGTTCTATCAGGTTTCTAGTGGAACATTTAAATCTTGTCCTTGGAGTTTCCCTGGTTTATGTATGGTCCAGGGTCAGCTAAAGATTTCAGTGGAGTTTATGTGCTGATTATGGGGGCATTTCTCTGTGATCCAGTTTCTTGGATTTCCCTCCACTCACTTCATCACTTTTTAGCTGGTTTGATAGCTTCAAACTCCGTTTTCTGACTCTTGAGACAGGAAGATGGTGGCTTCTTAGAAATTGTTGTGATTTTCTTGTAGAACAGATGGTGATAACTGATAAGCTATATATAAATGTTGCCTAGCAAATTTTCCTTTTATCAAAGATCAACTCCCTTCTAGTTTATTCCTACCTCTTCAATATATTAAACTAATTAAAATAACTTTTGCCTAGATTTTGTAATTTTATCTGTGGAAGGGTTAGTCTGATACAAGATACTCTACTATTACTGAAAACAGAACCTAGATGTTAATTTTCACAATGTCAGTTATTTTATAATATTTTCATTTATTTCTGCATCCAAAGTTCCCCAAAAGAATAGCATTTGTTATACATTTAAATGAATTAAAATAGCACCATCGTTCCTTTTACCATATTTTATTTAATGATGATTTCTTCATTTAGGTTTCACACTATATTATGAATATTTTATTTCCTGAGTTCTTTCATGTTTAAATATATGTGGCCTACAAACTTTCTATTTGAATGATAACATGAATGGATATAATATTCTTGGTCATTGATATTTTTTCATTTCAACTTTGCAGCTTTTTCTTCATTCTTCAGTCATTGAATGATGTTTCATAGACCTTGAAAGACAGACTGATATTTTTTCTTCTTATCGGTGACTTAATTTTTCTGCCTAGATGCCATAAAGTTCAATAACTTAATCATGACATATCTTTATATTGATGATCTTGTGTTAGTTTTCTCTGGTATGTGATGTGCCCTTTTGATCTTCAGGTTTAATTTTTTTTCATGTTATTGTTCCTATCTATATGTCTCTGCTTCATAGATGACATCATGTTGCTATGTTCTCACGTAGCTGAAGAGCATGGTTTTTGTTTATGTCGATGCATGCAAAATGTCACTTAAGCCGCAATTATAGCTGTAAGAAAAGAAGTGAAGACGTGGTTCTTTCTGCTACTGTAAAATCATAACAAGAGCAAAGGGGACTCTCTTAAGCCTTTTTTTATAAGGCCGTTAACCCCTAATGACCTCTTAAAGGCTCTACCTCTTACTACCATCACCTTGTGGGGCAGATTTCAACATACGAATTTTGGGAGGACACATACATTTAGACCATACCGGCATAACCTACCTTTTCAAATTACCCGAGTAACATGGGAAGCTCAGTTCAGATCCTGCATTTACTCTGATATTTTCTTGACAGCATTCACTTCCATTTTTTGATCTTTCCTCTTCTGATCAGTGTGGGGATGGAGTGTTGCTTTCTATGCACTTTCTTAGAGCCTGATGGGTGAAGTGACTCACGCTTTCTTGATGGCCAGCATAACCACTTCCTGGGGGCCCAAGCATATGTTGTCTTTTGAGAACTTACTGAATATTCCCTGTCAGGATTCTCTCCATCTTGTGAAGGATACGTTATAATCCCACAAGTTTCAGTGTGTTCCTGTAACCCAATACAAAATTCTAGCACATGGCTTGCTCAGGCTACTACTTGTGCTTAGTAGAGGTCCTGGGGTATTATAAAGAAACTTTCACTCTTAGGAGTCTGCTTGGAATTTCCTAGGTATATCTATTTACCTTAGTCTCTTTTGCTCCAAGAGAACTGTTCAAAATTCTCAAGATTTTGTTGAAACATTTTGTTTCTCATCTTCTGCTTTTAAAAGTTTAGAAGTTGTGAATACAGGATTAGAAACTGAGCCTCTGTTAAACTAGAATTTCTATGTCCTTTCCTGGACACTATTCTCTAAGTTTAGTTCAGAAGGATGACATCTTTTGTTGTTTTGGTAGCTGTTGGTGACACACACACACACACATGCACACACACACACGCACGTGTGCATATATACACAGATAATACATACACACATACATATATATTCTTTTAAACATTTTTTTTTTCATTTAAGCTATGAAGTATTGGGAGAGGAAACTTTTGTGATCCTGATTCACTTGGCCATCTTTCTCCAGATTTTTCATAAGGCTCTATAAAGATATTTGTTCATGTCAATGCATGCAAGATTTTACTTAAACCATAATTTTAACTGTAAGAAAAGCAGTGAAAACACAATTCTTTCCACTGCTGTAAACATCATAACTACAATGCAAAATCTCAAATTACTACACACCACCATATATCTGCATCTTGAAGGGTGTGTTTAAATAGTGAAACTTTTTCCTCATAAAATTAAGTAATTGTTGCTAAGAACAAGGCATGTTTTCACAGATTTTCTTTTAAAATTTCTATTTTTAATTGACAAGTAATATATATATGTGGGGTGCAATGTGATGTTTTGATACATGTATACAGCATAAAATAATTAAGCTAACATATACTCACCACCTCACATACTTTTTATGTGGTGTGAACCCTTAAAATCTATTCTCTTAGCAATTTTGAAATATGCATTTCATTATTTTGAACTAAGTCACCGTGCTGTGTAATAGATCTGAAAAACTTATTCCTTCTGTCTAACTGAAACTTTGTACCCTTTGACCAACAGCTCCCCATTCTTTCCCACTGGATTCTACTCTCTACTTCTACGAGTTACTCTTAGATTCCATATATAAGTGAGATATGAGCCTGGCTTATTACACTTAGCATAATGGCCTGCAGTTTCATCCATGTTGTAAATGATGAAATTTCTTTCCTTTTTTAAGGCCGACTAGTAGTCTATTCTGTATATATACCACATTTCCTTTGTATATTTATCCATTGATCGACATTTAGGTTGATTTCATATCTTGGCTAATAATGCCGTAATCTACATGGGAGTAGAGATATCTCTTTGAGATAATTATTTAATTTCCTTTGGATATGTACCCAGTAGTGAGATTGCTGAATCATATGGGAATTCTACTTTTAACATTTCTGAAAAACATCCATACTATTTTTCATAATGGCTGTCCTAATTTGCATCCCCATAAGCAGTGTATAAGAGCTCCTTTTTCCCCCACATCCTCACCAACACTTATTTTCTTTCATCTTTTTGATGACAGACATTGTAACAGGTATGAGGTCATATGTCATTATGATTTTAATTTGCATTTTCCTGAATATTTACTGATGTTGAGTATTCTTTCATATACTTGGTCATTTGTATGTCTTTAGAGAAATGTCTATGCAGGCTCTTTGTCAATTTTTTCATTGGATTGTTTCTTCCTATTAAGTTGTTTGAGTTCTTTGGATATTAACTACTTATCAGATGTATAGTTTGCTAGTATTTTCTCCCAGTCTGTAGGTTGTCTCTTCACTCTGTTGTTTCCTTTGTTGTTCAGAAGCTTTTTAGTTTGATGCAATTCCATTTGTTTAGGTTTGCTTTTGTTGCCTGTGCTTTTGAGATCATGTCAAAAACATTGTTGCCCAGACCAATGCTGTGAAAATTTTCCCCTGTATTTTTTTCTAGTAGTTTTGCAGTTTCAGGTCTGACATTTAAGTCTTTCATCTGTTTTGACTTAATTTTTGTGTGGTATGAGTTAAAGGTTCAATTTTATCCTTCTGCATGTGGATATCCAGTTTTCCCCGCGTCACTTATTGAAGATACTGTCTTTTCTCCATTGTGTGTTCTTGGCGTTTTTAACAAAAATCAATTGACCACAAATCTGTGGGTTTATTTCTGGGCTCTCTATTCTATCCCATTGATTGATGTGTTTTAACAGATTTTCTTGATGTTGTTTTGGATGAATGAAGCTCCTGGTGGTCAGAGGCCATGCTGCATTCTTTGAGAGTGCTAATGTGGTATAGTGAGAAGGTCCTTGGCTTTAGAGTAAAATCAACCAAAGAACAAACCAATGAACAGTCATGGAAATATCATTCAGAATTTTGTTAGTGCTTTGAGGTGAACCTGACTGCTCATACATATGTGTGTTTTGTTCATCTTGCCTAAAAATATAGGTTCTCAGCAGTTACATGGCTATCAGTGCCTATTAGTAGGAACATTTTTCATAAATTGGCTCCTAATTGCTCTGGAGAGGTACAATAAAACATGCAGATTATTTCCTATCAAAGTTAAAATCCATTAATAAGAATAAAAAAAACTACCATATGGTGATGGAAAACATTTTATTATCCTCCTAGTTCATTTAATTTATTTTTAAACTGACAAAAATTTGCATTCTCTGGTGGTGATCCCAGAGGCTGAATGGGCACACCTTTAAAAAGCCACATAAATAAATAAACTGTAGGCAGTAGTCCACTGCCCTCCAGCAGTTACTATAATTCAGAATATCCTGAAATAAAATTTATTTTTGCATTCTATGTAACCAAACTATTCACCAAGTAAACGAAGATTATCTGTTTAAAGCAAACAAAGAGAGAGTATCCTTTAAGATAATTTAGAAGCATTTAGTTATTGCAGACAATAAAGGTATTATTAAAGTCACAGTCATTATTTTTGGATTCACTTATTAATGGATTTTTTTAAAAGTAAAGAATAAACTGCAGTCTCTGTATTTGAAGCTCTTACACTATAGAAAGAATATTGGACTAAACTCTCAAACTAAGTGTGGATAAAATGTTATGAGAGTTTAGGAGAGAGCAATATTCAGTTTTCTAAAGACTAGTTAGTCCTAATAACAAAAACTAACATTATAGGATGCCTAGTGTTTCAGTCCATTTTCATGCTGCTGATAAAAATATACCCAAGTCTGGACAATTTACAAATAAAAGAGATTTAATGACTCATGGTTCCACGTGGCTGTGGAGGCCTCACAATCATGGTAGAAGGTGAAAGGCACATCTCACATGGTGGCAGACAAGAGAAGAGAATGAGAGCCAAGCGAAAGGGATTTCCCCTTATAAAACCATCATATCCTGTGAGACTAATTCACTACTGAGAGAATTGTATGGGGGAAACCACACTCATGATTCAATGATCTCCCACTGGGTCCCTCCCACAACACGGGGGAATTATGGAAACTACAATTCAAGATGAGATTTGGGTGGGGACACAGCCAAACAATATCACCCAGTAAGTGATCAGTCTTGGAAAGCCTGAATCTGGAAGGATTACTACCAAAGCAATTAGGTATCTTCCCTGCCTCTGGGTAGAGAAGTTGTTCAACAGTGCAGCCTGGCATGAAGATTTAAGTCTCAGTTAATGGAACAAAGAATTCTGGCTATGTATTTAAAATATTTATTCAGAAAAATAGGAAGGTCTCTGCCTTCCTGTTTTTGAAGTATGATGAGAAGGGGAAGAGAAGCTCATACTACACAAACTCTGCTTCTCTGATACATATTCTTGAAGTGCCAGTGTAGATACATACTTTTCTTAGAAATGGCTGGGAATAAACTAACAAATGCAGGAATGATACTGGTAAGAGACTCTTGAAACTTCAGGTATGTGAAATTTGTAAGGAAGCACCTCAGTGGCAACAGATAAGTACTACTTTCCTATTTTGGGCTACCTATTCCAGGGCACTGGGAAAAACTACACGAACTTAGTACATAGGGAACTGCGGAGAATGAGCTTCCTGAATCTGAATGTCCATCTTTCTCCCATGACTTGCGAAAGTTTCAGCTACCATTTTATTTTATATATTTTTCTACACCTTTTCCATTCTCTTTTCCTTCTGGGATGCCCATAATGTGAATATTTGTTCACTTAACCATGTCCCATAAATCCCGTAGGCTTTCTTCATTCTTCATTCTTGTTTTGTTTGCCTGTGTTATTTCTTAATGACCTGTCTTCTGCTTACATCTCCTTTTTGATGTGTTCCTACATCCCTCTTGACTCTGGGAAGATCTGATCCAGGCAGGGGAAATGGTGCTGCAGAGGCCAAGTGCTTTCATGGTGCTCTCTGGGCTTCCAGTCACCGAACCTGTGTCTTTACCCCTCCACTGCACTCCAGTGCTATCCCTTCAACACTACAGTCAAATCGTAGCTCTTTATTTTTTGCCTTGGTGCTCTTTTATGGGGGAGGATGAGTGCCGGGGACCCCTAGTTAGGAACTTGCTGCACTTGTCCATCAAATTTTTTTTTTTTTTTTTTTTGATTTTTTGACTGGGATATTTGGTAGTTCTGGAGACTGCACTAAACATAGTGTATCCTTACTTCAAGATTGCATTTGGCTGTTTCTCTTGAACTTTTAAAAAATAAAATGGAGAAAGGCAAATAGGATGATAGCACCAGGGTATGTATTCATAACCAATCAAGGAACTAATTGAACGTCAAAGCATGCTAATTAATGGGTAGTTGATAATCCTGATATACAATTGATATTAAAATTCTAGAGTCCTGCCACCCAGATTGTGTCCTTGTCCTGGTCAAAAACCAACAAAAGTTTATTTAGTGCATGCTACGTGTCAGGCATTGCACTGAATGTTAGGATAACACTGGCTTACACATGTCAGGTACTATACTAAACATTTTATAATCTTAATTATGCAATAACCTTATTAGAATTATCTCCATTTTATATATGAGGAAAAGGGAGTCAGAGAACTTAATTAGCTTGACCAAGGTTGGTCACACAGCTAGTAAATGGGCCCAGATACAAACTTTGGTTTTTAACTCCTCCTCACTGCCTAGGTTTTTCATTAATGATTAGAACAAGAAAATGCGTCAGTAGGCATATGAAATGAATGCAGAAGAGCTACTGATGTGGGAGCATGCTGAACGACAGAATTAGTATCCCAAAGAATTTTAATGGGCTGGAGCAAATTTAATCAGAGAACATTTAACAGGGGATGCATGTGAAATCCCTAGCTTGGTTCCAAATATCCAGCTGCACAGGGCAATGTGGCTTAGCAGCTGCATAAGCTCAATGTGACTCAATAATGTGACATAGCTGCCCTAAAAGAGAATGAAAACGGATGCCATATTTGTACAAGTCTAGTATTCCAAACAAGGGGATGGATTATTCCATTTTATCCTGGCCAGGCCACATGTGGAATTTGTGGGGAGTTCTGGGCAGCACACCTTTGGAGGGACGTAGACAGGCCTCGCGAGAGCCATGAAAGCACTCAGCACCACTTATCTTTCATTTTTTTGACATGTATTTTTTTTTGAGCACTTACGTACAGGCATGTGTTAGGCACGGAGGAAATGGCAGTTTACAAAACAGCCTTTTTGTAGTTTATATTTTTCTCACTGGAGAGGCAAAAAAAAATAAATAAACACATGAACAAGTAAGTGTGTATTATGTCAGCAATGACTACTGATAGAGAATTAAACAGAGCAAGGGAATAGAGAATGGGCCAGGAGCCATAGCAGGTAAGTTGGTCAGGAAAGACATTTCTGAAGAGTTGCTATTTGATCAGAAACCTTAAATATCTAAGGGGGGGCATCATAAATAGAAGATACATGGAAGAAGAAAATTTTATGCAGAGGAAAATGAAAGTACAAAAGCCTGAGGCAGGAGTTTGCTTCACACATTCTGGACGGTACCCAAGGAAGCCATTGTGATATGTTAGTGGACAGTGAGGCAGGAGGAAAGCGAACAAAGCATTTCAACAGAATGATCAACGTGAATAAGATGAGACAGAAAACTGATCATTGGATATGGCAGTGTGGATCTCTTTGGTGATCCACAGTTCCTCAGAATTAAAAGAAATCTAGCCTTGGGAAGAAAAGTCTAAGAGTGGTGTTTCTCAAGGTGTTATTATGGACCACCCGAAGAACGCTTACCATCAAACCTCTAGGTTACGAGGCCCTGGAATCTGCATTTTTAGCAGTATGTGTTTCTTTCTCACCCTTAGGTTTGAAAACTACTGATTGAAGGGTGGCTAGCTGACAGGAAATATTTACAAAGTTGTTTTACATCTCCACTAAGGGGCTGATGAATAGAAGCTAAAAGTAGATAAATCCATTTTACTTTAGGAGAATGACCGAAACTTCAATGCTGACCGTTTGAAAGTAGAATGAGTTGTTTCTTACAGCAAGGAATTATCCTTCATTGAAACAGAGACTGGATAACCACATTTTGGGGGGTTATTTGGAGAGAATTTTACCATCATTTGACATGGGAAGAGTGTTGCACTAAGTAACCTTCTAACCCCAGGGTTCTGTTTCTCTGAAATGCAAACTGCAAACTCTCATGACTTCTATAAGTAGCCTGAGGAACAGGAGCTCAAACTGACCTCTCCTGGGTCGGATTTGTCTTTTAAAATGTTGAAAACAGGCATTTCTATTTTGCTGAGTCTCAGAGTTGGTTAGGGTTGTCAAGTGACCATGAAATGACATTTGTTAATTGAAGGAAATGTAGATAATTAAAATTTTACTGAATAATGGCAAAAGGAAAGAAATCTTAGTAATTAAGAGGAAGTGTTATATCAATGGTAGCATGTTTCCATTACAACATATTAGGAATATCCTGAAAGGCAGTTCCCTCGCTGTTATTGGATATTATTATTATTGTTAAATTAGGGCAAAAAGCACAAAGTCAGAACAGTTATCTTGGATCTGTTAGCAAACGAGATATTCCAAATTTTGCGTCACAGAATTAGCATGGTGGGTTCTTTTTGCTGGGCCATCACATTTCCTGCATGTGACAGAGGCTGGGCTGTGGACCTCCTCATTTGTTGAGGCATATGCATTATTACTGGGCTCACCACACAGCTGTGGGGGGAAAACGTTGCTCACCCTAAGGTTATAACCCCCCTTCTCTAAATTACTGTTTACTGATGTGGGAGAAGAGGACTCCTGGCATGGCCCAATAATTACTCTTGGCACAGCTCAATAATTAATGAAGTGTTAAAAAGACTCTGCTGAAGTTTGTGCATCTGCTGTGGGGGGTGCGAAAGTACAAGCAACGCGTCTGTGCGGCCAAGTCAAAAACACACACGGCCTTCCCTGTCCTCCCCGGAGAGAGCCAGTGGGGAGTGAGCAAGAGTGAGCGGGTTACTGCAGGAGAGAAAGGGGCTGTTACCACCAAGCTGTTTCCAAGTTTCTAAGAATAGGGAAGCCCAAGGTGGCAAAGTTGTAATTTCTCAGTTTTTTTTTCTTTCTTGTGATTCATAGGTCCTTTAATTTGTGGAAAGAAATTTGTATGCAGAAACAACTGCTTTTCTCTTTCTATTGGTTATAGGACATGACTTGTGAAATCAGCAGTTTAAAATAATTTGATGATGATGACCTAAGGACAAACGATGACGGCCACTAGTGTGGCATTTATCTCCTGAAATTTTAGGGAGGTTGCAGGCTGGCATCTCGCCTAGCGACTAAGATATCCAGAGTGCTTTTTTAGCTGCAAAATTAACAAAGGAAGGAATAAATATTATGTTTTCTCTCAAAGGCTCCAGTTTGGAAAAAGCCCAAGGATTAACTCTTTGTGCCACAGTCTGATTTCACAGTGCGTCACCTCTCACATTTGTCCTCATCAATCACTGACATGGGACCAGGCCTCAGACAGGCCTCCAGGCTTTCCCAGGAATCCCTGCTGCTTGGCTGGAAAGTCGCATCCAGGCCGAGGGGCTCTGAAGCACAGCTCAGGCACAAGCTGACTCTAGCTTCAGGCCAATTTCTTACGCAGAGGGTCTTTGCTAACGTGTAGAATAGGAAAGAGCGTTGGGATGACGGCTTGCTTCTGTTCCGTTCACCTGCTTCCTCTGCTGTTCCCTCCCCCACCCCATTATTTAAGTGCTTGTTCAGAGTAAAAGGAAGACATTTGACAAGTTCTGTATTATTAACTCTACTCTGATTTGGTTGGCCATACATTGAATATTGTTTCTTTCTTTTTTTCCCTCCAGTGTTGTATATATACATTTCTTGATGGTCATAATTTCTCCACGTGGCAGCTAAGGAGGAGTACAGGGCAAGGAGTAAACCTTGAGGAATTAAGGTACAGGCTGCCCTATTTTTTTCCTCCTCTTTAATATGAAACTGGTTACAGGCACATTTTTTTAAACCTCTCAGCAGGAATTGCAAAGTTTTCCCAGTCATCACCTAGCAACAAAACCCAGCAAAACATTCGCAAAGCAGTTTTTGCAATGCAGCCATCACTGACTGGCAGAACTGACTTGTGGAAGGCTGAATTTGCTGTGGAGGGGAATTGAATGCTTTCTTCTTTATTCAAGTAGAATGCTGAGATGGGCAGTCTGGATCCTGCTTGAACCAAATTAATGTGCATTGAAGAATAAACCATAACGCCCGTTGTAAATTGGAGGTCGAAAGCCTTCAGCAGAATGTGATGATGCACCAGTTCTCACTGAAACTATTTAAATTGAATTTTTAAAGTAGTTGTCTTAAATAAAGCAATCTGAGATGCATATAACTATCCCTTTATTTTTCCACATTAGATAAAATACTCTCAACCTTTGGGTAGTATAAGAAACTTTTAGTGGGTAATAAGTTCAGAATTCAACTGAAGATTATACTTTGCCTCTACCCTGAAAATAATATTGGTTAAAATCTCCCTTCAGAAAGACGGTAACTCTGCTTTGTCTGGCCTTGACTTCCACTCAGAGTTAGCAGACAGGTGTAATAGCTATTATCATTGAGGAAATATGGTACCCTGGAACTTGGTTATAATATCGACCTCCAGGTCCTTGCTGTGGTCTTTTTCCTTAGCAGTATAAGAATCTTACAAGATCCTTTTGCTTTGTCACGTACTTTAGAACAAAAAAAACCAGATCTAAAAACATCTTATTTTAATTTTCTTGTTTATGCAGTAAATAGCCATATGTGAACACAAATATATCAGATTGATAATCTGGGCAGTCAGATCTTGATTTTTAGTACTTAAAGTCTACCAAGTTCATATGGCTGTGTTAATAACACAGGAGGTCCTTTAGCTCAGTACTTTGTGAAGACAGAAAAACAATTTGTCGAACGTTACTGACTCCTCACTGTTCAATAGCAATCCTGTAAAGTTTACTCCGCATATGTACAATGGGTGCGTGAGGATGCAGAGCATGTTCTCAGGTCAGTCTTTGACTCTTGCTTACCAGGGAACTCGTGAGACTTGGAAACTTGTGGTGGGGAAAATTGTTGTGATACAGTTGAAATTATCTTACCTGTGTCCAGAGGCTTGTTGTTGTCTGGGATGCCAGCTTTTTGCTTCATATGCCATATTTCTAATGATGAAATTGCTCTGAACGTTTGCCCATGTCTTTGCCCAAAATGTAGCTTTTAAGTACTGGATCCTTTTCAGTTGATTTGTGTACAAGCCTTTGCTTCCCCCCATTAAGTGTGTGAAATGTTGGCTGTGGCTTTATTTGTTAATAGTAGTGACTGTGGGTTCTGCCTTCTTCCATTTCTCTTCAGTCTGAGCTCTCTTTGACAACATTTTCTCTGCCATGATCAGCATCTTCTGCAGCTGTGGGAGCAATGTTCAAAAATCTTTGCTGCTCAAAGTCTGGGCTGCAGACCAGCAGCACTGACATCACCTGGGTGCTTGTTAAGAAATACAGACTCTCAGGCTCCACCGAAGAACTCCTAAATTAGAATCTTCATTTTAATGAGTTACTAAGATGATTCACATGCACAGTGAAGTTTGAGAAGCATTGTAAATCTTTTTGGTTTAATGATTTGCTTCCTGTTGGGAGTGCTAGCTGAAGAAGATATGAATCTTCCTACTGACTTTCTCTAAAACATCATTGAACACTCCCCACTCTCAACAGGACTGAGGTGAACTCAGAGGCTGAGTCATAGAAGCAAAATAAGAGGCTTGAGCAGTTAGAGATGGCCAAAGCACCAACTGGTGTTTGCAGACAGGACAACCCAGTAGTTCCACAGGACCCAGGAGATGATCAGATGACTTTCTCTATGCTGTGCGTCTTGTTGTCACCAGCGTTAGGAAAAATTCTACATTGTCGTGTAGTATAGTGTTTTTTAAAATAAATAAATAAATAAATAAATAAATAAATATGTTTGACAGGACAGCTTTTTTTTTGTTAGATAAAAAACTTCCTGGTGGCTCGTGCCTGTAATCCCAGCAATTTGGGAGGCCAAAGCAGGGCCGATTGCCTGAGCTCAGGAGTTTACAACCAGTCTGGGCAACATGGTGAAACCCCGTCTCTACTGAAATACAAAAAAAATTAGCTGGGCATGGTGGCATGCACCTGTAGTCCCAGCTACTTGGGAGGCTGAGGGAGGAGAATTGCTTGAACCCAGGAGGTGGAGATTGCAGTGAGCCAAGATCACGCCACTGCACTCCAGCCTGGACAACAGAGCAAGACTCCATCTCAAAAACAAAAAACAAACAAACAAAAGGAAACAACAAAAAACACTTACTGAAGTGGGTAAAGTACTAATATTTATCCTCTTCAGCTTACTAGCTCAGAACTTTTTATCATAACCAAAGCTCAATAAATGATGGTTGTATTGAATTGGTAATCCTTACCTGTAGATGCAGTATGTTTTAAGGGTCACAACATTGCTTTTTCTAGGGAAAATAAAGTGTTCAATAATTATATAACACAAATCACAGAGGGAAAAGTGCCTTGGTGACTCCAGGCATTTGGCTTACATCACAAAAGGTACAGTCTGATCTGAATTACTCCGGTCTTGAGGGAAGTTACCAAACAGAGAAGGTCTTCAAGGCAATAACAAAAGATAATTTGAGGGCGTCCTTTTGATTTTGGTCATCCAAGGGTTGGATGTCCACCCAAAATGATCACAAAGAAGGAGAAAACCTTAGAAGTGAAGGAGATATTATTTTAATGGTTTTCGTGACTCTTAACTTTCCATTAAGGTGTAAGGAAAACCAGAGCTGCGACCTGGGGCATGAGGTGGAAGAGTTTGCTTCCCATGGAGAAGCTGACATTCGTGAAATGATTTTATTTGTGCTGGACATTCAAAAATGTATTGCTCTTTTTTTGCATATGAGTTGTCAAAAATATTTAGATTGTTCAGTAGAATTTTTGATTGTAAAAAGTATCTAAACTCTAATCCAATTCAGATTTTGTAATTCCTGGTTTACCAATGAATTATACTAATATTAGTGCTGACATTTTGGGAGTATGAGGTAGCCTATTTATATGGAATTTTACAAAGTTTCTGAAGGGTGACATGACTAAGGTCTCAGTCATACCACCCTCCCATCCACGTATATGTGATACGTTGGCAACCTGAATTGGTGGTACAAAAAATGAAAATGAAAATTCTGTCTTATGCAATCTTAGAAACCCAAACTAGGGAAAGAAAGTAGCATAAACAGGCAATTTGATTTCACCTTGGGGTAAAACATGAAGGCAAGAAGACATTTAAAAGTTTGTACAAATTACTCATACATCATCCTAAAAGAAAGGAAAAAGAGGGCCAGATAGAAATTTTCATCCTTGTTTAATTGAGGTACACATTTCTTTTAAGGGAAGCATTGTAGGTACAAAAAAATTATAGTTAATAAAGAGTAAGAGCTGCAGCAGTTTCAGCAGTACAAAGTTTCATTTATTGCTAATGGCAAATGTGTTATTTAATTAGGTAATTATGACACAGGTAGAGGGGAAGACAGCTGCTTTTCTAGGCGTTTTATGTCTCGCTGGTCCCCGGTAACCAGATGGCATTGTTGTTGCTGATGGATGAACCGAAGAAGTGGGAGCGTATCCACCCAAACTCCTTGAAACTCCAAACTTAGATTAAAAATCTCATACGGAGAAAGATTTCTCCTGTGCTCATCCTGGCCCGGTTAGGATGGGAAGCAATTTTGGACCTGGGCAAGTATCTTTGCCTTCTATTCTGCTCACAAACTTTTCTCAGGAGACACTGAAGTTGGTCTGTGAATGAGCAGCTGCACATATCAACCACTTTTTGTTTAGAAAACTCCCAGTTACAGAATAGTTCAACAATGTTGCACATGTTTAAAACTAAAAGAAATCCCATTTGTCTAGAATTTTAGGATTTTATACTTGCTTTTTCACCCATTATTTTAATAAACACGATAACTTTCTAAAGTAAGGCAGAGCTAGAATTATTATGTCTTCTTGTTAGACTAAGAAATGAGGTCCAGAAAGGTGAGTTTAGTTTATCAAAGTCTGCAAACCTAATTGTAAATGTGGCACCAAACCTAGTCTTTAAATTCCCATAGTTAGTGCTTTCTTGAACTAATGCAAACATAAATGGTCAAGAAATTGATGAAATAATTATCAACATCACTAGTAATCAGAGGTATATAAATTAAAATATCAAGATTTATTTATCAATTTGATAAAAAGTAAGAAAACTTAATTGTTGGAAAATATGTATAGAAATACCCATTGGTGTTTGTGTAAATAGATGCGGTTAAATTTTGTTCACACTCTTAAAACACTGCAATTCCACTTCTAAGAATTTATCCTACGGAAGAATTCACATTTGTACATAAAGATCTATGTACGATGATGTTAATTGTTTATAGTAATAAAAAATGGAATCAACCTTAAAGCCCATTCATTTGGGAATCATTAAATGAATATAGTTTGTATATATTATGAAATACAATAAAATACTTTTAGAAAGAATAAGACAGATAGACATGTACTGATACAAAAAATTTCCCAGACATATTAAGAAGTAAATAAGGCAAATTACACAGCAATGCATATGGTTTCATTTATTTTTTACGAAAGACTTATGCATGTATGCACATGTATAAAATACATATGCATAGAAAAAGAGGTTTGTGACAGCACAGACCAAATGAAAATAGTGGTCGCCTATGGTGGAAAGAGTGGTATTGTAAGATGGGCAAATAAACAGGGAATTTTACATTTTATGTATTTATATATTATTTGACTCTTCTGCAAGAATTTATTTCTGCATTATTATAAAATTTAAAATGTTTAAACAGAAGAGTTTCCCAGGGTGGCTTTAATTTCTTACATCCTAGCTAGCTCCCTCCCCCACACTGTCTGATTCCTAGAGACATCCCTGTGTCTCAGCTGGAGCTCAGCATGATGTCTCCGTCTCAGCATCTTCATAGAGCAAAAATTCTTGACACATGTTGAAACCATCTAGATTTTCTATCGTTGCACTATGATAGCTCTTCTTCAATTCAGATATGTAATTCTATGCTGATTTTTTCTTTACCTTTGCCAGTTTAGTGGTTTCAAAATACTATTGGAAACAAAAATTGAATTTGGAAGCCCAATGCATGAGAAAGTAGAGCTCCTTTGGTTGAAGTTGAGGATGGTTAGGGACTTCTCTTAACTTTATCACCCCTTCCTACTGAACTCCAAAAAATTGTTGCCAAAAACTCCTAGGCCTCCATAGAGCAGTTTGAAAATCATTAATACATTGTCATTTAATGAATTAATTTATTATTTATTTGTTTTTTATATCTTAAAACAGGTTGTTTTTATTTTCTTTTTAATTTTATTATACATTAAGTTCTGGGATACATGTGCAGAATGTGCAGGTGTGTTACATAGGTATACACATGCCATGGTGGCTTGCTGCTTCCATCAACCCATCACCTACGTTCAGTATTTCTCCTAATGCTTTCCCTCTTCTTTCCCCTAACCCCCCAACAGGCCCCAGTATGTGATGTTCCCCTCCCTGTGTCTATGTGTTTTCATTGTTCAACTCCCACTTATAAGTGAGAACATACAGTGTCTGCTTTTCTGTTCCTGTGTTAGTTTGCTGAAATGATGGTTTCCATCCTCAACCATGTCCCTGCAAAGGACATGAACTCATTCTTTTTTTATGGCTGCATAGTATTCCATGGTCTATGTGTGCCACATTTTCTTTATCCAGTCTAAACTGATGGGCATTTGCATTGGTTCCAAGCCTTTGCTATTGTGAATAGTGCCACAGTAAACATTTGTCTGCATGTGTGTTTATAGTAGAATGATTTATAATCCTTTGGCTATATACCCAGTAATGGGATTGCTGGGTCAAATGGAATTTCTAGTTCCAGATCTTTGCGAAATCGCCACACTATCTTCCACAATGGTTGAATTAATTTATACTAACACCAACAGTGTGAAAGTGTTCCTATTTCTCCACATCCTCTCCAGTATCTGTTGTTTCCTGACTTTTTAATAATGGCCATTCTAACTGGTATGAGATGGTATCTCATTGTAGCTTTGATTTGCATTTCTCTAACGACCAGTGATGATAAACTTTTTTTTCCATATGTATCTTGGCCACGTAAATGTTTTCTTTTGAGAAGTGTCTGTTCATAGCCTTTGCCCACTTTCTGATGGGGTTGTTTGTTTCTTTCTTGTAAATTTGTTTAAGTTCCTTGTAGATTCTGGATACTAGCCCTTTGTCTACTTTGTCATTTTATTAAAAAAACAACAGGATTTAAGCAAAGTTGAGCGATTCAGCCAAAATTACACAATTACTAAATGTAGAGCCAATCTTTGAAATCCAGAGAGTCTGTGCCTAGTTCTATCAGTCATCCCAAAATGGTGGTTTATCTTTTACATTATTCCAATTAGCTTTGGCTTTCCAGACTTTTTCAAAAATAGAGCAAATAGCATCTCTAAAAATGTTTCATTGTCCTTTTTTGTTCTTCCCAATATCATATTTCATTTTTGCTTTTCCTCTGATCATTTGCTTCTTATTCCGATCTTATACGGACAACTCTTTGCAGAGATGAAATATGAATATGACAAAAGCTTCTCATAGTGTTAAACAAGTGATGATTGAAAGATTTTAAGGAGTTACTGTTGTCATGTGCTAGTGAGCCATGCTAGTTACAGTGGAGACATTGCTTGGAATTTGTTCATTATTAGCAGGCTTAACACACACACATACAAACACACACACACCACCCTGCCAGTATTAGTGACGGTTTCCATTAGGGCTTACTTATTCCAACCAAAGAAATTTTATGTTCTTATGTTCTAGTTTTCATAACTTTTTATCTTTTATAAATGTTAGAATAGACTTTTTTTCTGCACACTTCTTAAACACTTAGTATGATATACTTTTAAATTGCTGTATTCCAAAGATCTCCACTGGGTAAAGACTAAAAGCAAAATGTGGTTTCCTTGTACTATTTTACTTTGGGAGATAAAGTGGGGAAAGTTATTATCATTGTAACTTGTGTCATTTTGTAATATTTAGGTGCTGCTTGTGCCATTCCACATCAGGCTCCCCACCCTATCATCTCATTTAATCTTGATTACTTCCTTAAAGGACATATCTCCAAATATAGCCACACCGGAGGTTAGTGCTTCAACAAATGCATTGTGTGTGTGTGTGTGTGTGTGTGTGTGTGTGTGTGTGTGGCGGGGGGAGTTGGGGAGAGGTGCTGACATAAACATTCAATCCATAACATCAACCTAGAATTCTATATAAAGCAAAACTATCTTTTAAAAAAGACATAAAGACACATTTCAAAAATCAAAAGTGAGAGAATTGATACCAGACCAGCATTACAAAATATTATAGGAGCATTATGAAAATATTAAAGGAAACATTCCATAAAAATGTCTTTTACCCACATATTTTCTGCTTCTGGTAGAAAATTTCATTCTACCAGGACAGAATTTGTATTTTCTGTTCTAAAATTTATATTCTGCCAGGAATAGAATATGTGGGTAATACGAAAGACATTTTCATTTTTAAAATCTCTTTAAAGGATAAGGTAATGTTTAAAGCAAAAATAATAGCAATATATTAAGGAGATTGATTATAACATATGTGGAAGTAAAGTATATGGCAACACCACAAAACAAGACAAGGCAGTGGTAAGTGGAAGATTATTATTGTAAGGATCTTGTATTATATATGAAGTGATATAATATATTTGCATGCAGACTGTGAAAAGTTAAACATGTATATTTTGACTTTTTTCAAAAGAGAAAACATTAAGAATTAAAAACATTACAGCTAAGAAGCCAATAGAGAAACAAAATGAAATCACAAAGGCGCTAATTAATCCTCCAGAAATCATAACCGCACAAAATAATAAAGACAAATGGGACCAATGCAAAACAAATAGGAACATGGCAGACTTAGGACCAGCCATATCAATAAGTGGACTACACACTTTGATTAAAAGAATAAATAGGGAGACTTCATAATGATTAAAGGGTCAATTCATCAAGAAGACATAAAAAGCCTAAATATGTATATGCTAATGACAGTTCTTTAAAATACTTGATAAAAGAACTCTTGGAACTAAAGGGAGAAACAGACAATTCCAAGTTATAGTCGAACATTTTAGACTCCCTCTCAGTAACTGCTAGAATGGATAGAAATCAGAAATCATACATATGACTAGAACAATGCTACTAATTGACTAATTTGCGCTTTAAGAACATTTCACCAAATAATGGCAGAATATACATTATTTTCAAATTCATACGAAACTTTAACCAAAATATATCACATTCTGGGCCAAAAAACAAACTTTAACAAATTTTAAAGGTTTGAAATCATGTAAAATATGTTATCTGCTCATAGCAGAATTAAAGTGAAAGTGAATAACAAAAATATATTTGGAAGATCATGAAATATTTAGAAATTAAACAACACATTTCTCCACAACTCCTGGGTCAAAAAAGTCACAAAAGAAATAATATATTACACAACATTTCAAAATTGATAGGGTGTAGGTAAAGCAGTGTTTTGAGACAAATTTATATCAGTAAATACTTACAGTATAAAAAAGGAAGCTGCAGAAGCTTCAAAGCTTTTGCTCTAACAATTAGAAAAAGAAGAGCAAATCAAACTAGAAAAGGGAGAGCTAAGTGTGTAGAAAAAGAAAGCAATAAAGAAAGTTAAATCTCTGGATGCTGCAGGTATGTGAAAAAAAGGTAGTAAAATTGGTGAATAGATAACAAACAATAGAGAAAAATCAATGAGACTAAATGCTGGTATTTTGAAAACATTTTTTAAATGTATAAACTCTAACTGCAAAGTTCAAGATTAAAAGAGAGAAGACATATATTATCAGTTATCCAAAAAGAAAGTGGAGACACCAGTATAGATACTATAGACATTAACATTATAATAAGAAATCAGAATACTATCAATAAATTCAACAACTTGTATGTAAAAACAAATTTCCTTGAAAGACACAGTTTACCAAATGGACACAAGAAGAATTAGAAAATATCAGAAGTCCTATTAAAGGATTTGCATTCACGATTTAAATTTTTTTCATATCAAAGAACCAGTAGACCTAGCTTCTTTCAACTGATAAATTTCTTCTATTTAAGAAAGAAATGGTATCAGTTTAAACAAACTTTCAAAATACACAAGAGAAGGCTTCTCAAGATTTTTTTGATGACAACATTAATCTCATACTGAAATTAGACAAAGACATTATAAGAAAAGACAATTTTAGTCGATATTTCTCATCTATGTTGTGACATAGATGAAACAATTTTTCAAATATAGTAATATAGCTAACATTGAATTTCCACATATAAAATTGACACTATATCATAACTAAGAGGAATTTATTTGAGAAATGCAAATTTAATTGAACATGCAAAAATAACCAATATAATTCACCATATTAACAGAATAAAATAGAAAATTTATATAATTATTTCAATAAATATTTATGAAAAGCATTTGACAAAATGTAACAATCACTCAGGCTAAAATCTCTTAGCAAACTAAGATAAGAGCATGCTTTCTCAACTTGATAAAGGACATCTAGTAAAAATCTAGAGCTAACATAATACTTCATGGGAGAAGAATGAATGCTTTCCTCCCAAGATTAAGAACAAGACAAACACATTTGCTTTCCTACTACTTACTGAAATTTCTAGTCAGTGCAGCAGGCAAGAAAAAAAGATAAAAAGCATGTATTTTTGAAAGAAAGAAGTAAAACTCAATTCAAGAATGGCATGGTCATATATGCAAAAATTCTAAGAAATCCACAAAATCTGCTAGAACCAATAAATAGGTTTAGCAAAGTCATGGATTAAAATTTAATATAAAAATATTAACAACCAAATCATTAAAAATGAAAATTATAAAAACTATATTGTTTGTAATAGGTAAAAAACACAAAATAGGGATTTCTTAAAAAAATGTACACTGAAAACCATAAAACATTACTGAGGGAAATTAAAGAATATCTAACGAAACAAAGAGATATACCATGTTTATGAATCAAGTGACTCAATTTTGTTAGAAGTGTTAGATCTCTCACATTGATGTATAGATTCAACAAAAGATCCCCCAAGCTCAGCAACTTTTAAAAAAATTGACAAACTGAGTCTAAAATATATATGAATGTATTTATGCAGATACATTTATATTACCTTGTTTTAAGACTTACTATAAAGTTAAAATAACCAAGAGAGTATAGTATTAGCACAAAGGTAAACATGCAGATCAATTGAACAGAAAAAAAGACCATAGAAATAGATATATACATATAAAGTCAATACATTTTTAACAGAAATGGTGAGATAATTCAATGAGAAAGAAAGTTTTTTCAACAGACTATGCTGGAACAACTGGCTATTCTGTTGGAAAAAAATAAATCTTAACTTTTACTTCACATTGTAAATAAAAATTAACTCAAATGAATCACAGGCCTGATATAAAACCTAAAACTAAAAAAAAAACTAGAATAAAACATAGACAAAAATCTTCATGATCTTGAGATAGGCACAGATTTCTCATGCAGGACGTAGAAAAACAGTAATCATAAAGTTAGTGTTTTATGATTCAAATCAAAGTCTTTAACAAAATGAAAGTCTTCTGGTTTTAAGTCGCCATTGAGAAGAGTCAAGCTACAAACTGAGAGGACATTTTATAAAACTTGCATTAAAAAGGCTCATAACCAGAATATAAAGAAATAAAAATAAAAAAGCAATCTTACAATTCAATAATAAAAAGGCAAATAACTCAATGTAAAATAGGCAAAATATTTGAAAAGACACTGTCAATGAAGATATGTGCATGACTAATGAAAATATCTAACATAATTAGTCATTAGAAAAATGCAAATTTATACCACAATGAAGACACACACCTGCTAGAATGACTAAAATTTAAAAGCTGGCCAGGTGTGGTGACTCACGCCTGTAGTCCCAGCAATTTGGGAGGCTGAGGCAGGCAGATGGCTTGAGCTCAGGAGTTTGAGACCAGTCTAGTGAACATGGCAAAACCCCATGGCTAAAAAAAAAAAAAAATTAAAATCTAAGAATACTTAACATTGGACAATATCTAACACTGGGATAAATGTAAAGCAACTGGAACTCTCTAATACTGCTGGTGATAATTTGTCCAATAAAATTCACAGAGAGACAAGGAGATTTAAAAAAAAAAAGAAGAAAGAGGAGGGAACTAGGGAGAGAGGAAGGAAAGAAATAAAAATGGGACATGGTGGAGAGGTGAACAAACTTTAATACATACACAGTAGAAATCCCAGAAGAAGAGAATGGTAGACAGAAGAGCAAGCAGAAGAGCAGCATTTGAAGAGTAAACACATGCAATTTTTCCCCAAACTGAATAGGGATATGAGTCATTAGATTAAACTTCCCTCCAAACATCAAGAAATATAATTAATGTAACCCACACCTGAACAAATTATAGTAAAACTTTAGACTACCAAAGATTGAAGAGAAATGTCTTTAAAACAATAACATATTCAGAATGATGAAGAAAAATAGAATCAAATTATAATTTTATTTTCAATTATACAAAATTCAGGAATGTGAGAAAAATGAAAACATCTTCAGACATAGTCCAAGAGAATTTACTACCCATGCATCCTTACTAAAAAATCTGGTAAAATGTGTATTTCCATAAAAAGAAAAGTGAATTCAGAGAGGAAGCTTGGGATACAAGGGAGAAAAATGAACATAGACATTACTTAAATTACATTTGGAAATTTAATAGCTTATAGCAAGTAAAAAATGAAACAAAGCAAAAACAACTCAAATGTGTAAAACACTAGCGAATAAAAAGTCAACAGGAGATTGGTGTTTTATAATCAAGACAATAAATAACTGAGTGGGAAAAGTGAAAAGCATGTTTAATATGTTTAGTAATTATTACAAAATTGTATATTTAAATGGGGAAGTAAAAAATCAAGAGTAAGCACTAAATCTATAGAAACATAATGTTTAGCTTTAAAATTATGAGCAGAAAAAATATTACTTTAACAGAAAGTAGGATTGGAGGAAAAAATGGAAGCAAAAGGAAAGAATCATGAATAGAAAACACAAGATGAAATGGTAGAAATAAAACCAAATATATCAGTAATGATCCTATATGTTAATGGATTAAACTTAAATATTAGGAGATAGGGAATATTAAAGTAGATTTCAAAAAAATCCATTTACATGTTCCTTAAGGGATACAATTGAAATTTCAAAAACCTACTGAAAGTTAAACAGGCTGGGCACAGTGGTTCATGCCTGTAATCCCAGCACATTGGGATGTGAAGGCAGGAGGATCTCTTGAGCCTAGGAGCTCAAGACCAGCCTGGGCAACACAGTAAGACCCTGTAACTGCCACAAATCCAAAAAATTAGCCAGCCTTGGTGGTGTATGCCTGTAGTCCCAGCTACTTAGGGGGCTGAGGTGGGAGGATTGCTTGAGCCTGGGAGGTTGAGGCTGCAGTGAGTTATGCTCGTGCCACTGCACTCCAGCCTGGGGAACAGACCTTGTATTAAAAAAAAATCCAGGTTTTAATTGAAAATCATTTGTTATAACAACAAACTGGGGAGAACTCAAATTAAGTGAAAAATAACAATGAACAGATGCCAATACTTAGATGACAGGGATGTTAGAAGGATCTGAAAATAAATTTAAAGCAGCCATGAAAAATATTTTTCAGTGAGCAACTGCAAACACACTTGAAGCAAATGAAAATATTAGAAAAGAAATGATTTCAGCAAAGACATACAAGAATAAAGAGCCTAGGAGGTTTACTGCACTCCAGCCTGGGTGACAGAGTGAGACCCTGTCCCACACCAAAAAATGTTAAACAACATACATCCAAAAAACCAACCAAAAGAAAGCTAGTGTAGTGACATTAATATCAAAAGAAAAATAATTTAAGACAAAGGCGTTTATTGAAATAGGGATAGCTAGAAATCCCCATTGTCCCAGCAAAAATGCTCCTTAAGCTCATAAGCAACTTCAGCAAAGTCTCAGCATACAAAATCAATGTGCAAAAATCACAAGCATTTCTATACACCAACAATAGACAAGCAGAGAGCCAAATTATGAATGAACCTCCATTCACAATTGTAGAAAGAGAATAAAATACCTAGGAATACCGCTAACAAGGGAAATGAAGAACCTTTTCAAAGAGAACTACAAACCACTGCTTAAGGAAATAAGAGAGGACACAAACAAATGGAAAACATTCCATGCGCATGGATAGAAAGAATCAATATCATGAAATGGCCACACTGCCCAAAGTAATTTATAGATTCAGTGCTATTCCCATTAAACTACCATTGACATTCTTCATAGAACTAGAAAAAACTACTTTAAAATTCACATGGAACCAAAAAGAGGCCATATAGCCAAAACAATCCTAAGCCAAAAGAACAAAGCTGGAGGCATCATGCTGCCCAACTTCAAACTATACTACAGGGGTATGATAAACAAAACAGCACAGCACTGGTACAAAAACAGGCACATAGACCAATGGAACAGACTAGCGATCTGAGAATTAAGACCACACATCTACAAACATCTGATCTTTGACAAACCTGACAAAAACAAGCAATGGGGAGATGATTCCCTATTTAATAAATTGTGTTGGGAAAACTGGCTAGCTATAAGCAGAAAATTGAAACTGGACGCTTCTTTATACTTTATGCAAAAATTAACTCAAGATGGATTAAAGACTTAAATGTGAAACCCAAAATTATAAAAACTCTAGAAGAAAATGTAGGCAATACCATTCAGGACATAGGCATGGGCAAAGATTTCATGATGAAATCACCAAAAGCAGTTGCAACAAAAGCAAAAATTGACAAATGGGGTTTAATTAAAGTAAAGAGCTTCTGCACAGCAAAAAGAAACTATCCTGAGTGAACAGACAACCTACAGAATGGGAAAACATTTTTGCAATCTGTCCATCTGACAAAGGTCTAATATCCAGAATCTACAAGGAACTTAAACAAATTTACAAGAAAAAAACAAACAATCCTTTTAAAAAATGGGAAAGGGCATGAACACACTTCTCAAAAGAAGACATTTATGCAGCCAGCAAACATATGCTCAACATCACTGATTATTAGAAAAATGCAAATCAAAACCACAATGAGATACCATCTCACACCAATCAGAATAAAAAGTCAAGAAACAACCAATGCTGGTGAGGCTGTGGAGAAAAGGAACAGTTTTACACTGATAGTGGGAATGTAAATTAGTTCAATCATTGTGGAAGACAGTGTGGCTATTCCTCAAAGACCTAGAACTAGAAATATCATTTGCCTCAGCAATCCCATTACTGGGCATATACCCAAAGGAATATGAATCATTCTATTTTAAAGATGCATGCATGCATATGTTCATTGCAGCATGATTCACAATAGCAAAGACATGGAATCAACCCAAGGCCCATCAATGATAGACTGGATGAAGACAATGTGGTACATATACACCACGGAATACTATGCAGCCATAAAAAGGAACAAGATCATGTCCTTTGCAGCGACATGGATGGAGCTGGAAGCCATTATCCTCAGAAAACCAACATAGGAACAGAATACCAAACATAGCATGTTCTTTCTTATGAGTGGAAACTGAACAGTGAGAACACATGGACATAGGGAGGGGAACAACACATACTGGGGCCTGTCAGGGGGCTAGCAGGGAGGGAGAACATCATGATAAAGAGCTAACACATGCTGGGCTTAATACCTAGGTGATGTATTGATGGGTGCAGTAAACCACCATGGCACACATTTACCTATGTAACAAATCTGCACCTCCTGCACATGTAGCTGGAACTTAAGATAAATGTGTTAAAATAAAATATTAAAAAAAGGAGGGGAATTGCAAAGGATAAATGGAACAATCTAGTAAGGGAAATATTTTAGCCGTGAACTTGTATGTACTCAATTAAAAAGGAAATTTCAGAGTGAGAGATTTACCATATCCTTGTCAGACACTGATGAATCAAGTGGGCCAAAAAGTGTTTTCAAACAATAAAATTAACACTTTATGTAATATACAGAAATAGTCTTCTGTACCTCACAAAGAATACATTATTTTCCAAGTACTTTCTCTATGATATCAATTTTTTCTACTTTTATTATATCCTATGTAACCTACTAGATGGGAAATTTTATAAATACATACTTTAAAAACAGACTAATCTAGGAAAAATGAATCAAGAAAATGAAAAGATAAAGGTACAAAGTAAAATAATACTGAGGACGAAGTTGAGATATTTATTATAGAGCTAAAAAAACCTGACTAATAGGAACTTTAAATCAATAACTTTGAAATCTTAAAGTGAACAGTCATTTTGGAAAATTTAAATGATCAGAATTGACTTAAGAATAAATGGAAAATTAAGTAACTCTTGATATGAAATAACCTTCAATCCTTAATCTTCTCACATACTTTTAATCTAAAATTCACCAGGACTTGATAAATTTTCTAAATGCAAACTTTACTAAACATTCAAATAGAATATGGGATTAGTTATTCATTACATTATAGAGAATCCTGTGTCGTGATTGGTAGATCACACACACACACACACACACACACACACACACACACCCCACCATCATCATCATCATCATCGTTAACATCATCATCGTCAACATCATCCATTGGTGGTGAAAAAGGAGGTCCTACACCAGCAACACCAGTTTCCCAGGTCTCCTCGATTTCTTAGTGCATTCATGTTTTATTTCCCATTTCTTTGCCAAATCTTCTCTAAAATCCTCTAAAACGTGTTCAGTCTTAAATGACTATTAGTTGTATAAACTGTTACCACTGAGGAGCTAGGAGAAGGATCTTTTACCAAATAAATGTTAAACCTCAATTTAGAGGAGAATATTTTTGCCTAGGACCTCCTAGTGATCCCAGTAGTCAGTGTCATTTTCTTCAATGTGAGAATAACCTGGCTAACCAAAAGTAAATAAAATGAAATAAAATAAATCAGAGATTTAAAAAGCGAATCCTGCATTCATTTATTATGTATTCTTTCTAATCATTAATGAAAAATGATTTGCAGGCTAATTTGCAGAACTAAGTCATAGATTTTGAAGAACTTAGAAATATGCAGCAAAATGCATTTCAGAGTCAACATGCCATCTCCACTTTCTCCAGTTCCAAGTATATTTTGGATGGTAAAAATTACTCTGGTAACATGAAATAAGTATGCGTCTCCTAGCTGCTTCACCTTACTTTGGGCACTTTATTACAATGAAGCAGGATCATGGTGGTTTGGAATCCTAGCAAAATGGCATAAAGAAAAACCACCATGAATATAGTAGAGTTCTTCGATGTTATTTAAAAGAAAGGATAACCCCTCCTCCCCACATTTTCCTTGGTGTAATATTGATAAGCTCCTGATTTCTAGTTCAACATAAATGGGAAATGTGGAGTTGGGAAGCATAACATCTACAATTTCTGAAGGTATACTTTTGATTGTGTTTAGTCTGAATAAAAAGCAAAGGGTGTAGATTGAAGCATTCAAAAGGAACTGGAAATTGCATACTTCAAGCACACCTTTGAATGGTCTACTTCTGTCATTACGGTATTAACAAAAGGCCGTAGGGATGCCGGCAGTCGTATCTACCTACTTTCTGGGGAAGAAAATCTAAAATGAAAAGACTCAACAAAAGACAAGAAGACGGAAGGAGATTGTTGAGAAGGAAATGTCCTGGATTTTTTTTTAAAATCTGTTACCCGGGAGCCCAGAGCCTATTTTATGCACAATCTTTCTTGAATATAGTGCTGCTAATAACCCTAATTGCAAGTCAGGTAGGACATGTAAATATTAATACATTTTTTTTTTTACGTCATGTACAATCAGGCAATTGAAAATAAAATTCTGTGACTTGATAAAACAAATAAAGCATATACTTTTGGTGATGGCCATGCATGATGAAGGTGGAAATAAAATGAACAGGTCGCCTAAAGTCGAATAGATGAAAGAACACTTTAGAGTTCATAAGAAGTTTTCCTTGCAAAAAGATCAAACAATAGTTGAAAGTATATTTAAAAGCTGCATTGTGGTAGAGCCTCTATTCTAAAATTCTTTAGTTATTCCATTTGAAAACACACAATAGCTGTTAGGTTAGCACCAAATATGGAAATGTGGAAATGACCATGGTCTCAGTAGGGTTAAAAGGAAAAATGAGAATTTGTTGTAAAAACACATCATTAACTATATTTGCACCTCTGCTTCACTGGCCTTGATACTACAGATTGTTTTTCTTTACGATCACAGCCAATTCCACCCTCTGGAACAAAGAACCCCTAAGGTGTGGCTAGGTGTGTCTGGAAGTTTTCTTTGAAGATATTATGTTACATTGTAATGAGGTCTCAACTGGATTGATCTAAGTCACTCTCAGATCATCCTGGACATCTTTTAAAAAATAGATTTCCCTTTTTAACAATAGGAGCATAAAACAACCACCAAGATAACAAACATATGAAGTAGGTCTCATTTTGAAGATTTTAGTGACGAGTTTAATTTTTTCAAACATCTACTTACCTTTTTGGTTTTTTTTGAGACAGTTTTGCTCTTGTTGCCCAGGCTGGAGTTGCATTGGTGTGATCTCGGCTCACTGCAACCTACGCCTCCCGGGTTCAAGCGATTCTCCTGCCTCAGCCTCCTGAGTAGGTGGGATTACAGGTGTGTGCTACCACACCTGGATAATTCTGTAAATTTAGTAGAGACAGGGTTTCACCATGTTAGGCTGATCTTGAACTCCGGACCTCAGGGGATCTGTCTGCCTCAGCCTCCCAAAGTGCTGGGGTTACAGGCGTGAACCACTGCGTCCGGCTTCTTCTTTTTGCTTCAAAGCACAAGGAAGGACAATCAACCAACTTAGACTTGTTTGAATTAAGCCAAGCTGTTGTTTCTGTCAGCAGCT
Source organism: Cebus imitator (assembly GCF_001604975.1). Classification (NCBI taxonomy): domain Eukaryota; kingdom Metazoa; phylum Chordata; class Mammalia; order Primates; family Cebidae; genus Cebus; species Cebus imitator. Next base: position 5,410,114 of record NW_016107426.1, on the reverse strand, counting down.
TAGTATGGATCTAAAATGACATGAAGTGAACGTACATATTGGAGAAATTACACTGGAGTATATGACATGCTCAAGAGGTTCTAGGTTTATAACTGAGAATATAGCCAGGCTTGAAATATTCTCTGTGTTCCACTCTCCACTGTCTGATCGTGTGTGCAGCGTCGGGGGTGACAACTTAACCTAGGCTTCTCCACTGAACACATCTTCATATTTACACTGATCAAAAATATTAATTTAGTCCTTACAAGTTCCTCGATATAAAGACTATATTTATCTTCTAATGATGGGTATTTTCAATGAGTTTTGAAAAAAATAAGCCAGATACTGACACCTTGATATGCCACAAGAGGTCAAAGGCACCTCTTGTTCTTCTTGTGCTTCCTTACCTGTTCTCTGTTGAATTTGCTCTTCAGCAGCAGAGGAAACGGGACCATAACTTAAATGCCAAGAATCCAGTTTCTTCCCTGTCAACACTCCACTAGTTTAGCATTTTTATTTGTGGGAAATGATAAGAAACCCAAGACTTAGGAAAATATTTAAGTAGCAATATTTTCTTCATAATTTAGATTCTGGGTTCTTTGAAGATGTGAAAGTCATCTGAAACACATACTTTGTGATAGACATGTCACCTTGCTACGTTGTCTTCTGAGAAAACCTACACCTGTTTTAACTGGCTGTGCCTTCTCTGACGGATTCAAGGGTTGCCACACTAGCAATGGGGAAGTGACATGGCAAGAGCTTTCCAGGACTGCTGCCGTGGCACGTGGGCAGCGCCAATCTGTAGGCAGTTTTATTCTAGGCAATTCTAAAGGGCAATTTTAAAGGAGTCCAATGAAAATAAGGACACGAAATAAAATAACTGAAAAATGAAAACCATTTATTATGTGCTCTGTGCCAGACACTTCATAATACATTTTTCATTTAACCCTAACAATGGCCTTGTCAAGTATGTATTACTACCTTATTTCTTACCTTCCACAACCAGAGTTGCGGAGAGGTTGGGCAACATACTAAACAGAAAAGCTGGGATTCAAATGGGGTAAACTTGACTCTAGAGTCCATATTTGTTCTGTGCCCACAGCCCTTATTACCAGGGAAGCAGTGACACATTTTATTTTTATTGGTGGGAGTCATGCAAGCTGGCCCATTCTCTGTCATTGAACCCTGCTCTTGCCCAACAAGTCAGTGAAGGTAAGAATGATACTTTGAGCAGGTCAGTAGAATTATGGAAAAGTGATCACTGCATCAGCATCTCCAAAGTAATCACATTGTCACCGAGCATAAATACACAGTGTTTGCCGTCCATAGGTTTTATCTAGTGTAACTTATGCTTATAAGAGAAGAGCACCCATCATCTTGGGAACTCTCATGTCATGCGGTGATTATCTTGGCCTATAATGAATAAAAACATGTCTATTACATTTTTTCTCTGGTGGGAAGAATAGGATCTGTGGACTCACCTATTGATGTTTTGGAGATATTTTTCAAGAAGGAGATTGGAGGAAAGCAAGGGAAGAAGAGAGAAGCCTCACAAATGTTCTTGAGTGCGCACACATTTTTCTTAATATTGAGATGCAGATGTTCAGCAGGAGTTGATGCCTCAAAGAACAGGTTTAGACAAAGTAGAGAAAGGATTAAAGGAGGTCGATGGGAGAGGCAAGGATACGTGGTGAGATGGTGGTGAGGAATTTGTTGTTGCTCTGTAATTATCTCCTAGATTTGTGTCTCTGCCGCTGCCGTGATTTATTGAGAATACACCATAAGATCTGATGTGATACAGAGGAGATTTAGAAAGCTACTCTTAATATATTGCATTTTCTTTCTTTCATTAAACCTTAATTATCTACGATGCCCGAGACATTGTGCTGGGCACTTACAATAAAGCATCCTTCACTTACTGGATGTGAGTTAAAGGAGGGTACATATTCTTATCCCGTTTGTCAGAAACAGCGCCCTGGCGGGGATGGGGGTGGTCAGGGGGTGTAAAAGGCCAACTACGTAGTTACCATTCATATTACTGGTGGTCCTGAGGGCATAAATATTATATAATAAAGTGTAAATACAGTTAATTTTAAAATGTAGGAAACAAATTATCCTTTTTTTTTTTTTTTTTTCCTTTCAGACTTAGAACAGTTAAAAACCTGTTGAGAATACTAGCAGGCCCAGCCACTCAAGCACTACTTTTAAAAGACATGTAAGTTAGCCCCTCACATGCAAGTCAGATGAAAAAGTTTATGGAAAGCGGGCAATAAACTTAATAAGGCGTTATATAATATGGAGAATAAATATTAGTACGGTACATGAACCTCAATGACAGCAACAAATTATAAAGCTTAGCATGCAATTAAAATCACTAATGGAACACCGTACAGGGAGAATGTGCTCATTCTTAGATCAGTCAAAGAGCAGCTATCTGGCATCAGAACCACCACTTGAACTAATGACACCCTCTTAAACTTCTTTTTAAACACCGTCTGCCATGCAATAGCTATACTTTATGGGTGTCTTCAGTTCTGTTTTAACATATGTCATGCCTGCTAGCAAAATATATCCTCAAGGCGGAATGGCTGTTGTGGCCAAGAGACGATCTTCTATGCTCAAGTGAATTTTTCTGATGTCAAACTTACGGACAGATAACAATAACGGTAGGCATGCCTGCCGTGTCTTCAGGTTTAACATTTAGGAACCAGAGAGCTGCCTGAAATGTATCAGCTAATCAATCCTGCTGTCATGAAAACCACTTTGCCCCGATTTTTAAAATTAAATTGTGCTTTTTTGGCTCTTTGCTTGTGTGTCTGTCATTCCATCTGTCAAGATCATTTACCTCATCTTCGTGTGTACAAATCTCACTCATCTCTCATGGCCCAGATTAAATATCATCTTCTCCATGAAACTCTCCCTCAGAGAGTTTTCACACTTGGAAATAATCTTTTTTTTTTTTTTTTTAACGTCCACAGCATTGATTTGCATTTCATTCATGCTTTTTACTATCCACATAATAGTAGTATATGATTGTTATACATTTAGCATAATTTTATAACTATATTTCTATAAAATATATAGTTGCTTTTCTGTGTACTTTGTCACTTTATTTGGACTAAGAGAGGGAAGAAGTGTCTCAGAATTAGGTACAGAAGCAAAGGGTTGCCAGCTTTGGCTTACAAGATAGATGTGGATATTTACTGGAAACTTAGCATTTAGGTAGGGGATATTGACCGGTGATGGAATGGCTTTGTAGTCTTTGATGGCTTCAAATCCAGGCCTACATTTGAATGAGAAGAAAGACATGTGTTAGACTTGTCACCTCCCTAAATTGTGGGCTTTGTTTTTTTGGAAACGGAGTCTCACTCTGTCACCCAGGCTGGAGTGCAGTGGCTCAATCTCAGCTCACTGCAACCTCCGCTTCGCGAGTTCAAGAGATTCTTCTGCCTCAGCCTCCTGAATAGCTGGGACTACAGGTGCGCGCCACTATGTCTGGCTAATTTTTGTATTTTTAGTAGAGACGGGTTTCACCGTATTGGCCAGGCTGGTCTCGAACTCCTAACCTCGTGATCCGCCCGCCTCGGCCTCCCAAAGTGCTGGGATTACAGGCGTGAGCCTCTGCGCCCGGCCCCTAAGTTGTGCTCTCAGAAAACTTCCACCCGTTTTAATTGGCTTTCCCTTCTTCAACTGATTTGAGGGTTGATACGCCACCAATGGTGAAGTCACATGGCAAGAAACGTCCTATATTCAAGAGGAAAAAGCTCACAGAGCTCATGGTAAAAAATGGAAGAGAAAATTGAGTACTGGAATTGGATCTGATCTGCTCACCCTTAGAAAGAGGGAGGCTTTTTGTTTCTGTGGTCATGGAGGTGGGCCACTCAGCCCTTCCCTCCAGACACAGCCTGCTCAACAGTGCAATCATCAGCCAAATGCTGCACCTTTGGAATCCACCGCAGCCTTCAGCTTCAAGCCTGTGCTCTTTTAGAGCTGCTCCCAGTGAGTAACGGCACAGGTGGGGTTCTGTGAGACAGGCCGCTTCTGCCCCGGGAGGGACGCCTCTCAAAGGCAGTCTTTGTTCTGGGGCTTTCCTTGGCCTGGCTGGACTTTCTTGAGCTACACTGCTGTGTGAATCTCTCCTACTCAGACCTCCTTCCTTCCCGCTTTCTTTTCATAGGTGCTAGGTCAGCATTGTGATATAAAACATTTTCCTTCCTATGATTGCTATTATATTGACCAGCTCTTTAGCTAGATTTGTTGTCTTTTTAGCATATCCCCTGTCATCCTAGAAAAAATGCTGATCAATAACTACAAGACATACCCTTGCCGTCCTAATTTTTCCTGCCCTAAAACATGAAGCCAGGTGCTTTTCATGAAGTCCTGGTTGCGATGAGTGTGATTTGAAAGCAGAACCCGTGCTTTACGAGTGCTCCTGATGGCGCGTCACGCATGCAAGTGCTGCCCTTGTGGCAGGGATGGGACAAACTTTAAGAGTCTGAGCTTATATCACATTTTTTTCCAATTAAAAAATTTTAATCACAGTTCTCATGCTGCATGGGCATTATAAATAAAATTGCGCCACTAGATTTTGTAAACCACAGATTGTTTCTGTCCAGTGCCAATATTTTCTGAGATTAGCTATGATGGAATCTGTAGTATTGGTCTGCTCAGCGGCTCTTCCTCCTTTCTTTGTAAGTAGTACTTCAATTTTTTATTCTGGGACTTCTATTCCCTCCTCCCATGCTTTTCTAATGGGGTGGTCACATGCGCTGTCCCCAGCCTCCTAGACACATGTCTGAGGTGAGACTGTCCTCCCTGCTCAGGATTTTCAGCACTCACTGATTGGACATTGACACAGAGCGCTGACAGGAGTCTTTCCAATGGCTGTTCCCTAAAGTCTAAAAGAGATGGTCTTTTAATACCTATTTCCTAATTTCCTGGAGTATCTCTGATCTTATTCTTCCCAAAGCCTGAATGTTCACTTTTCCTTTAGATTTTATAACTTTTTCATCATTAATGATTATTATGCTCATTATTACTTTGCTTAAGTTAACTGAGGTCCATTTCTGTGACCTCCCGTCAACGAATCCTAACAGAGACACTCATTTTAGTGGATGAGTATGTAACTATGGCAAATGATTTTGAAATTATTTGCATTATCAGTTCATTGAACAAAGATGTAAGTCAATGACAAGGCGTGTGGGAAAAATGTGGGTTGTTTTTATTCACAAAACATGTTCTTTTTTTCTTGAAGCTCACTTTGCTTTTCTACGTGTTTTATGTACTTTTCTATGTGTTTTCTTAGAATTATTTATTTTTATATGAAAATGATAGATTGCTCATAATTTGTCATTTTCACAAAGAGAAAGCATAAGGCCACCTTGGAGGGAAAAGCCTGCATAACTTCACCACCCTGGCCCTGAGTTTATCTGAGGTTGTGTATCATGTATTTATAACATCATTACTCAGCCTCTGTCTTCATGGGGGAAAAGGCCAGAGGTACTTTTGGGTTGTTTTCTTTAATGTTTTGGGATGGTTATTGACAATGGCTTTGGGCCATTGAGTGTTTGAACTTGTATGAGTTGAACTATATGACTCCTGCCAGCAAGGGGGCTGTGTTTTTCCCATTTGTGAAGTGCTATTTTTATTTCCTCTGTTCTGTAGACAATATTAACTGACCTTGAATTTTGCTGGGCTAAAGTGCTAGGTAAACAATAAATAATCATAGTGGCTCCATGAGATCACTGTCTACGTTGGGTACCTTCTGCATTCTTCAACACTCCATTGTTGGTTCAGGTTTTGGTTTTTTTTGTTTTTTGTTTTCTTTTAAGACAGAGTCTCACTCTGTTGCCCAGGCTGGAGTGCAGTGGTACGATCTCGGCTCACTGCAACCTCCAACTCCTGGGTTCAAGCTATTTCGTGCCTCAACTTCTTGAGTGGCTGGGATTACAGGTGTGTGCCACCACACCCTGCTAATTTTTGTAGTTTTAGTAGAGGCAGGGTTTCGCCATGTTGGCCAGGCTGGTCTCGAACCACTAGCCTCAAGTGATCTGCCTGCCTTGGCTTCCCAAAGAGCTGAGATTACAGGTGTGAGTCACCACACCTGGTCAGTTTTTGGTTTTTAAATTGCCCGACTTAATCTTCAGATTATAATATGATTCCAAAGCACAGCTACAATGGCAGCTACCATTTATTCAGTATGGTGCCAGGTGCTATAGTAGGTGCTTTGTAAAAAGTGTGTTTATGTTCACCGAAATCTTGGGTTGATAGTGATGCGGTAACAAGAGAACTGGAATTTGAAGCTCTGTGTTCTGATAAAGATTTTATCAAAAATTCCCGTGCCCTACCTACATTTTAATATTTATTGAAATGAAGTATGCCCTGGTCCTGCACATTTGTACACAGTTTCATAGTATGTCTATGCTTCTGTAGTGAGTGCATACTTGCTGAAAGCCAATACTGCAGGTGAATCCTGTTCATACAAGAACTCAGTTTTTAAAGTGTTTCTGTTGCCTAAAACTTTTTAGGAGTGCATTGATACTATCACAGCTCACTGTAGCCTTGACCTTCCAGACATAAGTGATTCTTCCACCTCAGTCTCCCGAGTAGCTGGCACCACAGGTGCATGCCATCAACCTGGGTAATTTTTGCATTTTTTTTTGTAGAGAATCTCACCATGTTGCCTATGCTTGTCTTGAACTCCTGGGCTCAAGTGATCCTCCCACTGAGGCTCCCCAAAGTGCTAGGATTACAGGTGTAGGCTATTGCACCCAACTGGCCTGCCATTTCTGACTCCACTATTGTCTCCCAAATATTTTCCTTTTCATTATTTATGAGTTAGATAGGAGAGAAGCAACAAAATAAACAAAGGCTGAGAATTATAGTGCTAAGAACTAGATGCACACTAAAAACTCTGCTTAGTCTTCTTGCATTTCATCAAAAATATTGGAATTGGAAAGTATCACTTTCTTGAACCCTCTGTTTACGTAATGCCTTTGATCTCACCGCTCGTAAGTAGTGATTCAAATTCTAAACCACGCGTTATCTTACTTGATCTAGAGCTCTTTCCACCACTTAACCATGGCTGGCCTTGCGGAGGGCCTGGAGAAGATTCACTGAAACACACGCCACCCTGAACACGATGTAAATAAGCACTTGGATATTTCTGCAGGTGAGTGATCATAACCTCTTCTCAACAGGGACGTCTACTTGGCAAAACAAATAAGAGCCCTGATAAATAGTGGGATAAAAACAAGACATATGCCTACTTAGCCCTTGTTTCAATCATTCTAACATTTTTACCTGCTTATTCTGTACTTTTTACTATTTTACTGTTTTCCTTTGCTATTTACTCGCTTATTCTTTTACCCCGTCCAGCATCCAGTACCTTCTCCAAGTCAGAAATCTGACTGTCACCCTTGATTTCTCCCTCTTTTTTTGTTTCCTTTTGTCAATTAGTCAGCCAGTTTTGTCACAATATCATTTGAATATGACAGTTTTTCTCTCTTCCTACTGCTACCACCACAGTCCAGTGCACCATCATCTCCTGACCTCAGTGATGGGATTGCCGTCACGGTATTCTAGCTGTACCCGAAAGGAAATATCTCATGCCATTTATGCATAACTGGATCTCTTGGAGCCAGGGGCTTTTGAGGATGACTTGGGCCCTAGAGGGTATAGAGCAGAGTGAATCTGGCTGTTAATGGTTGCCACAGAACGGGCGAGAGACTCTCTATTAGAGAATAGTACAGATTGGCACAGTTTGTTTTAGTGCCGGACTAAAGTTCTCACTGGAACTCTTTGAACCAAGGATGAGAGATGAAATCATTAAGTAGGATGTGCTGTGGGCCTTGGACTCTAGGCATAACAGAATAGTGCTTCATGCTTTAGAGGCTGGGTGAAGGTATTAAGAGATCTGTGGGAGGTCAGCAATAGATGAGAAAAGACCAGAATAACATTGGAGAAGTAAGATGGTTACTTAACACCAAGTTCTACATAGGACATGTTTGTTGAGTTGTGTATAGACTGTAGAATTGTTTATGTGCTATCAAGGTCTTTCCAGGTTGAGAGTGGACTCAAAGTGGCTAGGCCAGTAGAGACATTCAGGAGCCAAGGGCTTGACCCCTGAGTATCAGTTCTATGAGTTCAGTAAGCTCTTTGACTATAGCTTTTCCCTGCCTAGAGATTTAAAAGTGTCCTTGTTATGCCCTAACAGGTTGGGTCACGCTTAATTTGGACTTTCCAAAAGCAGAATTAAAAAATTAGTAACAAAGGTACAGATAGCTAGATTAGGTGAAATTTTTAAAAAGATACAATGGAAGATGGAAGCTTTCTATGAGAAAGACTTTGTTAGCGAAGAGATCAGCCGCTGCAAATGAAACTAAATAGATGGCATCCACAAGGCTAAGGCTGAGTTTGGCAGGTTTTGCTAAATCACCCTGGGATTATATTTAACGAAATTACCAATTCATTGTACAGTAGAGAGGGTCTTGCAGGACAAGCATAGACAGTGGATTCCCTATCAAATAGCACATTTAGTCTGGGAGAGAATGGGTCTGAGTCTCTCACAGCCAAGATGAAACAGTGTTTCATTGAAAATGTTCCCACTCTAAACTCATGGGGATCCTGATTTCTAAATTGGTTTCAATTAAATATATTTTTTTCCTTCTAAAAAAACAACATACACCTTTAATCTCTTCTAACTATTGGCAGATCTGTGATGCTATGGCACTCCACACCTTCCCAGTGGCTGCAATTACACACATCAAGTTTCAGAATGAACGACAAGGTAAGATTCTGGAGGTAAAAGGCTACCACTTATGGTCCCCATTTTGCTCTCGTATGTCACAGCCTTTTATTGTCAGGAGTTATTTAGAGAATCAGTCACCGGCTAACAAAACCATCTGTTAGTTAACAACAGCAAAATATGAGGCTATTTCAAAATGGCATGGGGCATTTCAAGTTAAGGAAGAAGGGTGCCAACTATTTTTTCCCTTTAGTCTTTCCTTGTTAAAGAAGAATGCGTTTGTTATCAAAGCCAGTTTGGCTAATGTGCTTTCACCTCATACGTATCTAGAAATCAAAGCTGCCTGGAGAGTTATTTGAGGGTATGTTCTCCCTTTGGAGCCCATCTTGCTCCAGCCATGCTAATAAGAATTTCATGTGTACGTGAAGAAAACAATATAGCCTTTATGCAATTCAACCAACATGGCCTACGCAGAACATGGTCGATGTTGGGAAAGCAAAAATGGTCTCTCTAGACAGATTCGGTAAAATTCTTCACCTTTGTGCTTTCTTTGTACTACTCCATTACTTTTCCCAGCCAAGGGAGGGAGGTGGTAGATGAAGAATCTCTGTACTTCTTTTCCCTCAGCCAGATAGTTTCCCAAATCAGCTAAACATAACTCCATTTATTGTCATGCTAAAATGTTCTATTTAGCTGTGTTTAACTGGATATCATGGTTCCATGGGCTGACCTTTCACTCCTGGGAAGTCGTTTTAAATTCAATCCCCAGCAAAGGAAAATCCTTCCAATTCGTTGGCTGTGAAAGGTCACAAGTGAGATGTGTTTTGATGGTATCTGCCTATGGCTTAATTCTCAGTAAACCTGAGCACTAACTGGGCCTCAATTGTCCTTTGTCTTGGGAATCTGAGTTCTAAGAAGCCTGGGAGAGCTGAGTGGGAGACATGGGCTGAGTTGCTGGCATCAGGAAAGGGTACACAAAGGTACCAGCTGAAAGGTGAGGTTTATGGTGCTAAGTTAGGTCAACGCTGCCTTCTTTCCGAGCTGATCGGGGATTCAGACAAAATATATAGTTTCTCTTCTTGTTTCATTTGATCTCTTTAAGAGGGACATTTCCCACTTTCTGGGAGGCAAAGAGGGCTTAGGTCAGGTAGGGAAGGAACTAGAAGTGTGTGAACCAGTCAAGAGGAAATTGGAGTATCTGAACATTTAGCCATTTCAGGGTCCAAAGTTTTGAGTTTGAATATTTTCCTTTCAGGACCTCTTTCTCTTCACGGTCCAGTAGGACTTCAATCTATTCTAGGCTCTCCTCACCATCATCATTATGCCAATTTTTTACTGAATTAAAATACCTTCAAAAATCTTAACCAAGAACTTCCTACTTAAAAAAAAAAAAAAAAAAAACTCATGCTTTACCAAGCAAAGGTAGGAGTTTTGTCAGACATGGGAATGAGCACAGATTTTGTGACAAAGACACCAAAAGCAATCACAACAAAAGCAAAAATTGACAAGTGGGATCTAATCAAACTCAAGAGCTTCTGCACAGCAAAAGAAGTATCAACAGCGTAAACTGGCAACCTACAGAATAGGAGAAAATATTGGCAAATTATGCATCTGACAAAGGCCAAACATCCAGAATCTATAAGGAACTTAAACAGATTTACAAAAGAATAGCAAACAACCCCATTAAAAAGTGGGCAAAGGACACTGTAAGATTTATTGCCGAGGTAAAATGAGGAAACTGAGGCAAGTATAAGAAAATGAGAAGCTGATTTATTCAGCTCCCAGGTGAGGTTCTGTGGTCCAGGGAGGGACTAAAGAAGTCATGCCCGTCTGTTTAGGTCATGGGGTTTTATGGGACGGGAAGGCGATTGATTGGCTATTGGGGAAACAAAGCAAAGGCAGTTTTATTGGCTGTCAGGAAGCAGGAATTACTTGAAACTAGTTGCCATTGGTAGGTGGGCGGGACTTTGGGTAAGTGGGCCTTCATTGGCTGTTGGAGAAACAAAGTGAAGGCAATCTTATTGGCTATTAAGAAGCAGGAAATGCCTGGAGCTAGTGCTTATGGGTAGGCGGGCGGGACCTTGGGTTAGTGGGCCTTCTGGGGGCATACAGAGCAGACTGCTACCGGGTAGGGCCTGATGGGGCTTCTTTAAAAAAAGTTTCCTGCAGGGTTTATCAACAGCGGGCTGGGGGTTGAATGCATAATTTAGTTCTGAATGTCGGCTTGGGTCTGGTATGTGGAGACAGGTGCGGGGAAGCTGTGCAGCAAGGCCAGATAACGAGCTTGGGTGATGATGCAGTTATCAGGCGAGGAGAGAGATGGATGAGTCCGTTTAACCCTCTGCGAGGCAGCCGGCCTTACAGACATGAACAGACATTTCTCAAAAGAAGACATACATGCATCCAATAAGCATATGAAAAAAAGCTAAATATCACCGATCATTAGAGAAATGCAAATCAAAACCACCATGAGATACCATCTCCCACCAGTCAAAATGACTATTATTAAACAGTCCAAAAATACGGGTGCTGGTGAGGTTGCAGAGAAAAGGGAACACTTATACACTGTTGGTGGGGTATAAGTATAAATAATTTACATTTTATTTCAACATTGTGGAAAGCAGTATGGTGATTCCTCAAAGAACTAAAAGTGGAACTACCATTTCACCCAGCAATCCCATTACTGGGTATATACCCAGAGGAATATAAATCATTTGATCATAAAGATACATGCACATGAATGTTCACTGCAGCACTACTCACAATAGCGAAGTCATAGAATCAACCTAAATGCCCATCAATGACAGACTGGATAAAGAAAATGTGGTACATATACACCATGGAATATTATGCAGCCATAAAAAGGAATGAGATCATGTCTTTTGCAGAAACATGGATGGAGCTGGAGGCTATAATCCTTAGCAAGTTAACACAGGAGCAGAAAACCAAATACTGCATGTCCTCAATTATAAGTGGGAGCTAAATTATAAAAACTTATGAATACTAAGAAGAAAGCAATAGACACTATGGCCTACTTGAGGATGGAGGGTGGGAGGAGGGAGAAGAGCAGAAAAATCCACAAGCGTAGTGTCTGGCTCCTTTCTAACTTAGAAAGAAGCCGAGAAAGCAGCCTGTCCTTCCCATCATTTCATTCCTTTATTCCAAACATGAACTATGCTCGAATCCAGAAAGCATTCAGTGTTTCTTGGAAACTACTTGCAATTCTGTACTTCCATTTCTATGTTTGTGTTGCCTCCTCTTCCTGGGACAGCTTCATTTTCTCATCAAAATTCTATTCATGCATAAAGGCCAAAATGTCACTTCTTTCTGTGAAGCCTTCAAAAGCTTTCCCCTCCCCACTTGTGGAGAAGCCAAGCATAGCTTCCATAATACTTTGTCTATGTATATATTATGCCTTATTTCATTATGGTACATTTATGTGTCTCCTTCTCAGTCCAGCTCCTTAAAAGGTAGAACCCGTAAGGTTTATTGCCGATGTAAAATTAGGAAAGTGAGGCAAGTATGAGAAAATGAGAAGCCAATTTATTCAGCTCCCGGGTGAGGTTCTGTGGTCCAGGAAGGGGCTAAAGAAGTCACGCCAGGCTGTTTAGGTCATGGGGTTTTATGGGAAGGGAAGGCGATTGATTGGCTATTGGGGAAACAAAGCAAAGGCAATTTTATTGGCTGTCAGGAAGCAGGAAGTGCTTGAAACTAGTTGCTATTGGTAGGCAGGTGGGACTTTGGGTAAGTGGGTCTTGATTGGCTGTTGGGGAAACAAAGTGAAGGCAATCCTATTGGCTATTAAGAAGCAGGAAATGCCTGGAGCTAGTGGTTATGGGTAGGCGGGCGGGACCTTGGGCCTTGATTGACTGTTGGGGAAACAAAGTGAAGGCAATCTTATTGGGTGCGGGGAAGCCGTGCAGCAAGGCCAGGTAATGAGCTTGGGTAATGATGCAGTTATCAGGCACGGAGAGAGATGGATGTGTCCGTTTAACCCTCTGTGAGGCAGCCAGCCTTACATTCAGACCTTTTGTATGATATAGGACGTCGCTTCTTTCTGGCTACTTCCTGCTGAACAGGGGAGGAGTGGGGGGGTCAGTTGGCTGGTGCCTTGGTTGTGAGTTGGACGTAGGGGTGAAGCAGCATTTGATTTACAGCTACCCTGGAAATTTCCCTCATGGGAGCTTGTAAAAACCTGAGAAAGAAAGGGGCTAGCATTAGCAAAAGACAAATTACGATAATGGGAGTGATGATAGGGGTTAGCTAGGTAAGTATGGGGGACTGCCACCAGTTAAGAGAAGAGGCTGGTAACTTTGTCTTTTCTGGAGGCCTTTTTGAAGATGATAGAGAGTGTTGACATTTTCCTCCCCTAGACGGGTTTTATTAGTGTAATAACAACATTGTTTTTGGAGAAATGAGCAGGTACCTCCTTTTTTTTTTGCTGTTAACAGGTTTAGGGCCTGCCAATTTTGGAGAGTTACTTGAGCCAGTGACGTGATTTGTTGTTGGAGGGATACTAGAGAGGTGGCTGATGCTTTAATGGCTACCCGGAGTTTGTTGTCTAGTTGAGGGGCTGAAGTGATGCTGTAACTTAGAGCGCCACTCCCTACTCCTACAGCTGGTAGAGAGGAAGCTAGGGAGGGCCGACCGTTATTGGGAGGAAGATTACTTAAGCCCTCCCGAGGTTTAGTAAGTGTATTTATGAGTTTAGGACAGGAATGGGCTGGGGAGGGAGAGTGGAGCAGAAGAGGAAGCAGAGTAGCTGGGTTGAGTGGAGAAGTAGGATGGAGGCTGACTGAAGGATTTTTAATAAAGAGTAGATGAAACTTTTGTAGATGAGAGGGTCCTAAGTGAGTGAGAGATTTGTGTGAGAGAAGGTTAGTTAGCTGATGAGGTGAGAACACTGAAATAGACTGGCTTAAGGTAATTTTTAAGGGTTGCAGGCAAGGCTGCCACCCCCTGACTGTGGGGTTAAGCTGGACAAATAGGCTACAGGACGATATGTGGGGTTTTAAAAGCTTGTTTTACAACCCCTGGATGGGAGAGGGGTGAAGGAGTGAGAGAATGGGTGCCCCTCGAGGTTACAGGCTAAGGAAGGAGTCTGGTTGGGGCAGGAGGGCTTTCCATTAATTCCCATAACTGACACCTGGGAAGGTATGCTAGGTCCTGAGTAGGAAGGCAATACAGAACAGGTAGCCCCTGTATTTACCAAGAAGTAAATGGACTTACCTGCTACTTGTAGTGTTACCTTGGGCTTGGCAAGGGTGATAGGGGTCTCCGAGTCCGGGCCACATTAGTCGTCCAGGAGGCTGAGGAGTTTAAACAAAGGGACTGTATCCTTTGGATTGGCTTGCCCCTCGTATGGAGGTGCAGGGGGTGAGCCTGTAGTCTGGAACAGACAGTCTATCTTCCAGTGTCTGATCTGTTTGCAGGTAGGGCAGGGTCCAGGGGCCAGAAACGGACAGGGGCACTGTCGGGCCCAGTGTCCCTCCTGGCCGCATTTGAAACAGGGCCCGGGCAGGAACTTTGAAGCAGTCTGGGCGGGTCCAGAGGGTCTTAAGGGACCCTCTTGGAGGGACTTTGACAGGCCCTTTGTGCCAGATGCTTGGTGAGTTGCCAGCCTTAGAGCTGCTACAAGAGCTTGGGTTTGGAGGCTTACCTGTTTCTGTAAATGGGCCTGGCGGGTGGCCTTAGCCTTTTTTTTTTGGCCATTAAAAACTAAATGCTAGGTTTACTAGGTCTCGTATGGGAGTTTGGGGGCCCTCCTTTGCCTTCTTTAGTTTTTTCCTAATATCTGGTGCTGACTGGGAGATAAAATGGGCTGCTAGGAAGGTAGCCCCAGCCAAAGAGTCTGGATCTACTCGAGTATGAAGGACCATAGCGTTAGTTAGTTGGTCTAGGAAAGCAGCTGGATTTTCAGTAGGACCCTGGGTTATTTCCCACAGTTTATCATAATTAACTACCTTTTGGGCTGCATTTTCCATGCCCGCCAGGAGGCACAGTAGCATCTGGTCTTGGTGGTGGCAGCCATTTTGGCCAGTTTGATAGTCCCAGTTAGGATCAGCTTCAGGGACTGCCACTGCACCTACTGGCATCTGAAGATCAGTGAGATGTACCTGATCAGCGTGTGCCCTGGCTGCCACAAGGATGCGGTTACGCTCATTAGGAGTAAGGGTAGAGGACAGGATTACATAAGTGTCATGCCAGGTAAGGTCATATGCCTGAGTGAGATTACGAAATTCCTTGATGTAAGCAGTAGGATTGGCAGAGAATGACACTAAGTGTTTTTCAATGGTGGACAGATCGGTAAGGGAGAAAGGAATGTGTACTCGGACCACACCCTCTGCTCCGGCCACCTCGCGGAGAGGACAAAGGAGGTAGTTTTCGTTGCTGGGAGTGCCATGTGAGCGAGTGTGAGCACTAACAGGAGACGCCATGTTAGAACTTGGAGGAGGAGGAGCAGGAGGGGATTGGGGGTCCGGGTATGGCAGGGGATTAGAGGGTTGAGTGGGGGGTAGGGAGAATTCCTTAGGCAGATTAGGGTCGGAAAAAGAAGAAGAGGAGGTTGGCGAAGGGGCCGAGGGCAGTGCGGGGACATTTTTGGCCAGGAGTACTTGGACAGTACTGCAGGATGAGCAGAGGCCGGGGTGGGAACGGAGATGCCAGAAAGCTTGAATATAGGGAACCTCCGCCCACTTGCTGTTCTTCTGGCAAAAGTTGTCTAAATCTGTTAAAGTGTTAAAGTCGAGGGTGCCCCTAGGATGCCACCTGGACTGGTTGTCTAGAGGATACTGTGGCCAGGCTACAGAGGAGAGGAAGAGTAACCTTTTTTTTTTTTTTTTTTTTTTTTTTTTTTTTTTATAGAAAGACCCAGTTTGGGTAGATTTTGGACTAGGCGTCCTAGTGGTGACTTGGGGTCTGGGCAGGATTTCTGATTACCCATATTTTACGTTTTCAGTGGCCTAAGGGCGAGAAGTAGACACGGAAAGAAATTATACCCAACACGGACAGAAGAGCTCTTTTCCCGGAGGGGGTGGCTGAGAGAACTTACAGGCTGCAATGGCAACAATGAGAAAGAAAATAAAGACAGACAGGGCTAGAGCTATTTGCCATATGGCAGAATTAGGGAAAGTGAAAGGAGTGGAACTGGGAAGTGGGGTTTCAGTGGTGGAAGAAAAGTAGAAGGAAAAAGGAGAACAGAGTTATCTTTAGAGGCTGGAACTCAATGAAGGTCTCCTGAAGCCAGTGGTTTGTTACCCACTGTAGAATATCTGTTACCTCAAGGGAAGCAGGCTTGAACCACTGTATATCAGCTAGTAAGAGCCTAACAAAGCTGGCAAATCTACAGTAGAGACAAGACCACATATAGAATTGACAGACAAAGGGTGGGTGCCCCCCCAGGTGGGAGACCAGTCTGATGCCTTCCCGGCCACGTCCCCGAAGGAATGTTTTAGGGGCATCTTGGCTAAGTTGTACCCATATAACCCCCGGGCCTGGTCACCTCAGAACCGTTAGCCCTGAGGTGAATCACCATTATGCCTTATGACGTCCCCATGGAACTGTGGGTGAAGGCCCACACAAGCCCCGTAGCCGCTAAGCTGTGGGACTACACATAAACTCACTCACCAACACACTCGCTCGGGTATAGAGAGAGAGAGAGAGAGAAAAGAGAGAGAGAAAGAAACCAAATGCACCTATGCGGGAGCTGGCCTGCGAAAGGGCAAGTTTGAGATTGAGAGCCAGAGGTCTGATTTTAGTCCTGGGCAGAGCCCAGGCTTGTAAACAGGGCTTCTGATTACCCAAACCTTAGCCACTGCTGCGGAGATGATCGGAAGGGCGGCTTAGCGTTCCATGCCTTCCCCCAAACACTGGAGACTACAAGAGGCCTCAGGAAGGTGGGGACGTCTCCCTCAGATTCCTGGCCCTGAATGACCCCTTACAGGGAGAACACAAGAGTGTAGGGACGTCTCTGCTATGCTCAGGTCCTCGGAACGAGGCCGGGGCCCTGGGCCCATGGCGAGAGACGAGAAGGAGTCCCCGACGTGGCCGCAGTGGCGAGCAGGGAGTCCACAGAGGAGGCAACGGGAAAAGTTATGGGCAACAGAAGTCTTACCTCGTGGCAGAGTGGCTCCCGGTCCGGCCTTGGGTGGAGGAGTCAGTTTCCCCCCCAGGAGGGGTCTTACAACCCCTCCCGGGTTTCGGCACCAAATGTAAGGTTTATTGCCAATGTAAAATGAGGAAACTGAGGCAAGTATGAGAAAATGAGAAGCCAATTTATTCAGCTCCCACGTGAGGCTATGTGGTCCAGGAAGGGGCTAAAGAAGTCACTCCAGGCTGTTTAGGTCATGGGGTTTTATGGGAAGGGAAGGCGATCGATTGGCTATTGGGGAAACAAAGCAAAGGCAATTTTATTGGCTGTCAGAAAGCAGGAAGTGCTTGAAACTAGTTGCTATTGGTAGGCGAGTGGGACTTTGGGTAAGTGGGTCTTGATTGGCTGTTGGGGAAACAAAGTGAAGGCAATCCTATTGGCTATTGAGAAGCAGGAAATGCCTGGAGCTAGTGGTTATGGGTAGGGGGGCGGGACCTTGGGTAAGTGGGCCTTCCGGGGGCATACAGAGCAGACTGCTACCAGGCAGGGTCTGATGGGGCTTCTTTAAAAAAATTTTCCTGCAGGGTTTATCAACAGCGGGTTGGGGGTTGAATGCATAATTTAGTGCTGAATGTGGGCTTGGGTCTGGTATGTGGAGCCGGGTGTGGGGAAGCTGTGCGGCAAGGCCAGATAACGAGCTTGGGTGATGACGCAGTTATCAGGCGCGGAGAGAGATGGATGTGTCCGTTTAACCCTCTGTGAGGCAGCCGGCCTTACAGAACCTAGGCCTTCTTCATCTTTATATCTCTGTGTTAAGCTCATGGGTTACTCCAAGAAGGGAAGCCATTAGCCTTTCTATCACAGCAGTTAGACTTTTGATATCTTGCTTTTTAATGCTCATGAAGGAATGAAAATGAAGCAATGTTTATCATATCAAATGTATCTTGAAAGTTCACAGCAGCCACAGGAATAAGCAGAAAGCAAGGCATTCATTTTCTTTTTTTAAAAAATTTACTTATTTTACTTTAGGTGCATACTATATCTGGCATTTCTCCCCAGGTTTTCCCTCCCCACCCTTTCTTTCCTCCCCACCCCCCACTGTCTCTCCCCTACCCCTGCAACTGCCCCTAGTGTGTGATGCTCCTCTTCCTGAGTCCACGTGTTCTCGTTGTTCAACACCCACCTATGAGTGAGAACATGCGGTGTTTGGCTTTCTGTTCTTGTGTCAGTTTGCTGAGAATGATGGTTTCCAGATTCATCCAAGTCCCTACAAAGGACACGAACTCATCGTTTTTTATGGCTGCGTAGTATTCCATGGTGTATATCTTCCACATTTTCTTTGTCCAGCCTATCATTGATGGGCATTTGGGTTGGTTCCAGGTCTTTGCTATTGTAGACAGGGCTGCAATGAACATACATGTGCATGTGTCTTTGTAGTAGATTGATTTATAGTTCTTTGGGTATATACCCAGTAATGTGATTGCTGGGTCAAATGGAATTTCTTTTTCTATGTCCTTGAGGAATCGTCACACTGTCTTCCACAATGGTTGAACTAATTTACACTCCCACCAACTGTATAAGAGTGTTCCCATTTCTCCACATCCTCTCCAGCATCTGTTGTCTCCAGATTTTTAAATGATCGCCATTCTAACTGGCCTGAGATGGTATCTCAATGTGGCATTCATTTTCTAAAAGCAATAAGGACAGTACTCTGGTAGTAAGTGAGAAAATTCTGCTTCCTCTTCCCCTTTTTCTAAGTGTTGTCAGTTTTCCCGGAAATACCTGGTTTCAGGAAGAACTCTCCAAGTATTAACATGGAATTCAGATGGGGAGAAGTTGGCTAGTTCTGAAAGGTAGGTGGAGCCCTAATTAGTCCCACTTCCCCGTGTTCTCATTTTCTTCTCTTTTCCTGGGCCTTCAACCAACAGACCGCAGGCTCGCCCTGATTCTGAGCCTTCTGGAGAGGAGAAAACAGCATAGAAGTTAAGCCATAATTTGCAGAAACAGAATTTGGTGATCAAGGCACAACTGATAGAACAGCCACGTTCCTGGTCTCCTTTGTCACCAGGGAGAGATGGCACCTAGTGACCCAGGGGGTGACCTTAGGTACCCATGTCTGTTCCTCCCAGGGCTGATCCTTTTTCAGTTGTCAGTCTAACCCAGTGTGTGTGGCAAGATTGTTGCTTGCAAGAATCCAGTAAGGCTGGCAAAGAACCCCCATATTCTAGTGGGGTGGAAATTCTGGCTTAGGTTCTACACAACCAATAAAAGTGACCAACTATGCTACAAGTGCCTTTACTGGCAAAAGCAGTGCTCCTGACGTGTCATGCCACAACTCCATAGCTCAACAAACACTGGGGAGCGATCACTGATAACATAAGGGAACAGACACCAGGAGTTTTGCCCCCACTGCCCTCTAAGACTTGGATGTGTTTGCCACATGTTCTCTGCAAGGTGAATTTCACAAACCTTCTTTGCATTGTTTACTTTTGAGTTTGTCTCACATGGCTGCATTTGATTGGCAGATCCTGGGTCTCATGCATATACCTTAGGAGCTAGGGAGCTGGGGAGACTTGTTTTCTGGTTTCTACTTTGAGAAGTCAAGATTCATAAGGCAGAAAGTTTTCCAAATGTTGCAAGGACCTTCAAAAGGAGCCAAGCTACAGACAACATGGCAAAATGTATTCCGTTCTGTAAGCATTACAATTTTAATTTTACCCAATATTAAACAATATGTCTTGATTATGCCAATTATTTCAGTCTGTCTGGTAACATAGTAGAATGTGAAAGCTTTTTCTGGGATTTGGGGATTGACCACCACTGCCATTTCTGATGTCTCTCTTTCCTAACAAAGGACCTTACTCCTTATCACTTCCCTTACACTGTCTCTTCTCTCAAATTCATTCTCCCCTGTATTGGGGGGACATTAATGCATGGAATATGTATTCTAATGGTGACTTCCAGTCGGGATCCTATATTGCTAGTGTCCACAGCCCAGCCTCTAGAGGGACCTGTCACTTGCTAATAACTTCTGAGCCATGCCTCAGTTTGTGACTCCCTTTGAATACCATGTCCTTGATTCTCTGTTCTATAAGATCAACCACTTCAACCAGATGAAGTCACTCTAGTACTGGGCTCAAATTATTTTGAGAGGGCCTCTGTTCTGACATAGCTTGATTTTTCTCCGTGCCGATTCTGTGTTGATAAGGGTCAGTGTATCTTGCTCATGAGAGATAGGCATAAAAGTAGAGATCTGTCAATGTCAATTTTTCAAATTAAAATAAATTCATGCTATCTAGTTCTTAGATAGGCTATGAGCTCCTCTGAGGCTGGAATCATGTCTTCATCATTAAACATCTCTGTTTTCTCAGTATGTAGTATAGCATCTCACAGCAGGCATACAGTTTATTTTTATTGAATGAATAAACGAATGAATGAGGCAATGCAGGTTGTTTTGAAAGCCATTAGTGTATCTCAGCATTGCAGATCCATCATTCATTTAGCAAACATTTTTTGAGAAGTTGCTTTTATGTGTGAGCACTATACTAGATGCCATGGAAATCTGAAATAGCCTTGATGCTACTAATAATCGCAACTACCACTAATAATTGCAACCACACAACGATAACCAACATATGCTGTGCACTTATTAGATTACAAGAACTGTGCTAGCTGCTTACGAGCATTCATTTAACTCCCACAACTCTGAGTCCAGCACATTATTATTATGATTCCCATTTACAGAGAGAGAACGGATTTTCAGAAAGGCTAAGTAAATGAAAAACAAGCTGGGAATATAATGTTTACCCAATAAAGTTAGGGAGATACAAGAGTCATCCGGAATGTCTCAAGTGTCACAAAGAAATACATTTGCAGTTCTCAAATGTTATTTAAAGAGCTCTTGGATGCTAAATTGATATAACTGGATATTAGAATTTACTTGGTAACCTTTATTTAACCTGCATATTATCACTAAAGGACTCTGCTTCATTCATCCATCCATCCATTTGCCAAACATGAATGGTATACCTGCAGTGTGCCTGGAGCTGTACTAAGCATTGAGGGCCGGATGGCGGGAGCTGGGAGGTGAGACAGACACTTAAAGAGGTCATTACAATTCATAGATAAATACTACAATAGTGATGGGAACATATTTCAAAGGAATATTTCCAATGTTTCACCATTAATTATGACATTTGCAGTAGATGTTTGTGGTTATCTGCTATGAGGTTAAGAAAGACCCTTTTATTTCTAGTTTGCTAAGAGTTTTTTTCCCTAAATCATAAATGACTGTTACATGTATTCTACATCTCTTCAAATGGTATTTTTCACGTATGGAGATTATTTGTCCTCTTTCATTTATTGTACTTGCATTGTCTGAAATATAATATTTCTTAACATTAAACCAACCTTGCATTTTTGGGGTAAGTCATAATATTGTAGACCTATTAAGAGTTTTTACCTGTTTCTTTCTTTAAAAAAATTCTTCTTTAACTTTTGTTTTGTATTTGTAGGAGTATATCTATTTTACCTAAGTTTTTTAATGTATTGGCATAGTTATCACACTATTAATTTATCATTTTTAATTTATATAACATCTGTAGTTATGGCCTCATCATTCTTAGTATTGTTTATTTATTTGTTCTCTCTTTTTCTTCATTAACATTATTTAAAAACTTCTCAATCTTATTAGTCTTTTCAATGACTCCATTCTGGCTTTGTTTAAACCTAATTATTTTCTAATTTCATAATGTACATTTTAACTTATTTCATTTTGAGCCTTTCTTTCTTTTCTTCTGTAGGCATGCAAAACTATACATTTTCTTCCAAGAAATACTATAGCTGTATCCCTTAAGTTTTGATGTTTATTTTTCATATATAATTTATTTAAAATATTATATAATAGTATAATATCTATTATGATTTCCTTTTTTGCCATGAGTTATTTAAAATGTATTAAAAAATTTCCAATGAAATAGATTGTTATTATGTTCTTTTTGAAAAGTTATCTTTATTACATTGTGGGCTGAGGATGTGATGTATAGAGAGTCTTTGAAATTTATTAGACTTGCTTTATAGCCTAATGCATGGTTAATTTTGGTAAATAGCCCTTGTGTGTTTGACAAGTAGTTTGATGCAGTTATTTTGGATCAGGCTTGTTATTTTGTGTTGTTCAAATCTATCTCCTTGCTGTTTTTGGATTGTTTGATCCATCAATTACTGAGAAAAGTGTGTTAAAGTGTGTGAACCTCTAACTTTCCCTTAACTGATATCTCAATGATGTATTTATACATTTTGAAGCCATAACACATACCTAAGAGTTTAAAATTGTTATATGTACCCTGTGAATTGAAGCTTTTATTACTATGTATTGACCATTCTTATTTCTAACGGTGCCTTTTACCTTAAAGTCTATTTTATATGATTAATATAGGTTCATCAGCTTCTTTTGGTTCATATTTGCTCAGAAGGAAATATTTCCAAAAGATTAACAGTCATTAATGCTGGGTGATGAGATAAAAAGTAATTGTTTTTTTTTCTACTTTTCAGTGTTTTCAAAATTTTCTTTAATAAGCATATACTATTTTCATAATAAGAAAAACTACATTTTAAAAATTTGATTTAAAAAACGATTAAGAGTTTGAGAGATCCTCCTTTCTGATCAAACTTAGTATTTGGGGTCTAGAGTCTCAGATAGCTAAATAGGCATATAACAGTTTATATGTCATACAGATAGCTGTTAACACTGACACTTTTTAAAAATTAATTTATTTTTATTTCAATAGTTTTTGGGGGTACAGGTGGATTTTGGTTACATGGATAAATTATTTAGTGATGATTTCTGAGTTTTTGGTGCACCTGTTACCCGAACAGTGTACACTGAGCCCAATGTGCCGTCTTCTTAGTCCCCCACCCTTCCTCCTGAGTCCCCAAAGTCCAGTATATCATTTTTATGCCTTTGTGTCCTCAGAGCTTAGCTCCCATGTATAAATCAGAATTTGGTTACATTACTTGGTTTTCCATTCCTGAGTCACTTTACTTAGGATAATGGCCACCAGCTCCCTCCAAGTTGCTGCAAACGACATTATTGTATTCCGTTTTGTGGCTGGGTATTCCATGGTTTATATCCACTCGGTTGATAGGTACTTAGGTTAGGTCCATATCTTTGATATTGTGAACTGGGCTGCCATAAACATGCGTGTGTGTGTGTGTGTCTTTTTCGTATAATGACTTCTTTTCCTCTGGAAAGATACCTAGCAGTGGGATTGCTGGATCAAATGGTAGATCTACTTTTAGCTCTTTAAGGAATCTTCATACTGATTCCCATGCTGGTTGTGCTAGTTTACATTCCCTCCACCAGTGTAAAAGTGTTTCCTTTTCACCACCTCTGTGCCAACATCTATCGTTTTTGACTCTTTAATTACGGCCATTCTTGCAGGAGTAAGGCGGTATCTCATTGTGTTTTTGATTTGCATTTCCCTGATAATTAGTGATTTTGAGCATTTTTTAACATGTTGACTGTATATTTTCTTTTGAGAATTGTCTATTCATATCCTTTGCTCACCTTTGGATGAGATCATTTGTTTTTTCTTTTTCTTGCTGATTTGTTGTGAGTTCCTTGTTTCGGTGACCCAAGATTGTGCCACTATACTTCAGCCTGGGTGACAGAGCAAGACTGAAAAAAATAAAGAAATCACACATGCAGGGTCTTCGTGCTGCAGTGGCGCTTTTGGTGACAATATCTAATAATGGCTGCTGCTACTCGGCACAGGCCTGGGCTAGAAGAGTGCTCCCCACCAATCCCACCCGTATTAGTGTTCCTTTTGTTCTGGTGCTTTTGGGCTTTATTCTAAATGTATTCCTTGCTGTCTTGTATTTCTGGGTTAACACTGAGACCCCACACAGATCTGTTTTCTCATTCAGTCATGTTCACATTGTATTGTATGCTTCTTTACTGAACTTAGAATATTTTATTGCTTCTGCAAAACTTTTTGAGGATGAAAGAGGGAATCATGAGCCAGTTGGTTCAGGTAGAGAAACAAATACTGAATTATAATGATGAGATTATTCATCCCATGTCCTACTATGCTATCAATAGGAGATGTCCTGTCCATCTTAGCCCATTGTTGCCTCACTTATGGCTCTCCTCATAATCTGTAATTCTTTTATTTCGTTTGCTTTGGTTCATTTGTTTTGTTTTACAGTTTCCTTACTAGGAAACAAGGTTCATGAGACCAGGGTACAAGTCAATCTTGGTCAGGGCTGTTGTATCTGCAGCCCCTAGCTCAATTCCAGCACAAAGTGGGCATTTGAAAACATTTACTGAATGAATGAATGAATAAATGAACAGATGGATGAATGAATAGCAGAGACCATGTTTGTCTTTTCATCTTTGCATTTTGGCATCCAACTCAGAGCCTGACTTGTAGAGGCCGCTGACTCATTTTATTGAAAAAGCTGTAATATGTATAACCTAGATTCATGAATAAAAATTTCACTTTTTTCTCTTTAGTGTCTTCAAAACTGGAAGCTTTGGGTTGTTCATCATTCAGTTGCTATTTGTTCAACAACTATCAGTACAGTGAGTTGATGCAAAGATGAATAAGAAACGCACCTTTCACAGCTTTAACTTTAGTAGAGAGTCCAGCACATCACGTATCTTTAATAGATTTTATAAATGAATAAATAAATGAACAAATAAATCAGTTACATTTCTGAGGATTGATATTACCTATATAAAAAAATCTGCATTGTTGGGCAACGGGATAATTTCAGCTATGCTGCGTTGATTGAATATACTGGACATTGTTCCACGTAGCCGTCATCATTGTCCAACATTGTGGACAATGTTTTCTGGATGGCTTTCTCTCTGGCTGTTTCTCCTTTGGATGATCATATAGAATAGATTCCATAACACCGTTGTCTCTGAGTGGGGTTGGTGGGTGTACAGTGCCTGTGGACACTACTCACAGAGCTGAGACACTGGCAGGAAAGAGTGGGGAACAGGCTAATGAAAAAGCAAGAAGAAAGAGAAAAAGGGAAACAGGAGAGGTCAGGTGATGAGAGCAAGGAAAAATGGAGGAAAAGGAGGAAATAAAGTCAGTAATGTTTACGATGCCTGCCAGCTATTGAATGCCTATCACAGAGGTTCTACGTTGTGTTCAACACATGTGTTATCTCTAATCTTTACAGCCCAGCCAGCAAGCTCAGGGACATTTATTGTTTCCATTGTGTAGATGAGCAGACAGGTTCAGTGAGGTTAATAAGTCACTTGACCAGCCACACACTGCTAAGAGGGACAGCCAAGATTTTCTCTCAAGAGTGTCTGGCTGAAATCCATCGTATGATCTCCTGGTGAGGAATGACAGAGACCTTCTAACAGGGTCCTGCATGCCTCCCATAGGACATTTGGATTATAGACAGTTAAACACCTGCTCTAGGTGGAATATCTAGACATCAACACTTTGAAGTATATCTGTTTATCTGCTAATTCATACATGCACACACACATAATCAACTGGAAAAAAGAAAAGAAAAATGGATTAATTGGATTAATTTCTGTGTACAACTCGACCAAAATCTTCTGGAATAAACACTTAGCAGAAAAGAGGAATAATAGATGACAAATGGCCACCATTCTCAAATGCTCTAATTCCAGAAGTAACATAAAACCCTCTAATTCCACCCTCATCTCCCACATATAGTGAGTAAACAAAGTCACATAGACCAAAAAAGCAACGGGAAAATAAAAAAGTTGAGGGGCCATGAAAATACTGCCTGAATGTCCATTCCCCAAAGGGTTGAGGTCAGGCATATGGTTCTATTCACCAAGCCCTAAACAAAGGATTCGGGCTATTTTATGCACTGATTATTATTGTTGGTTAAATTAAAGCACAATCAAAAAAGTGTAATGCAATATTATTTTTAGTTACTGTAGCTAATTGAAAACACAGAAAGAGCTGTGACTATAAAAATGGAGTGAGAACACTCAGATGCACGTCCAAGTCTAACTTACCCCTTTCAAGCTGGGCAACAGCATATTTTCAAAACATGGCCGTTATCCCCAGAGTCTATACTTAAGTGCATCAGGAGAGACACGTGGGCTGGGGAAAAGGAAAAAACAGCTGACTCCCTCCTATCAGCAGACTTTGAAACTTCAAATTTAATTTGAAAACTATCAATGGTTAATTTGTTCACATGAAAGACATTACAAATATATATCTATATATAATTGCTGTTAAGCCAAGGACTATCTTGTATCTTGCTGTTCCCAGTATGAAGCCCAGATCCTGGCATCTACATGATGCTCATCAATAATTGTTGGGTGAAGGAGTGAATAATTTTTGAAGACCTTTGTGTAATAAATGAGAACACTCTTTTTCTTAAACAACGGACCCTCTTCCCCAGTGAAAGTGCAGATCAGCAAGATTTGAGGGAGAAAAGACAACTCTACTTTGGCTTGGTACGTAAGTCTGAGTGGTGGCGAATGCAGGTGGCGAATGCAGCAGACATTTTTGTGTATTTGTTCACTATGGTATTTCCAGCGCCTATAACAGTACCTGGCACTAGTTAGTCCTCAATACACATTTGTAGAATTAATAAATAAATACTTATCATGGACTTGGAAAGAGAGAATGAGTTAAGCAAAGGAGGCAAAACTTCACAGTGTGGTTTTATTTCTCTGCTGAGAACTCTGCTGAGTTATCAATTCCCAAACATTCTAGGTGTACTCTGATTTGATGTAAGAATCCCTTCCTCGTGATCATGGTGTCTCTGCTTCCAGGCAAGTATGTTCTCACTCATAAGTAAGTGGGTGTTGAACAATGAGAACACATGGACACAGGGAGGGGAACATCACACACCAAGGCCTGTCAGGGGGTGGGGGGCTAGGGGAGGGATAGCAGGGGGTGGGAAGATTGGGGAGGGATAGCACTAGGAGAAATACCTAATGTAGATGACGAGGGGATGGATGGAGCAAACCACCATGGCACGTGTAGATCTATGTAACAAACCTGCATGTTCTGCACATGCACCCTAGAACTTAAAGGATAACAACAATAATAAAAAACAACAACCACAACAAAAGAATTCCTCAAATCAGTGTGATCTGCCTTGTTCGGATTAATCAGGCTTCCGTTTCTTGATGTGAGGGACTAGGGTGATGCCTTTAAAGGCATCAGTTCCAGCAACTTCGTGAAAGATGCTCTAGAACAATCTAGGATGCATGGGGGACGTATTAGGGCAAGGTCGGGCATTTTCATATTATCGGAGAACAGTATGACCTTAAAGAGAGTTCACATTAGATTTCTGGGCTTTATGCTCTCAATTTCCCCTACCTATTTACGCCCATTGATTTTTCCTAGAAGAGGCTTATTCTATTCATTTTTCTTCAAACAAAGACACTTTACTGATTATCAAAGCCCAATGACACAGAGCATGTACATGAGAGGCGATGTTTAAGTAGCACCAAGAGAAACGTTCTGAGGAAGGACATTCCTAGGATATGTCTTGAGTCTACACTTGACAACTAAATGGAGAGAAACTTACAAAAACAAGCTGGATGCACTTTAGCAGGATTAATTTGTATGGAGTTGAAAAAATGTCGTCAACATTCAATAGTTACCCTATATGGCATCTGACTTTTCTTCATAAAGAGACTGTGTGTGGTATTCTGTGTATGTGGGTGGCATTTTTTGGCCTTTTCAGACAAGTACGTATATGTTATTTTTTGCCTTCTCCTTTTGTTATACACTTAACCATCAATTTAAAGGCGGAGGGGGGAAAGACTGTTGAAACAAAACTTATCATTTATTTTCCTTTAGACTAGTCCCACATTTTCTAAATCCATTTTGAATTCAGTTCAAGTAATGGAAAGTTGGTACATTTTGCAAAGAACCGTAAGTCTGAAAAATGGTCACAAAGCTTATTCTTCCTCTATTGTCTCATGATTGTACGTGGGAGCCACAGTCATGTACTTTTGAACACATCTCTTTTAATCAAATTCCCACAACTGTGGTGCAAGAATACAGGCAGCAATTTTCACAGAGTAAGAAAGTGTTCGAAGGGCCTTTGTGTTTTGTTCTGTCCCCAAAAATGATTTGAACGTGACTCTTTGGCGTCACTGAGTGAAGCTCTCGAGTGTTGGCACACATAATGGGATTCTCTTTAGTAACCAGGACGAGGGGAAAAGTCACGAGGGCAAGCCAAGAGGGAACATGGTTTATGAATGCAAAACTTACAGTAGAACTTTAGACAGGAAAAGAGTTGACGATGCAAGTTAAAGCTGGCCCTAGGCAGCAATAACTTACTGAAGTGGCATTTATTTGGCTGATAACCCAAGGTCTTGCTGAACTTGCTAGTACAACAGAGGTAATCTTTATGGAAGAATGAATTACAATAGCGGCTTGCAGTAACATTATTTGATCTTTCCATTATTTAGAATGACCTTTTAAGCTCCCCCAAAACTGCAAGTTTCAACTTTCTGCTGCGAAGCTGAAACTGAAATAGGAATTCTCCTACCTATCCTAAAAGATATTTTTTCTGGCAGGTTTGCAGTATGCCTCACCGGCAGTAGAACTGGTGATAAAGATCTAACATGAGATTTGTTCTGCAATGTAACTGAGCTATTAACTGAGTAAATAATTTTATACCCTGAAAAGTAAAATGACTTGCTCAAGGTCATACAGCAAGGTAATCTGCTTCAGGTGCCATGTTGGTAGCTATTAATTGAGAGTTAATTAAGTAGGCTGAGCTCCAGAAGGCTCAAGGTAGAAGAGGATTATAAGATTACAATGCTTTTATGAGAAGCACAGGTGTCATGAGAGCAAGAAAGAAGAATGCTGACTTCTTTGAAAAGACTAGTTTTCTTTCATTTTTTTCCCTTCCCTAATGGGAATTATATTAATGAGCATTAAATAATTGTGTAGCTAAATGTTAGGCATTTATTTAAAGTGCACTAAGAATCTTCAATGTATAGATACATGTTTGTTTAGAATGGAGAAGTTTTTTGTGGCGGTAGGGGCAGAGATTAAGCTTCATCATTTTAAGTTGAAGACACTTAGAGCATTTTCTCTTCCAAGGCACATGCACATTTCCCTACACACCCTCCGAATCCCAAATGGCATTCAGTCTGGGCGGGGCAAACATGTGACACCACACCTGGAGAAATAGCTGAATCATCCATCAGTTGCAGTTCAGGTATTTGGCACTGGCTGGAGGCATAATGATAAGGCAGGGGTTCTTGGTTTCTTGTCTACCTCCTCCCCTTCCAGAGCTTTCTTTCAACTTCATAGTTCCAGTTTGGGAGCATTTGGAGTGAGACAGATAGAAGTGTGAGATAAAGCTGGAAATATTGGAATAGTCAGATAGAAAGAACTTGAGAGTCTGTCTCAGTCTGCCATTTTTTTTCCTCAACACTCCAACACAGCTAAGTACACATGTATGTTTATTGTAGCACTGTTTACAATAGCAAAGACTTGGAACCTACCCAAATGCCCATCAATGATAGACTGGAAAAAAAATGTGGCACATCACATCTACAACCACCTGATCTTTGACAAACCTGACAAAAACAAGCAATGGGGAAAGGATTCCCTGTATAATAAATGGTGTTGGGAAAACTGGCTAGCCATGTGCAGAAAGCAGAAACTGGACCCCTTCCTGACACTTACACTAAAATTAAATCCAGATGTATTAAAGACTTAAACATAAGACCTAACACCATAAAACCCTAGAAGAAAACCTAGGCAAAACCATTCAGGACATAGGCATAGGCAAGGCAAGGACTTAATTACTAAAACACCAAAAGCATTGGCAACAAAAGCCAAAATAGACAAATGGGATCTAATTAAACTCCAGAGATTCTGTGCAGCAAAAGAAACAAGCATTAGAGTGAACTGTCAACCAGCAGGATGGGAAAAAATGTTTGCAATCTACCCATCTGACAAAGGGCTAATATCCAGAATCTACAAATAACTGAACAGATTTACAAGAAAAAAACAAACCTATGCAAAAGTGGATGAAAGATATGAACAGACACTTTTCAAAAGAAGATATATATGAGGCCAACAAGCATAAAAAATGCTCATAATCACTGGTCATTAGAGAAATGCAAGTCAAAGCCACATTGAGATACCATCTCAGGCCAGTTAGAATCAAAAAATCTGGAGACAACAGATGCTGGAGAAGATGTGGAGAAATAGGAATACTTTTACAATGTTGGTGGGAGTGTAAATTAGTTCAACCATTGTGGAAGACAGTGTGGCAATTCCTCAAGGATCTGGAAATAGAAGTTTCATTTGACCCAGCAATCCCATTCCTGGGTATATATCCAAAGGATTATAAATTGTTCTATTATAAACACACACACATACGTTATGTTCATTGTGGCACTGTTTACGATAGCAAAGACCTGGAACCAACCCAAATGCCCATCAATGATAGACTGGACAAGGAAAATGTGGCACATATACACCATGGAATACTATGCAGCCATAAAAAATGAAGAGTTTGTGTCCTTTGTAGGGACATGGATGAATCTGGAAACCATCATTCTCAGCAAGCTGACACAAGAACAGAAAATCAAACTCTGCATGTTCTCACTCATAGGCAGGTGTTGAACAATGAGAATACATGGACATAGGGAGGGGAACATCACATACTGGGGTCTGTTGGGGGGAAATAGGGGAGGGACAGCGGGGGGTGGGGAGGTTGGGGAGGGATATCATGGGAAGAAATGCCAGATGTAGGTGATGGGGGAATGTAGGCAGCAAACCACCTTGCCGCGTACATGCCTATGCAACAACCCTGCATGATCTGCACATGTACCCCAGAACCTAAAGTGCAGTAAAACAAATGTGGCACATATACATCATGGAATACTATGCAGCCATAAAAAGGAATGAGCTCATGTACTTTTCAGGGATTTGGATGAAACTGGAAACCATCATTCTCAGCAAAGTAGCACAGGACCAGAAAACCAAACACTGCATGTTCTCACTCATAAGTGGAAGTTGAACAGCAAGAACATATGGACACAGTGAAAGCAACATCACACACCAGGGCCTGTCGTGGAGGTGGGGGTCAAGGGGAGGGAGAACATTGGGACAAATACCTAATGCATGTGGGGCTTAAAACCTAGATGACAGGTTGGTGGATACAGTAAATCACCATGACACATGTATACCTATGTAACAAGGTATGCCACAACCTTAAGTAAAATTGTTAAAAACAAGAAAGAAAGAAAGAAAGAAAGAACCGACCTCCATCCTGTATTCCTTTTTAATTATTGCCTTCTCTTTTCTCTTTCATACCTTGGCTTCCTGAGACTTATCTGAAGTCCCTTTCTTACCCTCACCTTTGGCTTCTAAACTGCTCAGTCTACTGTGTTCTGATGTCAGCTTCTACCTTGCCTCTGTAACTGCTTTCACTGAATTCACTAATGACACAACTGCAAATCTAGTGGGCATGTTAAAGGTCTTATTTTAGGCAACACATCTAAGGTCTGATATTGCTGATCTCCCTCTTATTCTTAAAACTCCTTTCCACAATTTCCTTCTTACCTTGCTGTCCTCCTGCTTCATCGAGTCTTTTCCCTTTCATGTTGGTGTTCTCTGGTGGTTCTCAGGTACCTCTTCAGATTTTATTTTTCACACCCCATGTCTTCTACTCATGCAGTTTCAGATGCTTTCTTCTAAGCTCTGGGCCCATATTCCAATTGCTTCGTGGAAGCCTTTTGTGTCTGCTCTGTGGATATCACAACATCAGCCTATCACTGATATGCTTAATTCATTTCTCTCCTCTAGGATCAGTCCTTCCTCTTGTATTTCTGATTTTGCTTACCACACACTTGATTCCCTACATCAGAAATGTGGAAATCATCTGTAACTCTTTACCACATGCATCATTGTCACCAAATTCTCCTGATTTTGCTTCTGAAATGACTCTCAAGTCTCTCTTTCCTTTTGCCTGCCCATTTTTCATGCCGTGGTTCAGCTACTCATCTTTTTTAAATCCTAACTGACTTTTTTTACTTCCAGTTTCTTTCTCCTTAAGACCCATTTTATATACTACTGTAACAATGATCTGTAAGAGATATTAATGTTAGGTCACTTTCTGCATATTATTCTTCAATAGTTTCACATTATTTATAGAATAACAATGGAAAATAGTGTGCTTATTATGTGCCAGGTACTGCTCTAATTGTTTTACATACATCGATTCAGATGTTAATTCTCATAATAATCCTATGAGATAGGTAACTGTTATTATATTTTTATCTCCACTTAACAGATGAGGAAACAAGGGCAAAGAAAGGGTAATAAATTTGCCCAGTTGGGGTAGGAATTAAGCCCAGGCAGTCTTAGTCCAGGGCATATGCTTCTAACTGCTACTGTTTTCTGCCTTTTTGTTGCTAGCACAGAATTCAAGGTCCTTGCTGATCTGGTCTCTGCTGACCAACTTGCTTCACTTCTTGTTCTACTGATAAAATCCCCCTATTCCCCCTGCCAACTGGACCAGTTGTCAAAATCATCAAATATAGCTTTATAATGCTGTTTAATTTTACATATGCTACTTTCTCTTTCTAGAAAATAGTTGCCCACTTCTCACACATGCACTTGTGTGTTTTGCTTGGCTGGTCAAGAGTCAGCTGAAGCATCACTTCCTACAGGCCAATAGGGTTTCCTCTTCTGCTCATCTTCAAATCTGGGGCACATATCTATAATAGAACTCTCTATTGCGGTATGCTTAATCTTCATATGTGAAACAGTCCACACCATGTCTTCTGTGTATAATTGTACCCAAAATGATTGTTGAATAAGTGGATGGATATTAAAAGCTATGGTGATAAGTTTATACTTAATTTGGGTTATGAAATGTTCAGTTTGTTAAATGCTTATCAAGAGAGTAATAGGATCAGAACGACTGCTCAAGTATTAACCTAGTGGTAGCATGGAGTGCTGATCAGAGGAGAAAGGTCTCAGGCAGGGCCAAGGCGTTGCATAATGACGACTTGGTCTATGGTACTATCAGTGGGAAGACAAAGGCAGGATGGATTTGAGAGGTGTTGTGATAGTTGAATCCATCAGACTTCGCTTATTTATTAATTTGTAGAACAACGAGTTAGATCTGTAGGACGCCGATGTCCACAAAGTTACAGTAGTGAGCAAAACATACAGGTTCCTAGTGTCAGGGAGCTTCAATTCTAGAGCAGAGAGGTGATCAATAATCAAGTTTAAAAATAAATATTGGGTATATACCCAAAGGACGATAAATCGTTCTATTATAAAGACACGTGCACACATATGTTCACTGTGGCACTGTTTACAATAGCAAAGACTTGAAACCAACCCAAATACCCATCAATGATAGACTAGATAAAGAAAATGTGGCACATATACACCATGGAATACTATGCAGCCATAAAAAAGGATGAGTTCATGCCCTTCGCAGGGACATGGATGAAGCTGGAAACCATCATTCTCAGCAAACTGACACAAGAGCAGAAAATCAAACACTGTATGTTCTCACTTATAAGTGGGTATTAAGCAATGAGAACACATGGACACAGGGAAGGGAACATCACACACTGGGGCCTACTGGGGGCTGGGGGAGCTAGAGGAGGGATGGCGGGGGATGGGGGATTGGGGAGGGATAGCATTAGGAGAAATACCTAATGTAGGTGACGGTGGGGTTGGGGGTGGAGGCAGCAAACCACCATGGCATGTGTATACCCTTGAAACAATCCTGCAAGATCTGCACATGTACCCCAGAACTTAAAGCATAATAAAAAAATAATAAAAATAAATAAACAAGAGTTTAACATCAGTCATGAGAGTTGTGATGGGGAAAGTATAAACGGCGTGAGGTAACAGAGTTCCTGGGACCATCTCCCTGACGCGGTGACACTTTGGCCATTTGACAAGCAACTACCTGGAAGAGAGAAGTGCCACATGAAATCCCAGGGAGAGAGCAAGTTTGGTGTGTTTGCGAAGCAGAAACAAGGCCAGAGTGGCGAAATCATGGCCAACCAGGTGATGGAAAAGGTGTCTGAGGTTGGAGGCCACATAGAGAGCTTTAGGCCGTGGAAAGAAGTTTGAACGTCGTTCTAAGTGTGATGGAAATGTAAGTGCCATGGAGAGGCAAAGAACTCTGGTGGGTCTGGAACATTAGTGACAATATTTATCAAAATGAGGAAGCTGAGAAGAAGTGCTAGTCTGATTGGGGAAAAATAATTTTAGTTTGAGGCATTAACTGATGGCTCTGAAAGTGAGGAATGTGAGTTTAGGGACAGAGAAATGAGTCCCAGAGGCTGAAATTCTCTTTCCTCATCAGACTTGCGCTTCTTCTCAACTTCTTCATTTTGATAAATGTTGCCATTTATGTGTAGTGAGATTTCTATGGCAGACGGTGAAGACAGAGACTGCAGAAGAAAGAGAAGTGAGGACAAAAGCCGAAGACAAAGCCGTAGAGCAGCGGAGACGATGGCGGAGGAAGAGTCCTCAGGGGAAATGCGGAAGGATGAGGAAGAGCTCATGTTCTCACACACAGGAATGGGGCCACTGGCAGAAGAGAGAAAATGCTGTTAAAAATGCGCAGTAGGGTGACTATGGTTAACAATATTGCGTTTTAAACTTCAAAAAAGCGAGAAGAGAGAAGTTTGAATTTTCTCACCACAAAAAAACAATAAATGTTTGAGGAGATGTATATGCTAGATACTCTGATTTGATTTTTTATACAATGCATACAGGTATTGAAACATGACACCAAACCCCACACATGTGTATGGTTATTATGTGTCAGTTACACACACAGACACACACACACATAAATAAATACATAAAAAAGTTGTGATGGACTCGCCATCAAGGTTAGCTGGGACCAGGCAGCAGGATGTGAGCCGTAAGAAAGATGAACTGTCAAGCTGAGGCTGCTAATCAGAGCAGGGAATGTAGGCAGGGAGAACTTGGGCCAGTTACATTCCTAGGCCCAGCCAGGCCAGCCAGCCAGCCCAAAGCCCGGCTCTAGTTTCGTCAGGCACCAGCACAAGGAGCTCATGCTGCCTGGCCTTCCTCAGTGAAACTGGCCCATAGGTCATCTCCCAGGAGTGAGGTTGAGTTGAGGGGAGTTGAGGGGTGGGCTCTGGAGGCTGACGAATGTTTAAAAGAGCCACTGTGGCCCCCTGCAATAATTAGTCAACAAGGGATGTGTAAAACGATTTTTGAGGATCCATGAGAGCTCAGCTGAGGTTAGAAAGCTTTGCTTTACGGTGGCCCAGTTGCCATGGTTTCTTTTCTTATGCAGTTTGGAAGAGGGAGCAGAGAAAACCAGTTATTATCTGCAGTGAGTCTAGCTTGATGTTAGACGTTACTGTATATTTTTTCTCCCAGCACCACAATATTATTTTAAATTTCGTAGAAAAACAGATTATAGGCCAAATTAAAATTTGCTATTTTATATGTTAAAAAATTACATATGATTTCAGCCTAATTTTGAAAATCTGCGGTAAGTGAAACCAAGGTTCTATATTAACAAGGCTATACCAATTTATATTCAACTCTAATTTTAAAATAAATGTGAAAATGTTGGACCACTTGTTATAATGACTTGGGCTCTTTACAGCACGTATGTGCATTGGAGACCAAGAATGTACAAATAAATAGTAATGGTATAACACAAATTTCAAAGTGTTTGACTGACATGTTAACAATGTGAAGTTTTCCGCTGACTGATATTTTAATGTCACACCCCCAACAAACCTATAATTAAAGTTATTTTGGCATTTGCATCTGAAATCCTTGCTTTTGGGGGGTGGGCGGTTTATAATTCCACTTTTTAAATGAGCTTCCAGGTATAATTTGACATAAAATACAAAATCTTATTCTGGCAAAAATTTCTTCTCTAGCTTTCCATTGTGAGATACAGGAACATGTAGCTTGTCAGTTTAAAAAGTTATCAAGGTACCTTAAAGGGGAATTGAACCTTTTGTGACTGTTTGTTTGGGATGTGTTGACCAGACTGTATATATGAGAACTAAAGCCCGGCTACTATACATTTCACACGAACACAGAGGTCATTAGAACGTACGACCGGCGGTTTCGGAAGAAGGGAGTGGCCTCACTTACTATGCTCCTCTTAAGAACATGAATTAATTTATATTTTTCTTCGAGAGAAATAGTACTTGCCATGTCATCATTCCCAGGACAAATATTTGGGTCTATAGCTACATATTTTAAACAGCATATAAATGAGTGGAACATTATCAGAATGGAAAACCAACAGTCAGGGCAGCGGACGGAGAGTCGGTGATTTCTCTTTTTGTACACTGTCTCCTTTAATCCTGTAAGCACGGAAGTTTCACGTGGGATTCTCATGTTTTCCTTTCCCATGCATTCCTTATATATCTATCTTGTATGTATGCATACACATCTGTATACGGATGCATGCATGTAACAGCAGGGGATAAATCTCTTGAAGAGTCATCCACTTCCACCTCCTTGGATGTGGACTCTGACGTAGGAGGGGAAAGCTTTAGACATGTTTGAAGCAAGGAGTTAGATTCTGCCCTGGAATTCAGAATGTAAAAGGAAAGTGCTTGGGAGAAAGTCTTATGCTGAGGTGGGGGTCACGGGAAGGCCACTGAATTCTTACAGGAAGTTCATGGGGGCAGTGGGAGGAGTCATGGGGCAAGGATCGTTTGAAGAATGCCGTCCTTTGAGTAGGTTTTAAGCACATCACTGGTAGGGGAACATCCGTATGGTCTTTCTTGCCTAAACAATTATAGGAAATGTCTCCCAGAACACTTCATGGCCGGGTAGGAGTTGGGTAAAAACTACAACTGTCATTTAAGCACAACAGATTAAGTGCTGACTCACACTTCCACATTCTTCCTGAAACGCTTGGTCATTTGAAGTGGGCAAGGGCTGTATTTTTCCTCAAGAGAGACATTTTTTCTTATAAACCTCTTTCCCTCCCTCTCCCCCAAACTTATGTACAATCTAAACTCCTTCAAAATAACAGAGTCCGAGCCTCCAATTCGTCCAGAGGTTTGGCAGCCCACTCCTCAAACTCTCTGTTGTCACCGTAACGTATAACTAAGGCAGACAAGGAATGACGTCAGGTCCCACCTTTGGGTCAATGTCCTATTACTTAGTGCTTCTCGATAAACCTTTCTGGCAAATTAGAGGTTTCCCATTTCTCCAGTCGGCTGGCTGTAAGATGTTGGGAGGCTGTTTTTTTCTTTAACACAAGGCTCTGAAGAATTTGTAGCCATGTATTTTTAATACTGTCAATAAACAGCTTCCTCAAGACTCAGAGGGGCAATAATGGAAGCTGTTAACAAAGTGTGAAAAGCAACAGGCTAGCAAAGGTTAATCACATGGCTGCCCACTAATGACCTCTACAGCCCTCAGTTTAAACCCAACAGCACTTGTAAAGACCAATCACGTGAATAATTTCCTGTCTGAGGTAGCCTTTATGGTTAAGAATAAAAGCGGAGCTGATTGTGAATGGAAACCCCCCGGCAGGGGAGGTGGTTATTATTTTTAAGCTGATCTAAACACCTGGGTTTCCCACTGGACCCTATTAAACTTCCCCTATTATGTCTAAATATTTCAATCATTTCTGCAGCAGTTGTGAATTAGTGCATTACTGAGGTAGCCAAGAACTAAGAAAGGGGAGTAGTTGACAAATGGCAAAGCCCCCCCAAAAGGTGATGACAGTCAGGTAGGGAGAATCCCAGGCTTTGGGAAAGGATTTGGAGGGGTCATCCCTCCTCTGTAGCTCTCTGACCCCACCCCGCCTCAAGGAAGACCACACGTAAAGCCATTCAGACCAAGAAAATTTTACTATTTTAAAGGCCTCCAGATGAGGAGATTCTTTAGCTTGCCCGGGTAACCCACTTCATTGTTTAATGGCCCTCACTCTCAGCCAGCAGCGTTCCCATTTGAAGAACTTCAGTGATTGCTGCCCGGTTTAGACCCATCGCCCCGGCCTTGTTTTGCTGATCTTTCTACATTTTATTATCGACTTGGTTAAACATTACTCCTCTCCCAATAAAATTGTTGAAGTCTTTGAAGATTTTATTTTCTACCTCCAACTTAAGATCCGAACATCCCTGGGTGAAAAGCCCTGACTAAGGCTCTCATCTTGTAACAATGACGTGTAGGTTCGTGGCAAGGACAGGGTTTATAAGCAGCAATAGTGATTCCAGATTCTAATTTGGCACCTAGAATTTGGGTGTTCCTTTGGACAGGGGGGGCCCATGCATACTCAGTGCTTCCTCCCTTCTCATTTGCATCATCTCATATCTTATTACATTTTTTAGGCATAAATTCCTCTTTTCTGAAAAGACTCCATAAAGGGCAATGTGTGGCGGAGGAATAAGGGTAGGGTATGGATACACAGTCAGATATCTACGTTAAAATTTTGTCTCTATTTACTTTCTGTGAGAATTACTGTGGCTGGTAACTTCTACACTGAGTTACCAACCACACTAAGATTCAATTTCCTGAAAGCAATACCTGTTTCTTAGAGTTGCGGTAAAGGAGAATAGAGTAACTTATCTGTACTATCCAGAGTGCAGCAGGCATTCGGCGTATGTTAGCTTGTTTCTTTCTTCTTTTTTAGCAACCCCGAACCCAGCGCAGTGGCTTATAGTTGATTAAAGATTCACAGGAGGCATTCGAATTTAGCATATTGGAGATTATTTGGTTCCAAGGAGCAAACCCAGCACTTGAACTAATTTGGGCAGGAGGGGGATTTGCCGTTTCCTCTTTCCAGTCAGCAGGTTGGCTCACGGATGCCTGGGAACGGGGGTTCTGGAGGACTGTGGCCAGGACACTCCTCATCTTTCTTCTCTACTCTTCTCCTAGATCCCTGACCGTATTTTTCCCTTTCCCTTCCCCTTCCCCTTTCCCTTCCCCTTCTCCTTCTCCTTCTCCTTCTCCTTCTTTTTCTCCTTCTCCTTCTCCTTCTCCTTCTTCTTCTTCTTTTTTAACAGAGTCTCTCTCTGTGCTCAGGCTGGAGCTCAGTGGCACGATCTCGGCTCACGGCAACCTCCGCCTCCTGGGTTCAAGCAATTCTCTGCCTCAGCCTCCCGAGTAGCTGGGATTACAGGCACCTGCCACCACGCCCAGATACTGGCTGTATTTTCTCAGCCCCATTTCTACTTGGCATGAAACATAACCTCCTCCTGCTCCCAGGTCCACATCTCCCAGCTTTACCACCAGAGAGGGGCCAATGCCCTCTGAGTTCCAATGAGAGAACTCTGGAGGTGGGATTGGATTGATCCAAACGGAGGCTGGAGGAACTGTGATTGTCACTTTCTATTACAGTCATACGGCTGAAGTAGTGGTAGCGTCAGTTTCCTAGAAGAGAAGCGTTCATTCCGCAGTACGTCAAGCCCGTCCTCATGCTAGCACACAGTGCTCAGTCAGCCTTACTTGAAAACAACAACAGCAAAACAGAATGTTAGCAGACTCGAGGGACAACACGCTCGAATACCGACATTGATTCCCATGATTGTGCTTCCTGCCCAGGTGCCCAGGGCCCCGGCGCTAATTAAGTCACCTCTCCCTCGGTCTGCCTTCTCCAGGCTGCACCTGGTTCTAAGCTCAAAGCAGTCTGAGGCCTGTGATTAAAATCTACCTGTTTATCTCTTTCCCTAAAGGCCAAGCTGTCTTCAGTGGGACCAAAAGCTGACTTGATAAATTATTCTGTGTCAATAGTAATAATATTTATGATTATAAGGCACATTCCCATGGATGATGCTAATATGCTAATGGGAAAAGGCAAGAGAGAAGAGAAAAGGCATTTTTGCAAGCCTTTTGTGAAGATGCTTCAGCTAGCCCACCTCTGCCCCACCTCAAATACACACAAACTCATATAAACTTGCAATGGCGTGAACGTCGCTAGACAGGAAGATAGGGAAAGATGTATGGGAATAGATTATCAAGAGGCCAGGGTCGTCTCGTGGTTACATCTGGAAATCACGCTGCGTGGGAAGACAGCTCCTTCATCTAGTACTAGCCCCTGCCTTAAGCTTCCTGATTCTGACAGCTTGTTTGTTCTCTTTGGAGTTTAGGATTTTGTGACATTTTATCAGGGATACAAAGTCTGGAGAAATATGGAGTTAACTGAACATTAAATATTTATTTCCAGCATTGTTTTGCTTCATTTTTATTGGTTTTACAAGGCCAGTAAAAGAATCGTGTTATGAATATTTGCTGGAACTGCATTGCAGAGCCACCAGATCTGTCTGAGTTGACACTACAGAGAGTAGGAGAGAAGCCTCTACTACCCCTGAGGGTGTTGCTTTTCTCCCGCGTCACGGCACGTCACGTTGATGTCTCCATCGCTTATCCGAAGGATGACTTACAGCAGAATAGTATGTATTCACATATCCCACTCCAAAGCCTTTATTAAGTGCTTCCTGTGAGCTGTGCCTACTGTGAGCTGGGCACTGTCTTAGGCATGAACGATTCTGAGATGAGTGGTACAGAGTTCTGGCATCAAGTTTCTTAGAGTCTAGTGGAGGACACATGTAAGTAAATAAATCACAAAGTGGTGCCTACTAAGTGCAGTAGAATACCAAAACAGAAGTGGTACGGGAGAGACACAAGTAAACTGGGTGGGGTTTGGGAGTGAGAAAAATCTTCCAATGGGGAAATGACGTATGAATTTTATATCTGATGGGATTTCCAAGCGCAGTTGATGAGTCTCATTCCCCCACGCTGCAGCAAAGGGTGATCTGATCCGCATGGCACTAACTCTTCACTAATGATACGAGCCAGCATCCATTGAGAAACCTCTATTCCAGACACCGTCAGGGTGCTACATTTATGATCTCATTAAATCCTTACAACTCTTTGAGGGCGAGTGCTCTCCATTTGATAGATGAAGAACACGAAGCTTAGAGGGTGAAACTTGCGCAGGGTCATGCAGTTGACAGGAGGCAGTGCCAGGATTCTAACTCAGATGGGTTCGACCCTGGAGCCCAAGCTCTTGCCCAAAGAGTGCACATAATCAAGAGAGGCCTCGGGTACAGCACTTAGCACTTTAGACTTTTCACAGTGCTCTCACCTGTTTTGACTCATTTGAACCTCTCTTAAGCACCCCGGGGATGACACTGGCAGGGCATGATCATTCCATTTGAAGACAAGGAAAATGAAGCTTTAGAGCAGGGAGGTCACACAGTCACACAGTTACTAAGAGGAAGAGCTAGGCTAGGACTCAGGCTGTTTGACTTCCAGCATAGCTCTTCTCCCTTCACTGCAGAGCGAACGAGGCGGCCACGTGCATAGAAGCAATTGCTATGCTCTCCACATGCCGCCCTGCCTTCCACCACCCCATGCTCCCACCACCAAGTCTCTGTAATTGATTTTAAAAATCCGTAGAAGATTTCTCTACACGGACATGCAGGGCTGAGGGAGAGGGAAAGATCCCCTCTTTCCCATACCTGGTAGGGAAAGGCCTACCTTAAATTCTTTCTCAAAAATTATTCTAAAGAAGGAAGAATGTAGGCTGTTATGAGTCTAACAAGCTAGTGAAGAAAATTAGGTGGTCTTAAATTTTTATTTTAAAGGAGCAATAAGAGGTGCCACCTCTGTAAATGACATATCATGGGAACTGATAACTGTGTATCACTGAATGTCAATAAACTGCAGGCTACTATCAGGTAGATTTGGATGGTTAAAACATGGGCTGTAAATGATATTACCACGTGGGCTGGAAGGTTAACAATACCCATTAGTCAATGAGGTGAGCCTTGGTGCCATCTTCAGTGGCAATATCTTTAAGGGTTTCCATAGACGCCCCTACTCTGTGCTTGTCAAGTGAGCCTCCTCTGGGGTTCAAGGTCTCCCCTTTTGTACTTCACCACAGAATTCCAAATA
Source organism: Cebus imitator (assembly GCF_001604975.1). Taxonomy (NCBI): domain Eukaryota; kingdom Metazoa; phylum Chordata; class Mammalia; order Primates; family Cebidae; genus Cebus; species Cebus imitator. The sequence goes on along the minus strand of NW_016107426.1, from coordinate 5,368,407 downwards.
AACCTTCATTAGGAACAAACAAAAACTTTCTTCATGTGATTTAAACTGTTCACAGACTTTTAATGTTTAAATCTCACTCTTTTGAAAAAAGATTACCCTATTCTTTTCTTGAGAATTTAATAGATAGCACTCAAAAATGTTTGCCCTAAGGAGTATATGGCAAAAAAGACATCTATGGGGGACCCAAACTTAATTTGTCTTTTACTGTGACCTCAGCTTGGAGGCTGAGGTTGGATAGATGCATTTCACAGATAGAAAAAAATATACATGAGAAAATGCTAAAGGAAATTTACCTTCTTGGAAAGGTAAACTAAAGCACAGATAAATTGAGGATATCACATATATTGCAAGCGCTCAAGGGGATATGAAAAAGGCAGTATTGTAATAATATATGAGAAAAACGTTATACGTTGTGAAGTGTTATGTCAGGAATTTGGTCGCTCCCTGTCATTCTCCCTTTTGAGGTCACCCTGTGGAGAAACCTTTCTCTAACTTCCTGATCATTCTCCTACCAGGTAGGCTCGTCTCCACGGACGTCACAACACCCTGTGCATAGCACTGTCACTAAATTCATCACACTGCGTTATGATAGCTGTTACTGTGTCTTCCCCACCGGACTGTAGGCCTGGGAATTACCCATGTGCTGTGTCCATGCCTAGCATAGCTGTGCCTGATACAAAGCGGATATTTGTGGTAAATATTTGTGGCATTAATGATCAAACAGATAAGTAAACTTTTGGATCTTAATTCGCTTTTTTTTTTTTTTTTGAGACGGAGTCTGGCTCTGGAGTACAGTAGCATGATCTCAGCTCACTGCAACCTCCACCTCCTGGGTTCAAGTGATTCTCCTGCCTCAGACCCCTGAAGAGCTGGGATTATAGGCGTTTGCCACCATGCCTGGCTAATTTTTTGTATTTTTGGTAGAGTTGGGGTTTCACCATCTTGGCCAGGATGCTCTCGATTTCTTGACCTGGCGATCCACTTGCCTTGGCCTCCCAAAGTGCTGGAATTACAGGCAGCGCGCTTGGCCTGGATCTTAATTCTTAAGTGAAACTCTTGTTATAGAGATTGGAAAATCTTTTCTGCTAAAGGCTTTTTTTTTGGTTTTAATTTAAATAACCGTGGGAAGACTGACTACTGCCTATGCCACTTGGAGTGTCATGATGTATATCAGTTTATTAATTAATTGCTCTGAAATATTTCTACTGTAAAATTTGTTCAACTTTGTTTAATCGAGCTATCCTAGATTCTGACCACAACGTCATGTTAAGAAACACTTAGTAATATACTTGAGCAAATGCTACTTTAAAAGTTAAATAAAAGGCCAAGCATGGTGGCTCATGCCTGTAATCCCAGCACTTTGGGAGGTCAAGGTGGGCAGGTCACAAGGTCACAAGATCGAGACCAGCCTGGCCAACATGGTGAAACCTGTGTCTACTAAAAATACAAAAATTAGCTGGGTGTGGTGGCATGTGCCTGTAATCCCAGCTACTCGGGAGGCTGAAGTCGGATAATCATTTGAACCAGGGAGTCGGAGGTTGTGGTGAGCTGAGATCGCGCCATTGCACTCCAACCTGGGTAACAAGAGCGAAACTCCGTCTCAAAAAAAAAAAAAAAAAAAAAAAAAAAAAAAAAAAAAAAAAAAAAAAGAAAAAGTTAAGTAAAAATATAAAATAAAATATGTCACAAAGTACAGTTAATAACAGATGAGTGCTAAACTCTATATGGTATCAGTTTGAAAAGGAGAAAATTAATGTAGAATGAGCTGCAGAATCTTTTTGAAGGCAATTGGAAGCTTGCAAGATAGATTAAATCTGGCTGGGGGGAGGTAAGGAGGCATCATGGTTTTTCATCCTTCTGTTCCTTCTACCATCTGGTAGGACACACTCCAATTAACATTAGTGCCTTACTATGGGGTGAGGGTTTTAAGTTGGGGGAAGGAGTTGTGAGTAGACTTAACATGCTCTTTGCTTTCTCAAGAGCTTCCATTGTAGCTGTGAGTTATTGGAGGTTCACCACTTTGAGGATTTTAATCGTGGCAGAGGAAAAGAACATGCTGCCTAGCTTTTCTCTTTAACTTCCCAGGAGCACAGGTATGTTTGTGTCCATTATTAACAAAATTGTCAGTTTTAAGGGTCTGCAAGGCTTGCAGATTTTCAAAATGGGCATATTTTCACTGGGACTGATGAACATGCTCAGTGTCCCTGGTTTGGGTTCCTTTTAAACTCTGTTTTTGACCAAAAGTTGTGTGCTTTCTAAAAAAAGATAGCCTCTACCACAGCTCAGATTCCCCAGTTGCTCAGAGAATTTCCTGTAAATGGGAATGTGCTGAGGCCCTTTAGCTGCATGCTCCCACTCATGAACTCTTGCCTCTCTTCCAGTGATTCGTTTATATTTTCAGACCCCAAAGAATGATTGAGTTAATTCTCATGGCTTAATAATTCACAAATTTGGCTTTCCTGTTGTGCCAAATAGTCTCTTGATTAATCACAGAGATGAAGACTGAGAAAAATGGTTATATTTGAAATAAATTTTATTTACATTTTGTCAGAGAATGGTGGCATTTGGAGCCATTTTGCAGGAGGCAGCATTCCTTCAAATTTCTGTTTAGGTTGCTGGGTAGAATGAATTTTCAATAAAAAAGAGAAGCGTTTCTAAGAGTCCAAAGAGAGAGAGAGAGCCCTACAAACACTTTCCCACTTTTCAATATGAATTATTTCCTTTTGATTTTTTCAAAGCAAGCAGAGACCAGGCCAAGCTTATTTGGAGGTCAGTCTGAAAATAGGTGAATCTGGATCTCTCTAACAACAACAAAAAAGGCCTTTTCTGGGGCACTCGAGCACATCGCTAACAGCAGACTGTGTGTGTTGTTGCTCAGTGCGGATGCAAACACATATGATGGGTCACACGTACGAAGACCAAATCATATTTGTGTAATGAAATAACTTATCCCTTACTGGGAAATAGAAATCCCTGGAAGCAAATATTCTTGGGAACAGAAATTGTGGTTTAAATATGGCCTGATCTGAGATGTGGGGCTTTTATTCTTCTTCTGTTTATTGTGTGTGTGTGGGTGTGTGTTTTGTTTTGTTTTCGTGAACCACATAGGGCTTTACTGTAATACTGGGAATAGTCTGTGTACGTGTGTTTATTTGTGTGAATGTGGATACAAAAAAGCCTCATTTAGACTTTTCTCACTTCTTTGGTAAAGGCCTGGTTGAAACAACTTTCTTTAGTTTTCTGGGTGAGGACAGAAAACACAACTTCAAGTAAACGTTAGGGAGGAACTGCCCGAGCTCTCTGGGAGCACACGCTTACAACTCACTTTAGAATGAAGTGTAGTGTGCAAACACCTAATTTCTACAAAACGGCTTGTATTCGGAGTTACTAATTACAAACCCTCATGCTCTCCCTTCTTTTTCTGTTCCAATCTGCAAGGTTATTTAATTGAAGTCCTATTTTGTGGGTGCAGATGCATGATGTGTTTGAATCATCAAACAGATTTAGTGTGTTTTGATTGTTGTGTGTGCCTCATTGCTATTCCCAGAATGTCGAGCGGAGCTTATGCTTCTCGGGAAGACTTGAAGCATGAAACAGTAAAAGAGGCCTTTCTTCTCCTCCCACCCCCTCGCCCCCCATCTTCGTTGAAACTTTGCCAATATCAGATCGCACTCTGTCTGTTGCTGCATTAAAATGAAGTCGTCCCCTCCCACTTGCCCCCTTCCCTGCTGCCCTTCCCTTTGCTCTCCAGCCCCACAATTTTCTTCCTAAGTGGGGGAGACTTGCTTGCTATGGATGAACATCTTTAGCTTTATTTTTTCTGCCTTACTCTCCTTTCCATTTGCCTCTCCATTTCTCCCTCCTTCTTTGCTGTGGTTTTTGGATTGGGGCTTGTGAATGGGAAAGAGAAGGGGCCTGTTTTCCTTTCGAGGTGAAAACAGCCTTGGAACCGGCAGGTGCACAGCCCCCAAGCAGCTGCTTGTGACTTGCAAGCTGAAGCGTCTTACTTCCCCCTCCAAGCCAAGAGCACTTCATATAATCCTCTCATGCAATTCACACTGTAATTGCAGAAACCCCAACTGCTAGGGCTCATATTATTATTATTATCACAATTATTATTGTTGTTGTTTTTCACCGATAACAATATCTTCTGCAAACAGGAAACCGTCATGTTAATTCTTTTTTGTGTAAGATGAGTTGCTTCTCTGGAAGCAAGATTTTCTTTTTCTTTGTCTTGCTCTGAGCCCCGTCCCCTGGCCCCCTCCAGCCCTAACCCCCTTGAAGGCCACTCAGGGAGCAGCACATGTGGAACTTTTATGTGGTTCTATAGGGCCTTTTATTACGCTGTGGGCCTCATCCTCTTCTTAAGAAGGAGGCCGGTGGCTGGGTGCTGGCAATAGAAATGGTTTTCTCCAGCTTCTGCTTACTCCTTTGGTAATTATGAGACTAAAAGATCCTTTTGCTTTTTTATTTCTTTTTTTTTTTTGGTTTACCCATGAGTGCCTTAGTCCATGAACAATCATTTCACGGTTTTGAGGAAGAAAGGGAGAGGCATAGAAACATGGGGAGAGCCTATTTTTTTTCATGACATTAAAAATGCTTAGAGAAGTAGTAAAAAATACTTACATTGCTGGTTTTAAAAAATCTGATATTTTGAGAGTCAGAATATAAACGATTACTGACACTTGTGTATAATTTGTGATTTTGATCTACAACTTTGGCCTTCTTCATTATTAATCAAAATCCAGCTATTCATAACCACGGTCATGACTTTAGCACAGCTGCATGCTACCAGTACCTGAGCTGTTGTTTAAATAGTATTTTCTTTACATGGACTTTCCTTTTAAATATAATCTACCTGCAAAAGAAATCACTTGCTACAAAAACATCTCCTCGATAGATGGTATACAAACACAATTTACCTTAAAGACAAAGTGACTATAAAAAGTAAATAAATGCAGACAGCTGCTGTGACACTGTTTTGTGTTAGAGGTTTGTGAAGTGTAGGAACGGCATTCATGGTGGGCACGGAGACTCTTCTTACTATGATCAGAAGGGCTGAAAGAGGACTGAGGAGAGAGCCACCTTCTCGCCTTGGGGACCAGCGGCATTTAGTGCCACGCCAGCGTACCCCTGCACACTGCTCTCCTCCCGGGCCATGTCCCCACACTGTGCACATCCTACGCTTTGGGGTACATAGTCCATTGTGTCGTTTGTGGCTCAGGTGGCCCGAAGTCCACCATGAATATTTGGTTCTAGATGGCAATTTATTTTTATTTATTTGTTTATTTTTTTGAGATGGAATTTGCTCGTCTCCCAGGTTAGAGTGCAATGGCGTGATCTTGGCTCACTGCAGCCTCTGCCTCCCAGGTTCAAGCAATTCTCCTGCCTCAGTCTCTCAAGTAGCTGGGATTACAGGCACCTGCCACCACTCCCGGCTAAATTTTGTATTTTAGTAGAGACGGAGTTTCGCCACGTTGGCCAGGCTGGTCTCAAACTGCTGATCTCGTGATCCACCTGCCTCGGCCTCCCAAAGTGCTGGGATTACAGGCGTGAGCCGCCATGCCCGGCCTATTTATTTTTTTAAGTTGGCTCATGATGTGTATGAAATATGTATTTCTAGTACGAGAGAGTCAAAAACAATTGCTCTTACAGGAGAATTGGGGTCTAGTCGTAAATTAGTCAAATACCAGCTATAAGGAACCAAAGTGCTAAAGCGTGTCCGGGGAAAGAGAGGAGAAACACATTCTAGGGTCCAAACGGCAATATTGGGAACTAAAACTCGGAGCCAAAATGGATCAAAAGTCTGGAGAAAGTGAAATACAGTCAGAAATGGATTGCGATGGATATTCCAGAAAAGAAACATCTGTGATCAGCGCTGAAGCATTTGAGAGTTCCATGTAGCAGGTGACTGAAGAGAGTGTCTGGGTGAAACGCTGGGTGAAATCAGCGTAGAGAAAGAAGAGCACTTCTTAGCTAATGAGTGTGAGTCATAAAACACAAAGGTGAGAACTGCTCAGCTCACCTCCACACACCCACACCTGCGCACACCACAGAGGTAAAAGAGTTGGTAGACCTCACAGGTTTTCTCTTTTTTTTTTTTTTGAGATGGAGTTTCACTCATGTTACCCAGGCTGGAGTGCAATGGCGCGATCTCGGCTCACTGCAACCTCCGCCTCCTGGGTTCGGGCAATTCTCCTGCCTCAGCCTCCTGAGTAGCTGAGATTACAGGCACGCGCCACCATGCCCAGCTAATGTTTTATATTTTTAGTAGAGACGGGGTTTCACCATGTTGACCAGGATGGTCTCGATCTCTTGACCTTGTGATCCACACGCCTCGGCCTCCCAAAGTGCTGGGATTACAGGCTTGAGCAAACATTTTCTAAAGATTTGTCCCCAGTCCTTGCACAAGCCCATTATGACTTCACTATGTAAATCTGTCCAGTCATTCTTAATGGTTATACGGCCTTTATCTCCCCCTGACTCTCCTCCCACCACGTTCTTCAGCCTTCAGATGGAAGGGACAGCCGTGAAGATGCATAAATAGGCTAGAAAATGTTTCTTCAGTAGAAATTCAGTCAAATGACCTTTTTACAACATCCGTGATTTTATTCTCCAGGACAGTATGGTAAAATGGTGAGGGCTGATGTGTTGCTTTAGGCCTGTTATCTGTTCTGTGGTTGGCTAGTTAATGGCAGTTTCTAAAGTTGATGAAGCTTATTATTATTATTGTTTTTTGAGATGGAGTCTCACTCTGTCGCCCAGGCTGGAGTGCAGTGGCACGATCTTGGCTCACTGCAACTTCCGCCTCCTGGGTTCAAGCAATTCTCTTTCCTCAGCCTTCCGAGTAGCTGGGATTACAGGCGTGCACCACTACACCCGGCTAATTTGTGTATTTTTTAGTAGAGACGGGGTTTTGGCATGTTGGCCAGGCTGATCTTGAACTCCTGACCGCAGGTGATCTGCCTGCCTTGGCCTCCCAAAGTGCTGGGATTATAGGCATGAACCACCATGCCTGGCCTGATGAAGCTTACTAAAGATGACTTTTATGATCAATGTGTCTGTTTTATATTGGTAAGTGAAGATGATCCTAGCATTGTTCTAAGTACTCTGACAGATATAAAAGAAACCTGCTTAGGCTGGGTGTGGTGGCTCACACCTGTAATCATAGCACTTTGGGAGACTGAGGCTGGTGGATCACCTGAGATCAGGAGTTTGAGACAAGCCTGACCAGCATGGTGAAACCCTGTCTCTACTAAATACAAAAAATTAGCCAGGCATGGTAGTGCATGCCTGTAATCCCAGCCACTTGGGAGGCTGAGGCAGGAGAATCTTGCTTGAACCCAGGAGGTAGAGGTTGCAATGAGCTGAGATTCCACCACTGTACTCCAGCCTGGGTAACAAGAGCGAAACTCCGCCACACACACACAAAAAAACCCCAAACAAATGAAACCTACTTAATAAACATTTAACTCAGGACTTACCCCAGCTCTGTGCTGGGGGTACAAGCACATAGCCTATTGCGAAGATATTTAATAAAAACTCCCATAAGGGTAAGGATTGGAACTTCATTGAACACATGAGCAGGCACCTAACCAAATCTTCCGAAGTCAGCACAGGCTTCCACATAGATTGAGAACTTAAGGCCAAAATAGGAATTAGTTAGGGGGAATCTAAAGGGAGAAGTTGAGGGAAGGAGAGGACCCCCGAAGGCCTGGAGGTAAGGTATGTATCAGGAGTTTTGAGAACTTTAAGTAGCTCACCAGGCCTGGAGGTTGGGAGGTGGATGGAGAGCAGAGGCAGAAACTGAAGCTGAAGATGCATGGAAGGGCCGTGGTGAAGAAGTTTAGATTTGATGCTGGATGAAATAGAGAGCCGGACTGAAATCTGGGAAGAAAGGCCGCCCTGGAAAGAAGTGAGGGGAGGCGGAAATACAGGTGATGGCACAGAGAGGAGGGCGAAGCGTGAGGAGGAGTCTGACCAGCTGAGCCTGGGGGTGCTTGGAGGGTGGGTCACACTGGGCCAGCTAGGACAGGCAGTGACCTTGCAATGATCCCCAGGGACTGATGGCAAAAGTGCAGGTCATCGCCATCACAGCAGAGAGGACTGTGCACCGTGGTAATGGCTTGGGGTGAGCGCGTGCAGGGAGTGGGGTGGGAAGTACAGAAGCCCTTTGGTTTTTGATCAAGGACAGTATTTTTTGAAGATTTTTGATCAAAGACAGTATTTTTTGGACAATATTTGGCAAAGTGAGCTGAGTTACTTTCCTATTATAAATGTCCAGTATGCTTCGTGAACCTGTTTTACCTTGACAATGAGCCTTTAATGTTCAGGGGAGCATCGGTTCCCACCATCTGGCAATGGTATTAATAAAAGGTAACATGAATGAGGTACCTGCCTTGGGGCAAGCACTGTGCAGAACACTTGGCGTGTATTATCTCATGTTTCTTCCCCCAGGCTCAATGAGGTCTTGTTATTATTATCTGTATTTTACAGATGAGAGTACTAAGACTTAGAGAAGGTCAATGACACCATAGCTAAACGATAGCGGTGGGGTTTCAACCCAGGGTTGGTTCCCGAGCCTGAGCTGGAAACCAGACTGCCACAGTTAAGGATGTATTGGACACTGAGTCTAAGGATTAACTGTGTACAAATTAGACGTTTTTTAAATGAACAAAGAAACAATTAGAAGCCTTTTGGTTTCTTTCTGCATCTTTCTCTTGGAATTATGCTGCAGGAAAAAGATTTGATTAATGAAGAGTTATGACGAGTTGTTTCAAATTTAACTCGGTTTTACCAAACATGCAAAAGCAAAAGGACATCCAAGGAGGATTTTTTCCAGGTTTTGATACTTAAACTTTTGGAGGATTAAATTTGCTAAAACAGGAAGTAGGCTTTTATTTTTACATTTCACATATGGAGGCCACACACTTTCATAATCCTTAAATTGGAAAAGATTCACAGAGCTAATCTACCCGAATCAGTTAGTAGCCATTACTCTCTACTAAAAACCAAAAATGTGTCACCAGAATTATTCCAACATCCGAATAGTGAAAAGAGTCTACAGATCAAATGCCTAATCTAACTCCCTCATTTGACACATGAGGAAACTGAGGACCAGAGCAGCCACGGGACAGACTTGCCCAAAGCCACACAGTGGGTGGGTCTGCAGCTGGGCTTTGGACCAGAGTTTCTTCTGACAAGAGGAAAGCTTGATGGCCACACCCGCTCACCCTGGATAACAGTGTCTCCCAGCGGAATTAACACAATGCAGTATCATTTTTACTTTAAGATTTAAAAGCAAGCAAGCAAATTAGTCATTTAAACCATTTTTATGTGAAACCTAACATGGCCACATTGTAGAGGAAACCACAAGGATTTAATAAACAAAACAGGAAACTTCAAAGAAATGCCTTTTCTTGGAAAGAAGGCAGGAGAGCAAGAAAAGGGAGTGTCTTCCCTTTATCACGTGCGTCTTATGGTTTAAATGTATTCTCTCTTCTTTAGAGAGAGGGCAGTTGTCCAGAGGGCAATTTTTTTTTTTTTTTTTGAGACACTCTGGGATCTCTTAGAAGTGTGATGGACAATAGTGAACTATCAATGAATAACAGGGTTCATAATTATGCTGTTAAATAACTTCGTGAGTCCGCAGAAACATACACTTTCCATTAATGTATAATTTAAAATTGTCTAAATACATGTTAACAGATCCTTTAATACAATAGATTTTAATTTTTTATCTCAGAAATTTATTTTTGAGCTAATTTTAATAGATCATATACTTGATTAGAAGTGTGTCACATGAATGAATGCATCTTGCATTCATTCAAGGTTATCTTTAAAATGATGTGAGTAATCTGTTTTATGCCCACAAGTACTATGAATGCTAACACTTCATTCTTAACACATCTAGTTGTCATTAGGTACAGCAGCTGATACAATCTTCCATTAGGCAGTCTCAGAACTGTGGGTGGTCTTGGAAACTATACCATATGAACTGTAATACACAATAGAGCGAGTTGGGGATTTTTTTTTTAGCTTTAATTCCGAATCATGCAACTCCTATTGGTTGAAATTGAGCAAAATAATAAAAAGGATCTGATTCTAGCATCGACCTATACTGATGTGTTAGAGCAGAGTTCCTTACATACTCTTTGTTACTTAAATAATTTAAATTTGCAGCAGTCTTTTTTTTTTTTTTTTTTTAAGTCTTTTATTTACCTAGTTAAAGGATCTGAAATGGCAGCGCTAGAAAACAGGGAGCACAGCTGATGGTTACATTTTTAAAAAGCTAGATGCTCATAAAATAAGGTATCACAGAGGAAACAATAATGCATTTTAACTACACTTTTGATTGAACCAGCACTGAATACATTTCATTGGGACATTTTGGAAGTAAACTGTGCAATTTATATCAATACTAAATTGGCTGTGGTCACTGCGGTGTTATTATAAGGGAGTTAACTCATCATGTTTGGAAGCTCAATGTCACTTTAAAGGTCTGAAACTTCTGTGTTGTATATATATTTTTCTTTATAAAAATACCTTTAAGTGCCTTAGATATATAGCTATTGATTTAATTTCAACCAGAGACATACTGCATTCCAAGTCCAGAATAGAAGTAAAATGCAAAGTAAATGATCAATTTTGTATTTACTAGGTGGGTAAGGAAGCAAGTGTTATGAATGGTTTTGGCAACTCAAGAAAGATCTATCTGCTCACAGAACTCTACAAAAGTAATCATTTGCTAATCTCAAGAGAAATCTTCTTTAAATAAAACTAATCTTTTTGTGTATGCTTTTAAAGATGAAAAATCTTTCAAAGCACCATTGAAATGACAAGCAAACTGTCTTTCATTTCTGGTAAATGAGCTACAAATGTATGCTTTTACAATTAAAAAAATATTTAAGCGAGAAATCTGCAACCACAAAGAAGTGTAGATTGAAACAGTGCTAATTTTTTTTTTTTTTTCTGGCATAGATGATCCCTTAGTCTTTTCCACTGCAGTCTGGAAGCCTTAATAAAGAAACCACACACAAGTTATTCTCTGGGCAGAAGCATGTTAGCTTCCAACTTTGATTTCATGTTTTGTTCAACAGGCAGATAGTTTAAAAAGTTTTGTTTCCCATCTTATTTTGTTCCTTAAAATCCTTCAAATCTGAAGGGAATGGAATTATAGTACTGTTCATTCTGTACCTTCCGGCCTACCTGCTAAGTTGGTTTTGTTTTTTAATGACCTAGGCCTAATTAGTAAAAATTCAGTTGCTCTCCTTCCTTTCCCTCTCCCTCTCCGTCTGTCCCTCTCTTCTTCCTTTCTTCCTTCCTCCTTCTCCAAGTCCCTCTTGTCTTCCCCACTCCCCCCTTGTCCCCTTTGGAAGCCCCTGGGATGACACTGTTCATTGATGCATCTCCCTCATTAGCATTGCTGCAGCTTGGCTCAGTGGTTTCAGAGGCAATCCGTCATGAGAAAACTGAAGAATGTGCCCCATTTGCATGATTCTGTGCCAGAATGCAACTTTTTCTCAGCTGTTCTTTGTGTAATTTCCCCTTGAGCGTTCAACTTTCCCATGAAGTCCTAGAAATCATATTACAGATTTCCAACCCAATTGAAATGCTCCACAGATTAATTTTACATACTTGCTTCCTTCCCCCAAAAACTTCATAGTTCTTCGTAAACAGAGCAAACTAGTACATAAAAAACACGTTTAGCCTTTCATTGTTTTGAAATGTAGGGCACATTAAATGAATAATTTTGCTTTGAAAGTGCAAATATATATTTATTACACATGTCCAAATGAGGCCACAACACTAATACTTGGGCAGTTTCTGCTTTCTAGCCACTTAATGCCACCTGCAAACCACGTTTTGTGACCCACCACAGAACTCAGAGCAAAACAGCAGAAAGCTGGGTGAGGTGCTCACTGTCTCTTTCATAAAGAGACCTTCCCACGTAAGTCAAGATCTGTTTTGCAGTTCTTGGGTGAACACATTTTAATAAAATAATGAATTCATAACAGCTAACTAGCTGCTAATTAAATAAGTATTCTCACAGCATTTTTTCTAGATAGAAAACGACAACTAAAGCAACTGTGAGATATGCAACCTGTTACTAAGATTTCCATTTTCCAGAAATTAAGAGAAATGTAATATGGTATATACACACAGCACTGCCTTCCAGAAGAGAAACATCCCATTAAAGCACAGTTATTACATTTGAATTAAGAAGAACCCAACTTATTTACACACACACACAGAAACACACACACTCCATAGCCCTTTTTAATGACATGTTATTCTCAGCATTATTACGTACGAATTGATAGTCTTTTAACTTCCTTTTGACTTTTGAGTGCAGTTAGTAGTAAGAATAAACCATTTCGTCTTCTTATTCCCATCCTAAAACCTGTAGAATAAATTATCTAAAAAATTACTTTTGACCATTGGTTGGAAAGTAGCCATAAAATAGCGAAGATATTCTAAAAGTGTTTTAGTTAAAACTATTTAAAATTTTAAATGACTTCATAATCTTTGGGACAGAGACGATGCGTTTAGAATGAGAAGGCCGAAAATACCCAACTTTAAAGCCTAGTGAGTATCAAACAGAATTAAAATAACTTAAATAATTCCCTGTACTAACAGAAACAAATAAAGCTCTTAAAATACGAAAATTTGGTCGCTGAAGAACCGCTCACACGGTGATTAGAATTAGGTTGCAGAAGATTTCATTAATTATAGGTGACTGATTTTCCCTGAGCAGACAGCTCAGGTCTCCCGGCCCCCTCCGTGCGCCCCCTCCCCAGCTCATCTCAAACTGTTGTCTAACCTTTCCCTTAATCCATCTCATCTTGAGCTGATGGGAACTGCTTTCATTCTACCTCTTGTGGAGGTAATGAAACAATCTTCTTATTCACTTGGTTCCTCTGAGCCGGTGACATGCAACAACAACAAAAAAAAGCGAGCGCCCTGATTAATGGCTGCTAATTAGCAATGTTAATGACCAGGTGTCCAGAGGACGGCCAGCTCCTCTCAGCATGGAGTGATCGCTCAATGAGGGCCCTGCAAATCCATTCCCAGTGACCCTTCCCCTCAGCTGCCAGTAATGAAGCCGGCTTGCTCGTTACTCCCGGGAGAGGCGCAGGGGGAGACCTGGGCCTGGGACCCAAACTCTTGCCTGGGGTCTAGTGGGTCTTCCATTAATTAAGGTTAGCATTTCTGGCCCCCCAAAAGCTCAAAGGTAGAGGAGTGAAGAACAGGGAGATGTACTCAAACCTCTTTTGTCCAGAGGAGATTCTTTTCTAAATGGAACCGGTAATTAATTTTAACCATCTACATGTACATCTGTAATTCTGACTACGTGCTAGCTACACATATCATCTTCTCAATCAGATTCTTTTATTATCCCGAGATGATTCACATGGGTGAAGCAAATCTCATCTTAGCTTTCAAACACCGATTTTTGTCTGTGAAGTTTACATTCTCTTTTTACCATTCAGCACAGATTACCTAATGGCAGCAGAAACTCAGTGCGCCTAGAGGTGTGCTTAAAAAAATAGTAATCTTTGAAAATACTTTTTCTACTTAGAAGGTAGGTTAAGTATGCAGCTGCTCTTATCTCTCATGTTGGAGAAAGGAAATTATATTAACTTTTAAAACAAACAACAAAACAAAACCATGCTTTCCCCAGAGCTTTGTAGAGAATCGGCTCTGTAAAGACCTGAAGAACTATTTTCCTAATTAGAGTTGGTTCTTTTTTGGAATGCTGACCAGAAAATTGAAAGGTGACAGAACTGAAGTCTCTGCAGTTAACTAACCATTAATTGTATTTGCCAATTTGTGACAAGCGGATTCTGAGTTTACATGATCGTTTATTTTCCCCTCACTGGAGAGTGGTCTGTATTTCCTCCAAGCAAAGCGACTGGGATTCAGTGTGGAAGAAATGAGCTAAAATGGGAGGAAATGTGCGATGCCATTGTTTTTGTTTCAGCACATTCTTTCTTTTTAATAAACACGTCTTAGGTTGGGACAATACCTTGGCCGATTTAGAAATGCTACATATATATACGACATAGGTATATCACGTGTATGTCCTACTTGTTGAAGGGTCATGTGTTTGATAGCATTGTGATAAGTTTCTGTTAATGACATTTTTGATCATGTATAATTTATTTTGGTAGAATAAGTGTTATTGTAAAAATTACCAGCTATTCATAGGTGATGAAATACCCCTCATACACTACACTTAATAGCGGGTTTTGAAAGATTGTGGTTACTGCCTTGCTGTGGGCTAATAGGTCTAAGTAAAATTTGACAAGAAAAACTTCAGAGCTTTACTTCCAAGTGTGGACAGGCCAAGTAATACCACCTCTTAAGCCCCAGTGGAGGGTGCCTAGATAGACATCTGGCTCCTCTTTCCCAGGAGCCCACCCTCTGTTGTACTCATATTTGATGTAGATTTTTGGGGAGAGGGATACAAGTTTTTTCCCCATCATTACATACTTTAGTACATTTTCCTTGTAGAAAATTTAGAAAGCATTGAAAAGCATATGCATACATGTTCAAGCACATTCACACGTACACACACAGCGCCCACAATCCTAACCAGAACTACATCCATTGCCAACATGTTGCCATATATTCTAGCTATCGTTTTCTGTGCAGAGACACTTTTTCTTTTAACCGAAATGGTATCATACTGCAGGTAATATTTTATAAATTGTTTTATAAAGTTAACAACCCGACCATAACTTGTTGTGAAATATTCTTCTACAATAGCATATTGTGACTAAGAGCCACGAGTCTCCATTGACCATGAATGGTTAATGACGATTTCTAGAGTGACTACAGAGCCACATTACTGTCATGGCCCCAGTGCTAAAGGGATGGACACAGGCTCCATCGTGGCCAGTTCCTCCCTACCCAGTGGACTTTGAGAGTTTGCTGAGAATTGAGTTATATCCCTCCATTAGCTTACATCCTGCTTCTGTCTCTTCTTTCTACAGTCTACAGACCAGTGCCAAGGATCCAAAGAGAAGAAATGAGAACAACCAAGGTATGCTGTGTCCACTTAATTAACTATTTGCGAACAAAGGTGCAAACAATGTGACTGTAGCTTCATGAGAACAGGGAGTTTGTATCTTTTCGCCTGTGTATCGGCAGTACTTAGCAACACACCTGGCCCATAAGAGACAATGCATATTTGTGGAACAGATGGATGAATGAACAATTAAAAAATACATCTGACTATATTCTAGTTTGCATTTCCTTGAGTGGCGAGAGGATAATAGACTTTTAGTGCCCGGGAATGCCCACAGGGACGTATCTCCAGAAGAAACTCCTTCTCTTGCATGTTGCATTGGAAGTAACACACATGAGCAGAGACATGGTTTCATATTTCCAGCCAGAATTCTTAAAAACCCTGTGATCTGTCTTCTGCTCCTGTGTGTCTAGTCCTGCCTGCTCCTCTCTTTAGTCAAAATAATTTGGTCAAAAGGGGTGAAAAAAAAAGGAAATTTTTTGAGTCCCAAGATCCTTAATTTGCACTTGCAAATAACGTGCATGCTAAATTAAACCTGGCAATTTAAAGAATTAAATATTTTACTTATCTCTTTTTTCTTTTTTTATTGGTTTAAGGAACCTATAAAAAAACCTATAAACCCTATGCAGTCTGTGGATGGAATGTGTACTCCTCTAGGAAACGAAGTGAATAAATACCTTATTAACGGCAGGGGAATCAGCTGCAGTTTACGTGACTTGAAGTTAGGAAGTGTGGGGTTAAAAAATGTAGGACTCTGGATTTTTTTTCTTTCTTTTTTAAATTTAAAAAGTACAAATTACCCTGGGAAAAATAACCAAGAGATAATAGAAAATAGCCACTTTGCTTCAAAAGATGTTTTGCAGCAATTAGCCAAAGCAGCCGTATCCTCTGCAAGACATCCTCCTCTATTGTATGCCGGAGGGATGGCTGTTCGTTGACCTTCTAACTCACCTACCTCTGCCGCTTTGTTCAGGGGGCAGAGCCAGAGCCAGACCCTTTTGGTAAATTTAGCCTGTTGGAATAGCACATGGAGAATGCTGTATGCATTCACCCTTTCCTCTATCCATCCATCAATCGCTGTATTAATCAATCAATTGAAAAGCTCATTTAAGCATCTCTCTGCAGCCTATTATCCACATTGAGTCAAAGAAACATGGTTTCTATACTTTGCAGCTTGTAGTTTAAGAGAAAACAACAATGAAAGATGGCACGGAGGATAAATAGACAACAGGTAACACACTGAACAAGTGTGTGAAGTGAAAAGAATGATAATATTAACATTGTCAATCAATTAACAGGTATTTGTGGTGTGCTAGCGACATGCTCAGCCCTGGGTCTGGGTGTTCTCCAAGCTAAGTAGCTAGAAATCAGGAAGGATTTTTTTTTTCCATTAATTACAGTTTTAAGTTGAGAAACTAAAGAAGTTTACTTTCCATTCTGGATAAAGCTTTGTGGAGGAAACAGGATGGGGACGAGGGGAGGGTGTGTGTTCCCATTTTGGTACTTGTTGAAAGGAATAAAAGAGCTACAAAGGGAGAGAGAACAGGTGATGGCTGAGAGGCTTGGATCTTATAACTTTAAAATTGCAAAAGTGCAGAGTTGGAATGGGCCTGAAAAATCATTTTTTTTTCAGTCCTTCCCACTGTATGTTTTATTCCACCTAAAAATTGAGGCAAATGCAGGGGTTTGTTTTGTGGAGAATAAGATGTTGGTCAAGCCAGCGTGAGAGGAGCCTGTCAAGGGACATGGGAGGAGACACGGGAAGTGAGGCCTTCCTTAGATGTGATCATGACCCAGAGGAGGCCTCCAAAGCTGCTCAAAAGGGTCTGGTTCCTCATCTGCAGTCCACTTCAGCAGGCCCTGGAGGAGAATGGGGTTGATGTAATCAAAACCCGTAGTGAGATGATCTCTGCAGTAACGACAATGAGGGGCTGGAGTTCCGTGAAGAAACTGTGTTAATCCTGGCAAACGGCACCCCAGGCCTGGATTTTGCATGTTTTACTCCTCTCATTTATGCATCAGGGAAAAACAGAATCCTTATTACCTGCTTAGGACCGCTAAATCCCAAATCTTAAAGTTCGCCGACATGGATATCCCAGCTTAATATATAATTAACCCATTTTTGAAATCTGGATAAAAGGTGAAGTGAATACCTTTGGATAGACTGGGCTAGCTGTGGAAACTAAACTGAATGATCTTAATAACATTTCAAAATATCTAAGGAGTGAAGAAATTAAATCTTTGTTGACTATCAACCCATAGTCGTTATTGTGCTAAGCACTCCAACATTGTCTAATTAATCCTTACAATCCTCAAAATAAAGTACTATTCTTCATGTATTACAGACCCAGAGGCTTAAAAAGTCAAGCAACCAGACCCAGATCCCAAGTAAAGTCACTGGGTGACAAGGAGGGGGTCTCATGACAACAAACCACTGCCTTGCCACAGCACCATGCTACCTCACATAATTTGAACATTTTTTTTTTTCTTTAAGGATAGATGATCTCAGAGTTGGATGAAATCAGCACTTCTCACCCATGCAGTCCCTGAACCCCCAATTCATTGGGCATACAGGTTATAATGTTTAGGTGGACGTGTGGTTCTTCCTATTTTTGGTATAACCATGATGTATCGTTCTGATACAATTGTAGACAGCCAGAAAGTCTTTATGCTCAGGACCTGGTAAAAGGCCAGTTTGGCTGACATTTTTAAAGGAGAAGGAGACGGTTTGATAGTAAAAGGTTTTCCCACCAGAGAGGATAAAACTTTAGAAAAGGACTGAGGCAGCTGATGAACTAGGTTAGACCCTGTTCTGTCCTTCTGAAATCAAGTTCCAATTCTAGGAGTGCTAATGCTTCAGTCTGTGCTCCTAAAGCTTTTCACAGCAGACCTGGATTGTGGTTTTCTGCTCATATTTGTCCTGAAGTTGTGTCTCCCGGACCCATATGACCATGTCCTTGAAGACTTTGGGAGAGACGGCACTTCTCTTTCCACGATACATGAAAATTTCTTTTACTACTTTTAAAAAATGTAATTGCGAGGAGTTTTCAACGTAAAGAGGATCTCCTGGAAGCCCCCCAATCTTTTGAGATGGGTTCCATAATGAAGATATTGATGCCAGATCACAAGGTGATTGGAACACAGGCTCTCAGGCAACAAGAGGCTGCTGGATTGTAGTGTACCATCTGGGGGAGCCTGTGCAGATGAGTGCTCCATGACCACAGCTGCTGGGGACCCCACAGGCAGCTCTGCATGTGAGGGTGTCCTGAGGATTCTCTTAGTTCCTTGCTGTTTGAGAGATGCTCAGACATTTTCAGGGACCCCTGACAAAAAGCAACATCACATTTCCACTCAAGACTGAAAGTTACGGTGGAGCAGGTGAAAACCTGGAGAGGCGACTGCTTTTAATTTTGAAATCTAAAACCAGCCAAAAGGTGGATCTTTCTGCTCTGTGTCTGGCTGTTCTAAGAGCCACTCTGACTAAATAATACCAGTTTAACAGAGGGTAGGGAGATGGGAAAACTAATAGAAATTGCACTAAACTAGGCTCTTTATAATGATTGCATTTTTCCTGGGTGGTAGGTATTATTCTTTCTGTTTTACATATTAAGAAACTGAGGCTCTGGGAAGTGAGATGTCATAGAGTTGGTAAGGGGCAGAGTCACATATTCGTCTTGCTGTGACTGCAAGATCCTCCATAACGGTGTTGTTTAATATGATAACCATCAGCCCTTGTAGCCCTTTTAATTAAAATTAAAATTAAATTTAATGAGATATTCCACTCTTTAGTCAAACGTCAAGTGCTCACGAACTACATGTGGCTGGTGACTGTCTTGAACACTACAGATGTAGAATATTTCCTCCAGCAAAGAGAGTTCCGTTGGGCAGTGCTCCCTATAACCGTGTTGAGAACTTTGTTTGGTAGAAGTATTTGTGGAAAATAACAGTAATCAAACCCTTGTTCTCTGTTAGTGAAAAATGGTGGAGATAAAGGGGAAGAGAGATGGAAAATCTTTAACAAAGAAAGTAGTTTAGTTGTAGACACATGGTATTAACTAAACCAACGGCAACAGTAATCGCAACATCTTGTTGTTTGCTGCTTCTTATGCGGTAGGTACTATTCTAAACTTGTTATGCGGATGAACTCATTAAATCCTCACAGCAATCCTACGAACTGGATGCCGTGTGGTCTCCATGTTATGGATGAGGAAACTGATGCACAGTGAAGTCAAGCTGCTTCCTGAGGTTACCCAGATAAAGAAAAGTAAGCCAGGATTGCAACCCAGATAGTCTGGCTTCAGACACTGGGTGCATAACCAGTATTTCATACAAGAATAGGCGCACTTAGGAGAAAGTTTTGAGAGTAAGTTGCTGGTTAGAAATGGAGGTATAAAAAGTGATGCGTTGTTTTTAAAAAACAGAATAACCTGAAAACCAAGCAATCCTTCCCTTTGCATGCTGTCTGTGCATATGTAGGCACAGAATGTTGAATACATATTACATATAACTTTATATGTATAAACTACATATTTTAAGTACATATATGTACATATATGCAAAATTCATGTGTGTGTGTTTGTGTGTGTGTGTGTGTGTGTGTGTGTGTGTGTGTATGCATAGCAGTTTATGAGACCAAGTCAGATATAGTGCTGTTAATGGCAAGTAAATAAGGTAAAAGTAGAGGATATTATAATTGGAAAGCAACAACTAGTATATAGTTAATTATTGGTAAAATTCATTTTCTCTTCTTGCTCCAACTGAAAGCAAAGGAGAAAAACATTGGATAAGATCAAACCCAAATGAATGAATCTCAGTGTTTTTATAAATTTTTAAGTTTGCAAAGTAGGTTTAAAGGTTTTGCAAATGTTTTAGGAAAATTTTGGAAGAAGGACTTCAAGTTTGCCTTGAACGACCAGAATTTAAATTCCTCTCATCTGTGTATAAGGTGTGCACTTGGAAGTTAAGAATTCTTTTGTAATCTATTTATCTAATGCATTTCCAAATGGGTGGCTCACACCTGTAATCCCAGCACTGTGGGAGGCTGAGACGGGTGGATCATTTGAGGTCAGGAGTTCAAGACCAGCCTGGCCAACATGGTGAAACCCCATTTCTACTAAAATACAAAAAAGTATTAACCAGGAGTGGTGATCACACCTGCAATCCCAGCTATTGGGGAGGCTAAGGCATGAGAATCACATGAAGCCGGGAGGTGGAGGTTGCAGTGAGCCGAGATTGCACCACTGCACTTCAGCCTGGGTGACAGAGCAAGACTCTGGCTCATTAAAGAAAAAAAAAGAGTGTGATTTTATTGATACCACACTTGTTGGGTGGGTTAGTCCTGTGGATATAGCTTGTATTTTAAGTAAGTACAGAAGTACTTAGAAGGTGTTAGCACTTATGCTTACCATTTTTCAATTAAGAAAAATAATATATACAACTAAATTAAATTTGCATCATTAACAAAGTCCTTTAGTTCTCAAGTGGAAACGATTTAAAACTCAGTTTATTTTGTAAATTTTAGCTAATGAGTAGTTTTTTTTTTTTCAAGTATGGGAAACATGACCTTTTAAAAAAATAAAAATATGAGTAGTATTTTAATTTCTGTGTGGTATAACTTTCTAAATTAAGGTATTATCCATGAAGACAAAAGTCTCATTACCTTTCTGGTGATATCTAAATGCCACCTTAACAAATTGGCATGTGATATCAGAATGCATCCCTATATCTGAAAAAGTATCTTAACTTCATAATGGTTATAATCTTACCTGTCTTCCCTATCACTACGTCCTTTTTAAATACTTATTTTAAACCAAATGAAAAATCTTTAATATAGAATGCCACAGAATCGAGAATTTTTAAAACAATTATTCATGAAAATAGCCATTTTTTTTCCCAAGAAGATAAAGTGCACTGACTATTACATACAGGAATTGGTGGCTTGAATTTTATCTTTTTGAGCTGTAATTTCAAGGTTGGAAGCAACTTTAGAGATCATCTAGCCCTTCCCTCTCAGAAGTTTTATAGACTGACCCCAACACTGCACACAGCTAGGATTTGAACCTGGATTCTCTCTCTAGGAGGCATTACCCAACCAAAGCTTACCATATTTTGTTCGCTTTTTGACCAAATCTTGGACACATCAAATCTTGATTTAATGAACATTTAAACCACTTGAGGAATAGATTGCTATCTTGCTTTGCTTAGCTACTGCAATCAAATACGTGCTAAGTCTCCTGTGCACGTGATCCATGCAGTACTGTGCTGAGTCTATGAGACCATAGAACCAGAAGGTACCTTCAAGATTATCTAGTTCAATTGCTTTGGCTTTCAGATGGAGAAAATGAGAAGTGAACGGTGTTACGGGGCCCCACAGCTAGCCAGCATCAGATCTGTGCCCCTGTTCCAGATGGCCTCACCTCGAGTCTGGTCCTCTCATTTTATGATATTTCCAGCGCAGTGCACAGTTCCAAGCGTGTAGTCAGGTGTTCAAACAAGGATCCAAACATTGACTCTTGTTCCTGTTGCCTTGTGGGCGGTGGGGACATTGACGAGGCATAAATATTTGCCAAAGAATCATGAATAAGCTCAGCTGGGAATCAACTTTGATATGCAAATGACAGAGGTCGTTATAAACATATTTAAAAAGTTTATTTTAAATTAAAAAAAAATAAGTTGTAAAACACATGGGGTCAGGCGAGCCATTGAAGAAAATGGCCTTCTCTGTGGCATCTCATTGCGTTGAGCTTTGATGATCTCTGTGAAGGATGATGTCGAGAGGGAAGAGGGCTGCCTGTCGACTGTAACCTACAGACAAATGAAAACCCGGCTGCGTCCTGAGAGTTTTAGGTAATCCAGGCTCATAATTTGATTTGAGAAGAGCTACTCCAGGCTACTGTGTAATTATGGAAGCATTCACTCGGCTGGCTCCTGTTCGCCTCATCACGTTCTACCTCATTGCCCTTTATACTAAAGCCTCTGCTGATGAGAGGGCGGAAACAGTGAGTACAAATAAAGCAATTAGCAGGTGGGGAATGCTGCCACTGTTTAAGGATAACATACAATCTTTATTAGTACTTATGAAGTAGAAGTCTAGAGCTGAGAGACAAAGGGAAATACCACAAGCCACAAAAATGAAAAGGGGTGTGGGAACATGAAGGGAATGGGGAAAAATTACTCCAACGTGTCTACTTCATGTTTCACAAATCTGACCCCAGAGGCTGGTTTAGAAAAAAATTAAACCTCCAGTTTATTTATATGACGGTGAGTTACATTCTCAACGGAAATTCACCTTCTAGCTTTCTTCCTTCTTCGGACCTATTCTTTTGTGATGTGAATTAACTTGAAAAACATTTTCAGCAGTTACTGTGTTCCGCTGTTTTGAATTCGGGTTGAAGAGAAATCCGCCAGCAGGGGGAGTCAGGATGGGCACCAAACCTTGGCAGGCCTGACGCTTAGAACGCAGATTCAGAGGCACTGGCAGCAGCATTGAAAATGCCCACTGCAGAGAAGGAGTATAATGGGCAGGAGGAGGAAAGCAAGAGGATTTCAAGTGTTCAAGTGTTCTTGAAATCCCAGCGCAGGATATTGAAGATGGACGAGAAAATAGGGAACAGTCTTTCTACCTCCATTTGCAGAGTGATTCATGCGCTCTGCTTCTTGGTTTACTTATCTGAAAGCAGGGAGAATACCACTCCGTTCATCCAGCATGCCGTACTTCTCGTATCTTGGTAGATATCATTGCTTTTCATAGCTCTAGGCTTATTTCTTCTGTCTGAGCACCAAGGTAGAGTATAAATGATCGTCGTTCTTTTCAGAACCACAGGAAGACGCCCCTGCATCTGGTTTGGGCCTGCTACCTTTGTCCTTGAATGCCTTATTAATTAAAGCTCTCCTGTCAACTTCAGCTACCAAAACAGGATATAGCTTCCAACTGGAATAGATTTCCAAGCAGCCACCTTGAAGGAAAAGTGTGCAAGTTTGCAGAAAAATCAATATGCTTTTCCTTTGCCTTAGTAGCAGGAGGGTACTTTGGACAGAGACATGTACGGACACCTAGAAAGATAAAGTTTGATGCTAGCAGTAGAAATTAATATTGCAAAATTAAATCTTTGTCTTCATCCCCAAAACACTTGGCTTCTTTTAGGGGATACTTTTGGTTCTCGCCACAGGTTTTACACAGTCCTTCTCTTTCTCATCCTCCATCACCTAGCAGCCGCTTGAGACAGACCCAGAGTGCCCAAAGTAAAATCTCTTGGACAATAATACTGAGAAAAATGTTTATTTCACCCTTTGTTGGAAATCACAGCACCTTCAACAGAGATATTATCTCAGTCAGATCAGAGGACTAAAGATGATCGTGACCAGGCCTTCCCAAGTAGCATTCAGGGGAGGCGACTTCTGTAGGCAAAGCAGGGAAGAATGGCTTCCGGAATATGCAAAATGCTCAGCACCTAGTGTTAATGCCTTTGCTACTTTGGATAATGCTAGTAAATATAGAAATATGCATATCATAAACTTTAGGGGAGTGTACATTGTGCATTTAAAACAGATTTTATTTGAGGATTGCCATTATGCTCATAAAGTCTTATTATCCCAGCCCTGCATATCCAAAAACACTGACATTCTCAGATGACACATACTAAGCCATAATGTCATAAATGCACAGAATTTTCATTTGTTTTCTCTCTCATTTCCGTCATCATCCTCTTCATAACCGTCACTATCCACTGAATTGGTTTTAGTGCTTCATGGTTTTAAAAGTGTTTCATACTCATGAACTTACTTAATTCTTAACCATCTGTGATTCTGACAGGTGATACCGTATGATTTTGCAGATAAAGAAATGGACACAGGGAAGCTCTGTGACCTACTTGGGGATGGCTCGGTTTGGGAGAATATCTAAGTGTCTAGGTCAGTTTGAATCAGAGCTCCGTCCATTATCAATTTAAAGTGACGAATCCAAGAAACTGGAAATCATTTCAGTAACTATTCAGCCTTGGGAATTATTAGTACTGAGTAAAAAAGGAAAAGAACAAAATATTCGCATGTCCTCTTGTGCCTGGGAACCGTGGTATTTTAGAAATGTGCCAAGTGGCATAACAGGACACGTGAGTATGCTTCGCCTTCCTACCCCTCCCGTTCTCACCCCTGCTTCTTTCCTTTGTGTCAGTTTAAAAAATAATGGGCAAAGCTAGATGGTTGTAGTTGAGCAGAAGGACGTGTGAGTCTCACTGCTCACCCCTGTGAACAGGACTTCAGAAGTGATGCCTGCAGATGCCTCTCTTCTCTAAGACCTCGCCCCGCTCCGGGGCATAAGAACATGGTTGTACTTCTGGGGAGGCTGTCAAGAATTTTCCTGCTTTGACAAACCCAGAGCTGCACCCTTTGTGCTGTCCAGTTCATCTCCTCCAATGCAGGCTCCTAGCAAATTCTTTTTCTATTACACAATGACAGGTAGTTCACCTTTGATCATTACAATTTATATTTGATGACAAAGAACCTTTCCAAGAACATACTCGTTGATAGTTTGAAGGGCTGAACAAACGTCTTTATTTTTATTTATTTGTTTTTGAGATGGAGTCTTGCTCTGTTGCCCAGGCTGGAGTGCCATGGCGTGATCTCGGCTCACTGCAATCTCTGCCTCCCAGGTTCAAGCGATTCTTTTGCCTCAACCTCTGGAGTAGCTGGGACTACAGGTGGATGCCAGCATGCCTGGCTAATTTTTGCTTTTTTTTTTTTTTTTGAGACGGAGTCTCACTTTGTCACCCAGGCTGGAGTGCAATGGTGTAATCCCTGCTCACTGCAACCTCTGCCTCCTGGTTCCAAACTATTCTCCTGCCTCCACCTCTGAAATAGCTGGGATTACAAGCATGCACCACCACGCTCGGCTAATTTTTGTATCTTTAGTAGAGACGGGGTTTCACCATGTTGGCCAGGCTGGTCTGGCACATCTGACCTTGGGTGATAGATCTGCCTCAGTCTCCCAAAGTGCTGGGAAAACAGGCATGAGCCACTACTCCTGGCCAAATGTCTTTATTTTTAAAACAAGCCTTTCAGTCTACAGAATTTGTAAAGGATGGGGATGTGTTCTAATTAGATTCGTTCTCATGGAGGACGGAATTGTTTTTATTTGCTTGTGAATGGGATCAGAGATACTCACAATCTACCTCCTACACGTGTCCCACCTGGACGCCCTTGAGGCTTTCTTTTCCTCATGGTAGCCTGCGACCTCTTTGGGCCTGGCCTGAGTGAATTACCTCCTCATGGGTCATCAGGAGTAGACCATAATTGATGATGGATGCTTCCATGCTGCCTGGAGCCGCTGCACCTGATGGATGCCATTTGAAACTCCTGCAGGAAATACTAGGCATCCTGCTCCAAGTGTCCTTGAAGTCAGTGGCAAATTCCTCTTGTTCCCTCAAAAAGCATGCTTCCTGTTGTTTTTGGGTGGTCTTCCCAATACTTAGACCTGAAAATGTTTCACAGAGAAAACAAAGAGCATATTTTAAATTCTCAAGTAAAATACTCCCTGATGGGTAGAACTTGGTTTTGATAGCATGGGGTGGAAAGAGCGTGGCTGTCTATTTACTACGAGCATTTTGTGACAAGCAGTCCCAGTGCAGGGTACAACAGCACCGCCCTTCATTCTCTGAAGCAGCCAATTCCTACCAGCCGTTCAGGCCGGTTTCTGACTAAGCAAGTTGTTCCTTTTAGATCCTGCCTTCAAGGCCGTTTCTGATGGTAGACGGAGGACTCATTTTTCTCTGCTTGTCCGTGTGTCTGTACAGTCATTGGATGCTCAGAGACTCCGGGTTGGAGGTCTCTGTAAGTTATCCTCACCAGCCTTTCTGAGCCAGACGCAGAGGATACACCCCAACTGGCTGGTAAAAGCAGTACATCTAATCACATAATGCCTCTGTAATGTGGCTTTTTAAAAATTAAGTGACCCACAGGATATTAACCTGGTGGGAACAACTCCCAAAGGATGCAGCACTGGCAAATGCTTCAAGAGCTGCCAGCACCCGTATTAAATGTGATGCGTATTTTGTCTAAACATATGGAAATAAAAATAAGCCATGGGAGAACTTCAGTGCTGTACATGCTATATTGTCCGTAAACCTGTCATAAATAAGTGTCTCTTAAAGAGAAGCCAACTAATAAATGTGCACTGAATTACAAAGCTTCAATATTCTGTAACACGGGGTCTGTCCCCCACACCGTCCGCCGGCGTCCCTCCCCCTGCCGGGCCCGCCTTGTTACTGAAGCCGTGATGACATTTTCTACTCTGTGGCCCATCTCTGTTTAGTTGTTGTTGATTGAGTTATTTGGTCGGTTCAGAGGCTTGAAAAAATAAAGAAAACAAATCTGTAAGCTGTAAAATGCAGCTTCTTTCTTCCTTTGTCTGTATATTGGAGTCTGGCTTGGCACCAGAACCCCACCCCAAACCTCCCACCAAGAGTATGTCATATTTCTATATGCTCGTGCATGTTCAGCTCTACCTGTTCTGAAATGCTGCCCAAACCCCAGCGATGTTTACATAAGTAAAAGGGAGTCTCACTTTTATGCTGTAATTTCTGCACGGAGCAGAGGGTTTTCCTAGCCGTCCCTTACACTTTGTTCGTAGGTGAAGTTTTATTTTTCTAATGTGATGGTTTTATCCAGCTTTGACAACAGATTTCTTTAGGAGATTACACACCTGGAATTAACTTTTTCTGCCAAGAATTACGGTGCACCTGGAAGATCTAAATCATTTTTATCTGTGTTTCGGAAGCTTTGTGTGGTGAAATTGCGTATCTCGAACTTGACTTGCCTCTTGAGGAGAAGCTGAAGGGCTGGAGTCAGGTAGATGGCTATCTGCCGGTGCCATGGAGCAAATACATCCAGCGTGCCTTTACTTTTCACCAGCCAAATACCACCTGAACAGCATCCTCCTGAGTACCTCACTTCTTAAATGACTCCGCTTCCTGCGTAACATATGGACATGCGAGTCTGCCTTTCAGCAGACAGTGTGCTAGTGTACACCAGTTCTAACACTAATCCCATTAATGTTTGATATCACCCCCGCAGGGTTCAGGAGACGTCAGACACTACATCTACGGTGTGTGTGGTCGGCATCATATGCACTTAAACAAGGAGAAGGTTAGAGAAGGATTTGTAGAGATTTCTTCCCTAAAGACATTTGCTAACTAGATTAAATATTTTGAGATTGGGAAATACTTTCTATAAGTATGAATGCCACCAAAATATAACCTCAATTGATTTAAGAATATGCAGGGAGTTCATTATAAATAGCCATTTGTAATGTCTCCATTTGGAGACGTTTTCTGTTATAAAACTGTGGATAAGGTCTTGCGAGGTACAACGGTGAGACTATCTTCAAGAGATGTAGGATTACGAGTCATAAAAGTTATTACAAACTCGCGCCTACACATTAGAAAGATAATGTTGTGTGAGTATTAGAAATTACTTAATGGTTTCTTGGGGATGGGAAGGGAAGTGTTACAGGACATTTAGAGGAAAAATGTCTTAAATCTGAAGTTCTGCTGTCAGCATCAGACCTCCTGTTTCTGTCGTGAAGCCAGGGTATGCTCTTGTTTTCCTGACATAAGGTAGTATTTGCTAGAACAACAAACGCTTTTCTTCCCTAGGCATCCTGGAGTTTGCCAAACTGGTTCTGCTGATTCTTGTCAAACAAGGATAATTTTTTCTCTTGGTTGCCTATGATATAGTGTCAGCATTTTAAAGGCCAAAGTTACCATAGTGACAAATTACTTGAGTATAAACATTTATTCTGTGTAGACAAAAATGCTGTAAGATTAAGAAAAGGATTAGAAAAATCATGGATAAACCAACACATTTATTTTGATGGATTTCTTTCATAGGCAACATAAGAATGATATTATAAGTGATATTGTAAATAATGTTTAGTTAAAAAGAAAGAGTACAGAAAAACAAAATATAGATACATTAAAATGTATCTGCTATCAAATTCAGCTATAAATAGTTGAGTTTCACAAATTACTATTTTCTGTTAACTGTGGTTTAATTTTACACAAATGTGACTACATTCTGCCCCAGTTATAGATAAACTCATTATGTTCTTTAAGGAGTTCGAATTTCCTGATAACCAGTAGTCAAACTGAAGAACAAGCAGAATTAGTAGCCAAGTCTCATTAACGACTGGGAAAAATTGTATCTGTCTCATCCTCCTGGTTCCCACACACTCTAGTTACATCATTACTTAGCCTGTAAATTTGGAGGCCAATTGGGCTCCAGAGCTTGGGTCAGGTGACTAAAACATCAAAATGTGTCTGAAACTCTACCCTAAAGATGGGGTTTCAGCAGGGCCCCTGGATAGCTGGCTCCTCTGCGGCTGCTGTGCAATTTTCGTATTTTATTTCACCTTTGCTTTCAGGCTTAGCTTTTGGTCCCACAGATTGATGGCTGAAGCAAACTCGTCGATTTGGGTGCTTCTGTGCAGGTGCATGGGCAAAATTATTTCCTGTACCACATACTACGATCAGTTATGTAATAGCTTAAAAGAAAACAAAAACAGAAACTAGACCTTTCCCTATGAATTGGTTTTCATCAGAGGTCATTCTAACCCCTTAATTTTTATTTTATCTTTTTTTTTTTTTTGGTGTTGAAAACTGTTTTGAATATTTTTAAAAACTGTTTTGAATTATTTTATTTTAAAACATAATTTACTGTCTAAATCCACAAAACTTAAAAGCCAAGGTTATTAGGTCTGCTGGATGCAACTCCCCATCGTTGGAGCTGAAATGCTCTGCTCTTCTTAAAAGGAACGGAATGTGTAACTCTATCGCCTTGCTAAGGTTTCACAGGGCAAGTACAGTGATGACAACAACTGCTTGTTTTCTGCAGATGTAGAAAGGCATTTTCTTTTCACGTGTGCAGGAAGCAACAAAAAACCTGGTCTTAGGGGACAGGTGAGTGAGTTGCTTTGCAAGAAATAAACCAAATAATCCTTAAAGTTGTAGCAACATATACAGAACCAAAAGCTTGACACCTCTGTACACAAACCTATTTTCATGTTCAGGTTTACATTTCTCTTGATTGCTACAAGAGGTGTTGTGATAGTCTCTGGCCGGGAATTTGTTTCAGCGAAGTAAAAAACATCAGAAATGGAAAATATCCTCGATACATTGTTATCCGGTATTTAAAAATGCCTTCAGGAGGCCGGGAGGATGCAGTGAAGAAGGAGAAAACTCAGGTGAAAATTAATCTTGTCGTGTACCTATGCAACAATCTTGCATGTTCTTCACATGTACCCCCAAACCTAAAATGCAATTAAAAAAAAAAAGAAAATTAATCTTGTCAAAAACCAAGGCAAACAAACAAAGCAAATTGTCCTTCTTCCTGGATCAAATAACTCCATGAACCGTGTTCCGTGACTTATGCAGCAAACATTAGTATGTGCTAATTACCGTGTGCAGGAAGCTAATGAGGTATAATAATGGCGATGATGACAGCCACCATTTCTGTAGTGCTCACGGCGTACCATGCTGTACCCAGCATGCTACGTTTACCCCGACCCTCACATTAACTCAGGAAGGTAATTATTCCATTTTGCAGAAGGAGCAACTGAGGATACAGGAAGACAGATGATTTGCTCGCGATCACACTTCGGTTACATGGCGAGCCACAGCATACCACGCTGTACCCAGCATGCTGCGTTTACCCCGACCCTCACATTAACTCAGGAAGGTAATTATTCCATTTTGCAGAAGGAGCAACTGAGGATCCGGGAAGACAGATGATTTGCTCGCAATCACACTTCGGTTACGTGGTGAGCCACAGAGGTAGAATTTCAGTCTACACTGAATTTAGTCTAGGAACTCTGTTCGTAACTGTTCTCCCACATTTTCTAGAGATCGGATAGAGATACAAGTGTTTCTTTGTCCTTAGGAGGTTTTCATCCTGTGTTGGCGTAAAGTAGATGAAGAAATAATCAATGTTACACATGTTAAAATACCCACAGGACTAAGTGCTTGAAGGAAGTCCAAGTTTGCGGGAAGAACTTTTGGACCAGAACTTTTCTGAGGAAACCTGTGTCTATGGCAGCGGAGCAGGGAGGAGTGTGGGTGGTAGGTTAATGTCTGGTTATCTTTTCCCCTGCAGGTAATCCTTTGGAAAGAACTGATTTCTAGTTTTCTCCTACGAAACTCTCACTGACAGCGCTGTCTAAGACAGAGCAAACTCCTGTCCCCACAGGTGCCTGCCAAATAAAGTGGCTAGGTATTCACAGATTTTCCAGTACAAGTACTTCAGTTTTAATTCATGGTCCAGGTCCTTGGTACATGCTGTTACTAATATTAGGTTTCAGCTGAGAATAATGAACAGGAACACAGGCCTGAATGTCTTAACATTTTTTAAACGATGTTTGCAGGGCGAAATTCTATTTCTGGCTTAATTGGAGTCTGCATAAACAAGAGGAGGGCTCTGGGGATTTGGGGAGGCATAACAGTCCCACAGCTTAGCAACAGAAAAGATAAGAGTTAGCATGATTCGGGTCTGGCAGAAGGTTAATGCAGGTAGGGATTTCCCCTGTAGGTCTCAGCATAGTGTTCTTACGTTAGACAAGAAAAGGAGAGGTCTTCTGAGTTTCTGTAGGATTCCGACAAGAAAGCCTACATCAGCTCCTTGGGCTGAAACTTTATTCCATCAGAAAAGGAGGGAGAAGGAGAACTTGGTCTGGTTGGGAAATAGTATCATTCAAACGTCCCCCAAAGCACGTTGATTTATCCATTAGGTGCAGCAGGCAGTGTCTAAGGGGTCTGTGATACTTCTGATTTTTTGTTTTTGGAGACAGAGTCTTACTGGGTCGCCCGGGCTGGAATGCAGTGGTGCAATCTTGGGTCACTGCAACCTCCGCCTCCTGGGTTCAAGCAATTCTCCTGCCTCAGCCTCCAGAGTAGCTGGTATTACAGGCACCTACCACTATGTCCAGCTAATTTTTTGTATTTTTAGGAGAGACTGGGGTCTCATCATGTTGGCCAGGCTGGTCTTGAATTCCTGACCTCATGATTTACCGGCCTCGGACTCCCAAAGTGCTGGAATTACAGATGTGAGCCATTGCAACGAACTTAATTTTTAAATTACATTTAAAACAAAGAAAAAAAATGAACCTAATAATAATAAATATATGATGATGAATTCAGCCTGGTTTATATTCATCTTTATACTAGTACAGTTGTAAAGTATAACTTTTACTTATTTTCTGGAAGAAGGGACCACAGAATGCCTGGAGCCCGTGAAAGTCATCATATGATGGTCCTGCCCCAGAGGCCACTTACCAAATGGCGCAGAGTGGGGAGTCCTTGGCTAGCTGAATGACTTTACTAGACATTTAACTTGCCAAGCACTCCCCACTCAGCGCCATTTGGGGACTGCAGTAATTGCAGTAATCCCAGCACTTTGGGAGTCTGAGTCCGGTAAAAAGCACTCACTAGTAAAGAAAACGTTAGTAAGGAAAAAAAACCTGTTTTTTTCCTTACTAATGTTTCTCACTGTAGATTCTACCAACAGCGTCTTTGAGAAAAAAACAATGTTGGTTAACAAAAATGTCAAGTGCACATCTCTCTAGGTTTCTAACAGTGCCCTGATCAGCACAGAGTTGGCATTCAACAATTGGTTGTATACATTGGATATTGACTTAAAGAAAAAGCACACTGATGTTCTTATTCATTAAATACAACTATTTATTGAGCATCAGCTGTGTGCCAGGCACTGTACTAGGTGCTATGGATAGAACAGGAAATAAGACATTCTCCATTAATTCAAAGAGCTCCACAGCAAGGCAATGAGAAGAAACACAAACATGACATTTTCAGTAGGTAGTGGGTTGATAAAAATGAGGTGGGGGAAATCCTTACTTTCTGATTTTCATTTTAAAAAGTG
The DNA here is from genome assembly GCF_001604975.1 of Cebus imitator. NCBI lineage: Eukaryota > Metazoa > Chordata > Mammalia > Primates > Cebidae > Cebus > Cebus imitator. The sequence goes on along the minus strand of NW_016107426.1, from coordinate 5,336,453 downwards.
TATCAGCCTCCCAATTAAAAGAGGTTTTCTTCTATGACATTCAGACACAAGCTAAGGCAGTCATGAATACATGAGACAGAGATATCGCCTTGTTTGTGGTCGCTAAGATTCGTAAGTTATTTAAAAATAGAGGGTGTTTAATGATTTTCAGTGAAATGAGAACGTCCCCCTAAGCGGTTAGGGGAAATCCCTAAGTGAGGCGGGGTTGGCCATCCAAGCCCTCAGAATTGGTGAGGGTTGTTTCTGTGGTCGGGCTAGAGGTTTTTCCTCACTGTTGCTGGGCCTGCTAGGATTTATGATACATTTTGAGATTCAGCTGATAGAAGAATGAGTTTCACAGGGGCTCTGCAAGTCACTTGCTTTGAAATAAGCACCAGACTCAATTCATTTAGTGTCTCGGGATGAGACTTTCAGGCAGCATGTCAATCTTGCCTGACCCATTCAAATAATAGACATGTGTCTACGGCATGCCCTGCATGTACCAGGCTCTGTGCTAAGTTTGCTTTCCAGAGAGGAGCAAGAGAGACAATATCTCTTCCCTCATGGTGTTTACTTTCCCATTTTCCTGTCGAGAGGGAGAGGTAATACAACTTTCAAACAGCAGACAGGGTGACCGCAGGGTTCTAAAAGTACCATTCTAGTGGCCAACTTTTATTTTGGCTTTTTGGTAACAGCAACCTAATTCTCCCTGGCATACGGGTCTTATATTGCTCAAGGGATTCTGTCTTTCTCTAGCCAGGAAGAGGGCTTGTGACCCAAGTTTCATCAATCAGAATCTCTTTCCTGGAGTTTTGAGGGGCTGGGTGTTGATTCCATGAGCATGTGGCCGGATTCTGAAAAGATCACCATTGACGTCACATAGTAGTCACGAACAGCCATCATGGACTGGACCAGTGGGTTAAGAGTAACTTTTGCTTTACTTTGCCATTCTTTGGACTGGGTTATGAAACTATATTGACCCTAAATTCCTTTTGCCTAGTGCATCCTTTTTGGAACTCAATAGGGATCATTAAGAAGAAGAATGTAAACATCATCACTGGTCATCAGAGAAATGCAAATCAAAACTACATTGAGATACCATCTCACGCCTGTTAGAATGGTGATCATTAAAAAATCTGGAGACAACAGATGCTGGAGAGGATGTGGAGAAATAGGAACACTTTTGCACTGTTGGTGGGAGTGTAAATTAGTTCAACCATTGTGGAAGACAGTGTGGCGATTCCTCAAGGACCTAGAAATAGAAATTCCATTTGACCCAGCATTCCCTTTCTTGGTTTTTTTTCCAAGGGTTTCAAATCGTTCTACTATAAGGACACGTGCACACGAATGTTCATTGCAGCACTGTTTACAATAGCAAAGACCTGGAACCAACCCAAATGCCCATCGATGATAGACTGGACAGGGAAAATGTGGCACATATACACCATGGAATGTTATGCAGCCATCAAAAATGATGAGTTTGTGTCCTTTGTAGGGACATGGATGAAACTGGAAACTGACAGAAAGCAAACTGACAGAAGAGCAGAAGATCAAACACCGCATGTTCTTACTCATAGGCGGGTGTTGAACAATGAGAACACATGGACACAGGGAGGGGAGCACTACACACTGGGGTCAGTTGGGGGCCAGTAGGGGAGGGATGGTGGGGGGTGGGGAGTTGGGGAGAGAGGGGGGGGGTGGGGAGTTGGGGAGAGATAGCAAGGGGAGAGATGCCAGATGTAGGTGATGGGGAGGAAGGCAGCAAATCACACTGCCACGTGTGTACCTATGCAACAATCTTGCATGTTCTTCACATGTACCCCAAAACCTAAAATGCAATAAAATGAAGAAAAAAAAAGAAGAAGAAGAATGTAACCATAGACTTATGCTGCCCGGGTCAACATGAGACAGTGGAAAGAGCTTGGGAGTTGTACAGATTTCGGCGGGCAGTTTCCTCCAGCCTAAAATTGTAACACCAGCTCCACAAGGCTTTGGTGAAGTTTAAATCTAGAAGGCCTCATTTAAAGCCCATGTGCATGAATGTCAGTTCTTTGCCCTTCCCTACTCTCACTTCTCCTGCCCAAACCCCACCACATACTGTCTTCATAACTAGCATGTTGCCAAGTTGGCTGGAAATTTTAAAATAATGTGCGAAAATGTACAATAACAACTCTGGAGAAAGAGGTGGCATAGGGTTGGAAAGCCGGTAAGTGGATCTTCAGCCACTTTCTCCTCCCTTCAGATAGCGTGGGCTTGGAGTGAAGTGTGGGCCGGAAATGTGACAACGGGCTAGATCTGTGGCTCGTGAACTCTGCCTGGCATGAGCGCTTCTATTTCAGCACATCTGTGATTGCCATATCACCAGCATTTGCAGAAATGGAGGATTAATTTCATTGTGCATTGGCTCAGCAGATCTGGTGACATAATATTGCACTACGAAGAAGGATTACTCACCAGTTTCTGGATGCTACATTTTTAGAAACTAACTCCATTTAACGATGAGTGTTGGATCTAACAACTTCCCCCTTTTCCCCACTCCCACCTTCCAATCACCCAACCAACAAATATTCCTTAATGTAAAATCCAGCTCTCATGGGACCAGATGGATACAATTTTTCTTCAGGATAAAGTTCTGGATGTTTCCCCAAAGTAAAGGTTTTATAATACTTCTTCATTTATTAAAAGCAGATGTGCCATGTTTGTAATATTGCTCCAAGCCCCGCTTTTTGGGCCTATGGAAAGCAATTTGTGTAAGGCAAAATAATATAGCATTTGTGAGTCATTTCAGAAGAAAAAAATATAAAAACTATACAGTAGTCTGCAAGCCAGACAGGGAATATGGTCATAAGGAAATATGGCTACATCCCAAGGCAAACAAAGAAGAGGAGACCTTGTTTCTACTTCTGTTGTACAACCACTCAGGGCTTCTTCCCTTCCCTTTCCATGGAGTCTCACTCTATCACCCAGGCTGGAATGCAGTGGCACGATCTCTGCTCACTGCAAACTCTGCCTCCGGGTTCAAGCAATTCTCCTGACTCAGCCTCCCAAGTAGCTGGGACTATAGGCTCCCCCCACCATGCCCAGCTATTAATTTTTTCATTTTTAGTTGAGATGGGTTTCACCAGGTTGGCCGGGATGGTCTCAATCTCTTGACCTCATGATCTGCCCACCTCGGCCTCCCGAAGTGTTGGGATTAAAGGCGTGAGCCACTGCACCTGGCCTCTACTTAGAATTTCAGCATACCCTCTTTTCACCTATGACCTCCATCTGCTGAAAAAGAGACTCAGAGACAGGCTGCTATAAGGTCTAGTGTCTGGCAGAACTCAGTCTCACGCTGCATCCTGTAATCTTCCTGCTTGCCACTAAGCCAGTACCATTTCCCTTACCTGCTGTTTTTCTTCACGAGCGTTTTCCCCATCCTCACCTAGGCTACCTCACAGAGCCTCCTTTTTCTCCAGCTAGCACACCTTAAAAACAATTCCTTCCTGTCTCTGTATCCTCTTTGTCCATTCTTCTGTCATTTCTACTTGCTGGTGGTTAACCAGCTGCTGGGCTACTGTGTCACTTAAGTAGCTGTATTTAATGTCTATGGAGTATATAGTGAGTGGAGCCCTGTCAACAGGTGCAGAAATGGTGTGTGTGTGTGTGTGTGTGTGTGTGTGCGCGCGCGTGTGTGTGTTCTTTATTGAGCGCTTATTGCATGCCAGGCACTGCTTTAAGTTAGTTTTTAGATTTTGTTATATTTAATTTTCGCAATGTTCTATGAGGTATGAATTTGGATGGAACTGCATTTAAGCCCTGCTCCACCATTTACCTGTAGAAATATGTCAGCTTGATGTAGGTGGTATCCATATTTTTATGGCGAATTCCTGTACTCTCTGTTTGTATGGTTCAAAAAACAAACCAAAACAAAACGGCTTTATCTTTTACACAGCCAGGGAAGATTTTTAAAAAAATTACTAAAAATATTCTGTCAATATTCTTTGTATTTGAAGCTCTGATGGCAAAACTGGATATATGCTGTATTCATTTTTTTAACAGCATAAGGTACAAAGAAAGTGTTAAAAAGTATACAAACTGCTCTAATTTAGTCTATGCAAGCAGCAGACAGTAAAATATAATGGTCTACTTATCCTTCAGTGATTGACAGCCAATCCTTAGAGCAATTTGCACTCTGATCAGATAGCAGGTTTTCTCCCATAACCTTGAGGTCCAAGTCTCTCTGCCCTTTATTGTGAAATTATCTGCCCTTTGACCCTTTGGAAAGATGGAGTCCCACATCTTCTAAAAGCCTTCTCTCAGTCCTGCACTGCTGTGTACAGTAAATGACTGATTATCTCCATTATATGACCATGGCAGGCACAGAGAAATACCTAACTCATTTTAGCAAGACTTATCCTAATTGAAACTATAATCAAAGATAACTGGAATACTCCAGAAACTTACCTGGAGACCTGGATTTGGTGCCTTTTGAAGTTTTGGTAAAATAAGTGGTACCTTCTCTGTGCTTGTATTTTCTTCCAACAGGGGAGTGAGGAAGAAAAAACATTGAAAGGAAAGCTAAAGCATCTCCTGTCACACAGCCTTCCCTTCTCTCTCTCTGCAGCGGAAGGTGACACTGGGCTGCTGGGCTGGTTCAGAGGGTTATGCACACAAAGTCCTTATCACCTGTGCTATTTAAAGTGGAATGGAAACGTGCCGAAAACATCCTGGGGGAAGCATTCTCTCCTAGGGCAGCCAGGGTACTTTTGATCTTCACCTGAAGGCAGCCCTCACCCAATTTAATGCATCATTTAGTTCAGCATTAGTGAAAAAATCCTCCCCAGGCCTGCTCACAGTGACCCCAGCACTCCACAGAAAAGACTGAGAAGGAGGGTGGCCAGTGTTCACTTCCTTGGTTAGAAGTCGTAAAGGTAAGCTGCAATCATGGACATGGAGCCAAATGAGGAGGTTGAGGCGTGCAAGCTTTAAATGACAGCCGAGTGCTTTCTTTAAAGCCTCTGGGTCCTACCACCCAGCAGATCAGAGGAGAGCCCTGGATATAGTGACAGGTGTGAAGGAAGGAAAGAAGGAAGGGACGAAGAAGGAAGGAAAGAAAAATCACCGAGAACCCACTATGTTAAGTCTTTTGGCATTCTGTCAGCTTCACAATACCATTTATATTTTTATGATTCAATTATAATTTTACAGAGTAGCAAACAAATACTCCGAAGAGTTGGGTAATTTCTCCAAAAATGAGCACTAGCAAGGGCAGGGGCAGGAAGTGAGCCTAGATTATCTGCCCCCATCTTTCCCTTTTCAGGTGGCTTTGGGGTTCAGTGTTGACTCCAGGATTTCTACTTAAAACTAGGCCAGAGTTCAATCTGTGGGAGGCTCAGCGTCCCCCCAGGTGGGAAGTTAAGGCCAGCAGTTGACTAGAGCTTATCTTCAGGGATGCTCAGGAGAGATGCCACTCATACCCACTGGAAGGAAAAAGACAGGTGCAGTATGGCTGTCCGGGGTTGGGGCTGTGGTACTAACGCGTCTCTATCATAGGGACACCTGCCAGCCATAATATTGGGCCTGCAGTTCAAAATGAGAAAAAAACCCATTGCTAATTTTTTTATACTTTCTAAATCTGAAAAAAAAAAATCACTGAATGGCAAGACTCTGGTTGCTCATTCTGCTAAACTGTGTTCCTGTCTTCAACTAATGTGTGCTTTGGGATTATTTTAATTTTGAAATTTAGTTTGAGGGTTCTTTAGGTTGGTCATGCTTTATCTTGCTTAGAGTAACTTGCTCCAGAACTTCATACAGTCGCTGGGCGTGGTGGCTCATGCCTGTAATCCCAGCACTTTGGGAGGCCGAGGCGGGCGGGTCACCTGAGGTCAGGAGTTCGAGACCAGCCTGACCAACACGGAGAAACCCCGTTTCTACTAGAAATACAAAAATTAGCTGGATGTGGTGGTGCATGCCTGTAATCCCAGCTACTCAGGAGGCTCAGGCAAGAGAAGCGCTTGAACCTGGGAGACAGAGGTTGCAGAGAGCTGAGATTGCACCATTGTACTCCAGCCTGGGTGACAGAGTGAGACTCCGTCTCAAAAACAAAACAACAACAACAACAACAAAAAAGAATTAAAAAAAGAACAAAAAGCGTTCATGCAGTCATTTGATGGTTTTTCCGTGATTTGAAAGCAGAGTTGTACCCTTCTTAACTGATCATCCTCTTTAATATCAGTGCGATTCACTACGAGATGCAGTTTAACGCTATCTGCCAGTATTATGTATTATATATGTGTGCCAAGATATCTCTCGTCTATTGTTATATGGTTTTGAACGCAATGTTTGGAAGTTCTTTCATGATTTGTCATTTAAACAAAATACAGACACACTAAGCTATCTTCTAAGAAGAGTGGATAGTTTCAAAGTGTGTAAAATATACTTGAAGAGAAATTCGAAGTAATTGCGCTTGCTACACTAATGACATTTTAGTATTGTAAATAAAACTCTTATAAAAGCTTCTATGATAACTGTTGACATGTTAATTTTGTTTTTAATAGTTTAAACTAGTGGTTCAAGAATTTTGAGTTACCTGACTCTGGTCAAATGCCAGCTTCAACGTTTATTAGTTGTATATTCTTGGATCAGTTACACGAGTTTGCTAAGTTTTATATTTATCATCTGTAAAATGGATATGAATACCTACTTATAGAGTTTACTCAGGGACATGAGGGTTAAATGACATAAATTGACTACTGTTTGCACTCAGTAAAAGACACTCATTACGTGGAATTTATGATTATTAATCCTAGAGAGCAGTGTGCATTTTTCAGTGTTGTGGCTAGCTGGGATTTGGTGATACTATTCTGAATTTAAAACTCACAACTGCAAAAGGCAGTAATCATAACGTATAAATATTTTTTTAACATAGATGTTTGGAAATGGAAATCAGCCAGTCCCAGCCTCCTAATCTGATAATTCTAATAGAAATGGGAATCCATGAAGATTATGATATTAGATCTTTACATTCAGACAAGCCCCTATATACAGTGCAGATATTATGATAGATGTCAGTATTGGTATTAAGGCATCCTTCATGTTCACATTACTAATACACTATGATTAATTCAAATAAATATACCAAGAAAGTATAGTAGTATAATTTTCTTCTTCCTCACCAAACGAAATGTGTATGTCTCTTACATTTAAAAAAGTCTCCTGCTAAAAGTGATGGAACATATGACATGGCAAATGTAACAGCTTTTACCAGAACATGGTAACTTTTTTTTTTACTATGAAACATGAAAAATATCTCATAAAGGAAATTATTTTTATGTTAAAGGAGGAACTAAATATCTACATGTAAAACAACACCCATTAGAAGTTTGTTACATACGAATTTTTTCTATGCCTTTTTTAGGTGTATTTGTGTTTTTAATGGCTGCTATGTCTTTAGATAATGAGCTCTCTGAGCAATTACCCAGTGAGTTGGATAAAACACAGGCTTCATATTTAAATGCGACTTTTTTGGTAAGTAACTAAGACCTTTTCTTTTGAGACAATGTCTCGCTCTATCACCCAGGCTGGAGTGCAGTGGTGCAATTTCGGCTCACTGCAACCAGCACCTCCTGGGTTCAAGCAATTCTCCTGCCTCAGCCTCCTGAGTAGCTGGGATTACAGGCACTCACCACCATGCTTGGCAACTTTTTGTATTTTTAGTAGAGACATGGTTTCACCATGTTGATCAGGCTGGTCTCAAACTCCTGACCTTGGAATCTGCCCGCCTCAGCCTCCCAAAGTGTTGAGATTACAGGCGTGAGCCTCCGCTCCCAGCTGTAACTGAGACTTCTTAAGTTCACTTGCTTCTTTTGTGGTTGTGAATGGGGGTGCCTTCATGGTGATATCAAGTTTGTAGAGTGTGTCAAGTAGGATTGTGGAAATTAGAGGGTTCTGTGGACAGAGCACTATACATGTAAGAAATTCACTTACCTTGCCTTCTTCCTGGGTAAAATACATCTCCTCACTGTAGTGTCCTACTTATTGTGCCTAAGGATACTCATTAGAATTTGATGAACAAATAGATGTCAAGACTTCATGTTTGAGAATTTCTTTAATGGACATGATGAAAAGTGAAAGAGCTAAACCTGCTACTGTGGTCTGCAGTCTGCAGATTGACCAGACATGGCCAGTGACTTTCAACATGTAATTTATAACACATCTTTTCATGATTTTATTTTCTCTAAAACCTTTCTGTGACTGCTTATATTATGGAAATATGGAAAATGGGACAATTCACACTGTCCTCAACTGAAATATGTTACCGGTTTTACATTTATTTAATCTAAAAAAATTAACTATAATTTTTTCCATGTTTTAAGAACTCGACCCTTAAGTAAGTAAGAAATGGATCTGCTTGCTCTTTATGTTTATTTGATGATGTTTTTAAGGATAACATGTTCTTTAAGAATGGAATGGTAAATATAGGTTCCAAAGATCATTTGTATCATGCATGCAAATGGTTCCCCAAGAATTTCCTTCCTGATCCTCCAAATCATAAAAAAACTCCAAATTTCTAATTTTGAATACTTTTTATTTCAGGTAGTCTCCATCAATTCCCGTTTACAAGTATGATTAATTGTAAATATGGCCAACACTTTTCTTTGGTCTTAATATTGTTTGAATATCAATAGATATTTTTGCCAATAAAAATAAGGACAACCAAAGAAATTGAGAATAAGGCAGAGAAAATGGTCCTTTATAAGCAGATGCTTTCTGGAGTGGAAATTCATAGTTTCAAAGGGAATTAAATCACTTAATTAGGTGGGGAATGGCAGAGTACAATGTAGACTCAGATACTGATTTCCCTTTCTGAAACATCTTTCTTTTTTTTTTTTTTTTTTTTTTTTT